>NC_091741.1:60733163-61064830 GCF_043380555.1 Nothobranchius furzeri | reverse complement strand
GTGGGAATCAAAACCCACAGTCCCTGGCTTAGAAGGCCAGTGCCTTATCCATTAGGCCACTGGGGCTACAAACTTGTGTCAATAAAGGATTTCGATATGGCCAAAAGTCATCATATCTATCAATGAGGTGACGTGATAAAAAGTACGCAAAACGTTTGCTTCATGAAACAACGTGAGGCAGAAAACATCACTATAACAGGTATATGCCACCCCAGATGGGACTTGAACCCACAATCCCTGGCTTAGGAGGCCAGTGCCTTATCCATTAGGCCACTGGGGCTCATAATTTTAAATCATACACGATCTTTATGTGCCCAAAGGTCATCAACCTACCCTACACTGCTGCCCGTTAATGCAACAACTGCATCCAGACAACATCACTAAAACCATAATACCTGCCAATATCTGATGTGGGTGTCTTTTGACCATTTGGTCAGAAGACGAGCACAGGCATTCTGAACCACCTGTAAACTGATCAGGAAGGTTTTGCTAAGACAAGTGAAAAGCGAGTTGCAGTAGCCTAAACATGAGGAGATGAAGGTTGGGAAAACCATCTCAAGTTCAGAGCATGATAGAAATGGACTAAGTTTAGCAATGCTTCAATCCAATCCCATTTTATTTATAAAGCGCATTCACAAGGCATTACAACCAAACAAGGCGCTGTACACTAAAAATGTTGGTTAATTAAACCGGCGTTTAATGCTCCTGAGATGAAAGAAAGAAGAGCCAACAAGAAACCTGACATGAGAATCCTGGGTGAGAGCTGGGTCAAACGTCACAATGGGATTCTTAACAAAGGGTTTGGTGTGAGAAGCAATTTGATCTAGAGAGGCTGTGACTTCGGGAAACAGCTTGTCTGCGGCACAGATGAGGATCTTCGTCTTATCGTCATTCTGCTGTAGAAAGTTCCCAGCCATCCAGGTTCTAATAGAGTCTGAGCAGGTGTGTAGTAACAGCTGCAGCTTAGACATCTCATGGGGCTTAAAGGAGATGTACAGTCGGATTTCATCTGCATAAAGACGGTAGAATATTCCTTTAAAAAAAACCTCAGGATGTGTTTAAGAGACAACAGATAGAGCCTGAAAATCACAGGCCTCAGAACACAACCCTGTGAGACATCTTTTGGTGAGAGAGGTTCTGGAGGACCAAAACTTGGCGATGGCTACAGAGAAGGAACGCTCAGACAGATAAGAGAACCACTCTCGAACAGTTTCTGACAGGCCTTCCCAGTCTCTCAGCTTATCCAGTAGCAGATGATAGTCAACAGTGTCAAAAACTGCAGTTAGGTCCAGCAGAACCAGACTAAACAGTCCCCTGCATGTCTGTAAGTCAGAAGGTCATTAGAGAACTAAGAAGAGCTGTTTCAGTAGAATGGGATATAAAATAAAACCTTACTGGAAACTACTGTAGATGTTGCGTTCATCAAGAGCAGCTGTGAGGTGTTTAGCCACAGCCTTTTCCGAGATCTTGGAGATGAACGGAAGTTTAGAGATTGCTCTGAAGTTGCTTTTGAGAGCTGGAGCAGGACTCGTTTTTATAAGAAGCGGTTGGATTACAGCTTTCTTGAAATAAGCAGGGACCTGACCAGAAACCAGAGAGACCACACTGGGACAGATAGACAGAAAAGTGTTTTTAAAAAAAGAAGAGGGTAAGATGTCGAGGGGGCATGCAGAAGTCTTCATAATGTAAACTAGTTTGGATGGCTCAGGTGAAGAAACAGGGACAAAGATGCTTAGGATGAGGGGAAGGGTAGGAGTCGTGATTCGTGAGGCTGAGATAGCGCTGAAGGACAGATGGAAGATCTCACCTTAATGACTTTGTCCACAAAGAAAGACTGGATGTTTTCACCATCTCCATCAGAGTGGATGTAGGCAGTAGGTGAAGCAGGAGAAAATACTGCTGATTGCGTCAAAACACACTTAGTGTAACTACTTGCTCTGGGGCACTGCATTTGAACAACTGATAACCATCTTGCGTGTCCCTGCAGTGTTGAAGGAAGTCAGAAGACTCTAGAGATTTTATAGATGTTTTTGAGAGTGGTTTTGTTGAGCATAAAAGCACCACAGGTGGGAATCAAACCCACAATCCCTGGCTTAGAAGGCCAGTGCCTTATCCATTAGGCCACTGGGGCTACAAACTTGTGTCAATAAAGGATTTCGATATGGCCAAAAGTCATCATATCTATCAATGAGGTGACGTGATAAAAAGTACGCAAAACGTTTGCTTCATGAAACAACGTGAGGCAGAAAACATCACTATTACAGGTATATTACCACCCCAGATGGGACTTGAACCCACAATCCCTGGCTTAGGAGGCCAGTGCCTTATCCATTAGGCCACTAGGGCTACATAATTTGAAATTATACACGATCTTTATGTGGCCAAAGGTCATCAACCCACCCTACCTACTGAGCCACTGCTGCCCGTTAATGCAACAACTGCATCCAGAAAACATCACTAAAACCATAATACCTGCCAATATCTGATGTGGGTGTCTTTTGACCATTTGGTCAGAAGACGAGCACAGGCATTCTGAACCACCTGTAAACTGATCAGGAAGGTTTTGCTAAGACAAGTGAAAAGCGAGTTGCAGTAGTCTAAGCATGAGGAGATGACTGTTGGGAAAACCATCTCAAGTTCAGAGCATGATAGAAATGGACTAAGTTTAGCAATGCTCCAATCCAATCCAATCCCATTTTATTTATAAAGCGCATTCACAAGGCATTACAACCAAACAAGGCGCTGTACACTAAAAATGTTGGTTAATTAAACCGGCGTTTAATGCTCCTGAGATGAAAGAAAGAAGAGCCAACAAGAAACCTGACATGAGAATCCTGGGTGAGAGCTGGGTCAAACGTCACAATGGGATTCTTAACAAAGGGTTTGGTGCGAGAAGCAATTTGATCTAGAGAGGCTGTGACTTCGGGAACCAGCTTGTCTGCGGCACAGATGAGGATCTTCGTCTTATCGTCATTCTGCGGTAGAAAGTTCCCAGCCATCCAGGTTCTAATAGAGTCTGAGCAGGTGTGTAGTAACAGCTGCAGCTTAGACATCTCATGGGGCTTAAAGGAGATGTACCGTCGGATGTCATCTGCATAAAGACGGTAGAATATTCCTTTAAAAAAAACCTCAGGATGTGTTTAAGAGACAACAGATAGAGCCTGAAAATCACAGGCCTCAGAACACAACCCTGTGAGACATCTTTTGGTGAGAGAGGTTCTGGAGGACCAAAACTTGGCGATGGCTACAGAGAAGGAACGCTCAGACATATAAGAGAACCACTCTCGAACAGTTTCTGACAGGCCTTCCCAGTCTCTCAGCTTATCCAGTAGCAGATGATAGTCAACAGTGTCAAAAACTGCAGTTAGGTCCAGCAGAACCAGACTAAACCTGTCCCCTGCATGTCTGTAAGTCAGAAGGTCATTAGAGAACTAAGAAGAGCTGTTTCAGTAGAATGGGATATAAAATAAAACCTTACTGGAAACTACTGTAGATGTTGCGTTCATCAAGAGCAGCTGTGAGGTGTTTAGCCACAGCCTTTTCCAAGATCTTGGAGATGAACGGAAGTTTAGAGATTGCTCTGAAGTTGCTTTTGAGAGCTGGAGCAGGACTCGTTTTTATAAGAAGCGGTTGGATTACAGCTTTCTTGAAATAAGCAGGGAACTGACCAGAAACCAGAGAGACCACACTGGGACAGATAGACAGAAAAGTGTTTTTAAACAAAGAAGAGGGTAAGATGTCGAGGGGGCGTGCAGAAGTCTTCATAATGTAAACTAGTTTGGATGGCTCAGGTGAAGAAACAGGGACAAAGATGCTTAGGATGAGGGGAAGGGTAGGAGTCGGAAGAGGCTGAGATAGCGCTGAAGGACAGATGGAAGATCTCACCTTAATGACTTTGTCCACAAAGAAAGACTGGATGTTTTCACCATCTCCATCAGAGTGGATGTAGGCAGTAGGTGAAGCAGGAGAAAATACTGCTGATGGCGTCAAAACACATTTAGTGAACTACTTGCTCTGGGGCACAACGACTGAACAATTGATAACCATCTTGTGTGTCCCTGCAGTGTTGAAGGAAGTCAGAAGACTCTAGAGATTTTATAGATGTGTTTGAGAGTGGTTTTGTTGAGCATTATACCACCCCAGGTGGGACTCGAACCCACAATCCCTGGCTTAGAAGGCCAGTGCCTTATCCCTTAGGCCACTGGGGCTACAAACTTGTGTCAATAAAGGATTTCGATATGGCCAAAAGTCATCATATCTATCAATGAGGTGACGTGATAAAAAGTACGCAAAACGTTTGCTTCATGAAACAACGTGAGGCAGAAAACATCACTATAACAGGTATATGCCACCCCAGATGGGACTTAAACCCACAATCCCTGGCTTAGGAGGCCAGTGCCTTATCCATTAGGCCACTGGGGCTACATAATTTGAAATCATACACGATCTTTATGTGGCCAAAGGTCATCAACCCACCCTACCTACTGAGCCACTGCTGCCCGTTAATGCAACAACTGCATCCAGAAAACATCACTAAAACCATAATACCTGCCAATATCTGATGTGGGTGTCTTTTGACCATTTGGTCAGAAGACGAGCACAGGCATTCTGAACCACCTGTAAACTGATCAGGAAGGTTTTGCTAAGACAAGTGAAAAGCGAGTTGCAGTAGTCTAAGCATGAGGAGATGACGGTTGGGAAAACCATCTCAAGTTCAGAGCATGATAGAAATGGACTAAGTTTAGCAATGCTCCAATCCAATCCAATCCCATTTTATTTATAAAGCGCATTCACAAGGCATTACAACCAAACAAGGCGCTGTACACTAAAAATGTTGGTTAATTAAACCGGCGTTTAATGCTCCTGAGATGAAAGAAAGAAGAGCCAACAAGAAACCTGACATGAGAATCCTGGGTGAGAGCTGGGTCAAACGTCACAATGGGATTCTTAACAAAGGGTTTGGTGCGAGAAGCAATTTTATCTAGAGAGGCTGTGACTTCGGGAACCAGCTTGTCTGCGGCACAGATGAGGATCTTCGTCTTATCGTCATTCTGCTGTAGAAAGTTCCCAGCCATCCAGGTTCTAATAGAGTCTGAGCAGGTGTGTAGTAACAGCTGCAGCTTAGACATCTCATGGGGCTTAAAGGAGATGTACCGTCGGATGTCATCTGCATAAAGACGGTAGAATATTCCTTTAAAAAAAACCTCAGGATGCGTTTAAGAGACAACAGATAGAGCATGAAAATCACAGGCCTCAGAACACAACCCTGTGAGACATCTTTTGGTGAGAGAGGTTGTGGAGGATCAAAACTTGGTGATGGCTACAGAGAAGGAACGCTCAAACAGATAAGAGAACCACTCTCGAACAGTTTCTGACAGGCCTTCCCAGTCTCTCAGCTTATCCAGTAGCAGATGATAATCAACAGTGTCAAAGACTGCAGTTAGGTCCAGCAGAACCAGACTAGAACAGTCCCCTGCATGTCTGTATGTCAGAAGGTCATTAGAGAACTAAGAAGAGCTGTTTCAGTAGAATGGGATATAAAATAAAACCTTACTGGAAACTACTGTAGATGTTGCGTTCATCAAGAGCAGCTGTGAGGTGTTTAGCCACAGCCTTTTCCGAGATCGTGGAGATGAACGGAAGCTTAGAGATTTCTCTGAAGCTGCTTTTGAGAGATGGAGCAGGACTCGTTTTTATAAGAAGCGGTTGGATTACAGCTTTCTTGAAATAAGCAGGGACCTGACCAGAAACCAGAGAGACCACACTGGGACAGATAGACAGAAAAGTGTTTTTAAAAAAAGAAGAGGGTAAGATGTCGAGGGGGCGTGCAGAAGTCTTCATAATGTAAACTAGTTTGGATGGCTCAGGTGAAGAAACAGGGACAAAGATGCTTAGGATGAGGGGAAGGGTAGTAGTCGGAAGAGGCTGAGATAGCGCTGAAGGACAGATGGAAGATCTCACCTTAATGACTTTGTCCACAAAGAAAGACTGGATGTTTTCACCATCTCCATCAGAGTGGATGTAGGCAGTAGGTGAAGCAGGAGAAAATACTGCTGATGGCGTCAAAACACACTTAGTGAACTACTTGCTCTGGGGCACAACGATTGAACAATTGATAACCATCTTGCGTGTCCCTGTAGTGTTGAAGGAAGTCAGAAGACTCTAGAGATTTTATAGATGTGTTTGAGAGTGGTTTTGTTGAGCATTATACCACCCCAGGTGGGACTCGAACCCACAATCCCTGGCTTAGAAGGCCAGTGCCTTATCCATTAGGCCACTGGGGCTACAAACTAGTGTCAATAAAGGATTTCGATATGGCCAAAAGTAATTATATCTATCAATGAGGTGACGTGATAAAAAGTACGCAAAACGTTTGCTTCATGAAACAACGTGAGGCAGAAAACATCACTATAACAGATATATGCCACCCCAGATGGGACTTGAACCCACAATCCCTGGCTTAGGAGGCCAGTGCCTTATCCATTAGGCCACTGGGGCTCTTAATTTTAAATCATACACGATCTTTATGTGCCCAAAGGTCATAAACCTACCCAACCTACTGAGCCACTGCTGCCCGTTAATGCAACAACTGCACCTAGAAAACATCACTAAAACCATAATACCTGCCAATATCTGATGTGGGTGTCTTTTGACCATTTGGTCAGAAGACGAGCACAGGCATTCTGAACCACCTGTAAACTGATCAGGAAGGTTTTGCTAAGACAAGTGAAAAGCGAGTTGCAGTAGCCTAAGCATGAGGAGATGAAGGTTGGGAAAACCATCTCAAGTTCAGAGCATGATAGAAATGGACTAAGTTTAGCAATGCTTCAATCCAATCCAATCCCATTTTATTTATAAAGCGCATTCACAAGGCATTACAACCAAACAAGGCGCTGTACACTAAAAATGTTGGTTAATTAAACCGGCGTTTAATGCTCCTGAGATGAAAGAAAGAAGAGCCAACAAGAAACCTGACATGAGAATCCTGGGTGAGAGCTGGGTCAAACGTCACAATGGGATTCTTAACAAAGGGTTTGGTGCGAGAAGCAATTTGATCTAGAGAGGCTGTGACTTCGGGAACCAGCTTGTCTGCGGCACAGATGAGGATCTTCGTCTTATCGTCATTCTGCTGTAGAAAGTTCCCAGCCATCCAGGTTCTAATAGAGTCTGAGCAGGTGTGTAGTAACAGCTGCAGCTTAGACATCTCATGGGGCTTAAAGGAGATATACCGTCGGATGTCATCTGCATAAAGACGGTAGAATATTCCTTTAAAAAAAACCTCAGGATGTGTTTAAGAGACAACAGATAGAGCCTGAAAATCACAGGCCTCAGAACACAACCCTGTGAGACATCTTTTGGTGAGAGAGGTTGTGGAGGATCAAAACTTGGTGATGGCTACAGAGAAGGAACGCTCAAACAGATAAGAGAACCACTCTCGAACAGTTTCTGACAGGCCTTCCCAGTCTCTCAGCTTATCCAGTAGCAGATGATAATCAACAGTGTCAAAGACTGCAGTTAGGTCCAGCAGAACCAGACTAGAACAGTCCCCTGCATGTCTGTATGTCAGAAGGTCATTAGAGAACTAAGAAGAGCTGTTTCAGTAGAATGGGATATAAAATAAAACCTTACTGGAAACTACTGTAGATGTTGCGTTCATCAAGAGCAGCTGTGAGGTGTTTAGCCACAGCCTTTTCCGAGATCGTGGAGATGAACGGAAGCTTAGAGATTTCTCTGAAGCTGCTTTTGAGAGATGGAGCAGGACTCGTTTTTATAAGAAGCGGTTGGATTACAGCTTTCTTGAAATAAGCAGGGACCTGACCAGAAACCAGAGAGACCACACTGGGACAGATAGACAGAAAAGTGTTTTTAAAAAAAGAAGAGGGTAAGATGTCGAGGGGGCGTGCAGAAGTCTTCATAATGTAAACTAGTTTGGATGGCTCAGGTGAAGAAACAGGGACAAAGATGCTTAGGAGGAGGGGAAGGGTAGGAGTCGGAAGAGGCTGAGATAGCACTGAAGGACAGATGGAAGATCTCACCTTAATGACTTTGTCCACAAAGAAAGACTGGATGTTTTCACCATCTCCATCAGAGTGGATGTAGGCAGTAGGTGAAGCAGGAGAAAATACTGCTGATGGCGTCAAAACACATTTAGTGAACTACTTGCTCTGGGGCACAACGATTGAACAATTGATAACCATCTTGCGTGTACCTGTAGTGTTGAAGGAAGTCAGAAGACTCTAGAGATTTTATAGATGTGTTTGAGTGTTTTTGTTGAGCATTATACCACCCCAGGTGGGACTCGAATCCACAATCCCTGGCTTAGAAGGCCAGTGCCTTATCCATTAGGCCACTGGGGCTACAAACTTGTGTCAATAAAGGATTTCGATATGGCCAAAAGTAATCATATCTATCAATGAGGTGACGTGATAAAAAGTACGCAAAACGTTTGCTTCATGAAACAACGTGAGGCAGAAAACATCACTATAACAGGTATATGCCACCCCAGATGGGACTTGAACCCACAATCCCTGGCTTAGGAGGCCAGTGCCTTATCCATTAGGCCACTGGGGCTACAAACTTGTGTCAATAAAGGATTTTGATATGGCCAAAAGTCATCATATCTATCAATGAGGTGACGTGATAAAAAGTACGCAAAATGTTTGCTTCATGAAACAACATGAGGCAGAAAACATCACTATAACAGGTATATGCCACCCCAGATGGGACTTGAACCCACAATCCCTGGCTTAGGAGGCCAGTGCCTTATACATTAGGCCACTGGGGCTCGTAATTTTAAATCATACACGATCTTTATGTGCCCAAAGGTCATGAACCTACCCTACCTACTGAGCCACTGCTGCCCGTCAATGCAACAACTGCATCCAGACAACATCACTAAAACCATAATACCTGCCAATATCTGATGTGGGTGTCTTTGACCATTTGGTCAGAAGAAGAGTACAGGCATTCTGAACCACCTGTAAACTGATCAGGAAGGTTTTGCTAAGACAAGTGAAAAGCGAGTTGCAGTAGCCTAAGCATGAGGAGATGAAGGTTGGGAAAACCATCTCAAGTTCAGAGCATGATAGAAATGGACTAAGTTTAGCAATGCTTCAATCCAATCCCATTTTATTTATAAAGCGCATTCACAAGGCATTACAACCAAACAAGGCGCTGTACACTAAAAATGTTGGTTAATTAAACCGGCGTTTAATGCTCCTGAGATGAAAGAAAGAAGAGCCAACAAGAAACCTGACATGAGAATCCTGGGTGAGAGCTGGGTCAAACGTCACAATGGGATTCTTAACAAAGGGTTTGGTGCGAGAAGCAATTTGATCTAGAGAGGCTGTGACTTCGGGAACCAGCTTGTCTGCGGCACAGATGAGGATCTTCGTCTTATCGTCATTCTGCTGTAGAAAGTTCCCAGCCATCCAGGTTCTAATAGAGTCTGAGCAGGTGTGTAGTAACAGCTGCAGCTTAGACATCTCATGGGGCTTAAAGGAGATGTACCGTCGGATGTCATCTGCATAAAGACGGTAGAATATTCCTTTAAAAAAAACCTCAGGATGTGTTTAAGAGACAACAGATAGAGCCTGAAAATCACAGGCCTCAGAACACAACCCTGTGAGACATCTTTTGGTGAGAGAGGTTCTGGAGGACCAAAACTTGGCGATGGCTACAGAGAAGGAACGCTCAGACAGATAAGAGAACCACTCTCGAACAGTTTCTGACAGGCCTTCCCAGTCTCTCAGCTTATCCAGTAGCAGATGATGGTCAACAGTGTCAAAAACTGCAGTTAGGTCCAGCAGAACCAGACTAAACAGTCCCCTGCATGTCTGTAAGTCAGAAGGTCATTAGAGAACTAAGAAGAGCTGTTTCAGTAGAATGGGATATAAAATAAAACCTTACTGGAAACTACTGTAGATGTTGCGTTCATCAAGAGCAGCTGTGAGGTGTTTAGCCACAGCCTTTTCCGAGATCTTGGAGATGAACGGAAGCTTAGAGATTGCTCTGAAGTTGCTTTTGAGAGCTGGAGCAGGGCTCGTTTTTATAAGAAGCGGTTGGATTACAGCTTTCTTGAAATAAGCAGGGACCTGACCAGAAACCAGAGAGACCACACTGGGACAGATAGACAGAAAAGTGTTTTTAAACAAAGAAGAGGGTGAGATGTCGAGGGGGCGTGCAGAAGTCTTCATAATGTAAACTAGTTTGGATGGCTCAGGTGAAGAAACAGGGACAAAGATGTTTAGGATGAGGGGATGGGTAGGAGTTGGAAGAGGCTGAGATAGCGCTGAAGGGCAGATGGAAGATCTCACCTTAATGACTTTGTCCACAAAGAAAGACTGGATGTTTTCACCATCTCCATCAGAGTGGATGTAGGCAGTAGGTGAATCAGGAGAAAATACTGCTGATGGCGTCAAAACACACTTAGTGTAACTACTTGATCTGGGGCACTGCATTTGAACAACTGATAACCATCTTGCGTGTCCCTGCAGTGTTGAAGGAAGTCAGAAGACTCTAGAGATTTTATAGATGTTTTTGAGAGTGGTTTTGTTGAGCATTATAGCACCCCAGGTGGGACTCGAACCCACAATCCCTGGCTTAGAAGGCCAGTGCCTTATCATTAGGCCACTGGGCTACAAACATTTGTCCATGAAGGATTTCGATATGGCCAAAAGTCATCATATCTATCAATGAGGTGACGTGATAAAAAGTACGCAAAACGTTTGCTTCATGAAACAATGTGAGGCAGAAAACATCACTATAACAGGTATATGCCACCACAGATGGGACTTAAACCCACAATCCCTGGCTTAGGAGGACAGTGCCTTATCCATTAGGCCACTGGGGCTACATAATTTGAAATCATATACGATCTTTATGTGGCCAAAGGTCATCAACCCACCCTACCTACTGAGCCACTGCTGCCCGTTAATGCAACAACTGCATCCAGAAAACATCACTAAAACCATAATACCTGCCAATATCTGATGTGGGTGTCTTTTGACCATTTGGTCAGAAGACGAGCACAGGCATTCTGAACCACCTGTAAACTGATCAGGAAGGTTTTGCTAAGACAAGTGAAAAGCGAGTTGCAGTAGTCTAAGCATGAGGAGATGACGGTTGGGAAAACCATCTCAAGTTCAGAGCATGATAGAAATGGACTAAGTTTAGCAATGCTCCAATCCAATCCAATCCCATTTTATTTATAAAGCGCATTCACAAGGCATTACAACCAAACAAGGCGCTGTACACTAAAAATGTTGGTTAATTAAACCGGCGTTTAATGCTCCTGAGATGAAAGAAAGAAGAGCCAACAAGAAACCTGACATGAGAATCCTGGGTGAGAGCTGGGTCAAACGTCACAATGGGATTCTTAACAAAGGGTTTGGTGCGAGAAGCAATTTGATCTAGAGAGGCTGTGACTTCGAGAACCAGCTTGTCTGCGGCACAGATGAGGATCTTCGTCTTATCGTCATTCTGCTGTAGAAAGTTCCCAGCCATCCAGGTTCTAATAGAGTCTGAGCAGGTGTGTAGTAACAGCTGCAGCTTAGACATCTCATGGGGCTTAAAGGAGATGTACCGTCGGATGTCATCTGCATAAAGACGGTAGAATATTCCTTTAAAAAAAACCTCAGGATGCGTTTAAGAGACAACAGATAGAGCATGAAAATCACAGGCCTCAGAACACAACCCTGTGAGACATCTTTTGGTGAGAGAGGTTGTGGAGGACCAAAACTTGGTGATGGCTACAGAGAAGGAACGCTCAGACAGATAAGAGAACCACTCTCGAACAGTTTCTGACAGGCCTTCCCAGTCTCTCAGCTTATCCAGTAGCAGATGATAATCAACAGTGTCAAAGACTGCAGTTAGATCCAGCAGAACCAGACTAGAACAGTCCCCTGCATGTCTGTATGTCAGAAGGTCATTAGAGAACTAAGAAGAGCTGTTTCAGTAGAATGGGATATAAAATAAAACCTTACTGGAAACTACTGTAGATGTTGCGTTCATCAAGACTAGCTGTGAGGTGTTTAGCCACAGCCTTTTCCGAGATCGTGGAGATGAACGGAAGCTTAGAGATTTCTCTGAAGCTGCTTTTGAGAGCTGGAGCAGGACTCGTTTTTATAAGAAGCGGTTGGATTACAGCTTTCTTGAAATAAGCAGGGACCTGACCAGAAACCAGAGAGACCACACTGGGACAGATAGACAGAAAAGTGTTTTTAAAAAAAGAAGAGGGTAAGATGTCGAGGGGGCATGCAGAAGTCTTCATAATGTAAACTAGTTTGGATGGCTCAGGTGAAGAAACAGGGACAAAGTTGCTTAGGATGAGGGGAAGGGTAGGAGTCGGAAGAGGCTGAGATAGCGCTGAAGGACAGATGGAAGATCTCACATTAATGACTTTGTCCACAAAGAAAGACTGGATGTTTTCACCATCTCCATCAGAGTGGATGTAGGCAGTAGGTGAAGCAGGAGAAAATACTGCTGATGGCGTCAAAACACACTTAGTGAACTACTTGCTCTGGGGCACAACGATTGAACAATTGATAACCATCTTGCGTGTCCCTGTAGTGTTGAAGGAAGTCAGAAGACTCTAGAGATTTTATAGATCTGTTTGAGAGTGGTTTTGTTGAGCATTATACCACCCCAGGTGGGACTCGAACCCACAATCCCTGGCTTAGAAGGCCAGTGCCTTATCCATTAGGCCACTGGGGCTACAAACTTGTGTCAATAAAGGATTTCGATATGGCCAAAAGTCATCATATCTATCAATGAGGTGACGTGATAAAAAGTACGCAAAACGTTTGCTTCATGAAACAACGTGAGGCAGAAAACATCACTATAACAGGTATATGCCACCCCAGATGGGACTTGAACCCACAATCCCTGGCTTAGGAGGCCAGTGCCTTATCCATTAGGCCACTGGGGCTCGTAATTTTAAATCATACACGATCTTTATGTTCCCAAAGGTCATCAACCTACCCTACCTACTGAGCCACTGCTGCCCGTTAATGCAACAACTGCATCCAGACAACATCACTAAAACCATAATACCTGCCAATATCTGATGTGGGTGTCTTTTGACCATTTGGTCAGAAGCCGAGCACAGGCATTCTGAACCACCTGTAAACTGATCAGGAAGGTTTTGCTAAGACAAGTGAAAAGCGAGTTGCAGTAGCCTAAGCATGAGGAGATGAAGGTTGGGAAAACCATCTCAAGTTCAGAGCATGATAGAAATGGACTAAGTTTAGCAATGCTTCAATCCAATCCCATTTTATTTATAAAGCGCATTCACAAGGCATTACAACCAAACAAGGTGCTGTACACTAAAAATGTTGGTTAATTAAACCGGCGTTTAATGCTCCTGAGATGAAAGAAAGAAGAGCCAACAAGAAACCTGACATGAGAATCCTGGGTGAGAGCTGGGTCAAACGTCACAATGGGATTCTTAACAAAGGGTTTGGTGCGAGAAGCAATTTGATCTAGAGAGGCTGTGACTTCGGGAACCAGCTTGTCTGCGGCACAGATGAGGATTTTCGTCTTATTGTCATTCTGCTGTAGAAAGTTCCCAGCCATCCAGCTTCTAATAGAGTCTGAGCAGGTGTGTAGTAACAGCTGCAGCTTAGACATCTCATGGGGCTTAAAGGAGATGTACCGTCGGATGTCATCTGCATAAAGACGGTAGAATATTCCTTTAAAAAAAACCTCAGGATGTGTTTAAGAGACAACAGATAGAGCCTGAAAATCACAGGCCTCAGAACACAACCCTGTGAGACATCTTTTGGTGAGAGAGGTTCTGGAGGACCAAAACTTGGCGATGGCTACAGAGAAGGAACGCTCAGACAGATAAGAGAACCACTCTCGAACAGTTTCTGACAGGCCTTCCCAGTCTCTCAGCTTATCCAGTAGCAGATGATAGTCAACAGTGTCAAAAACTGCAGTTAGGTCCAGCAGAACCAGACTAAACAGTCCCCTGCATGTCTGTAAGTCAGAAGGTCATTAGAGAACTAAGAAGAGCTGTTTCAGTAGAATGGGATATAAAATAAAACCTTACTGGAAACTACTGTAGATGTTGCGTTCATCAAGAGCAGCTGTGAGGTGTTTAGCCACAGCCTTTTCCGAGATCTTGGAGATGAACGGAAGCTTAGAGATTGCTCTGAAGTTGCTTTTGAGAGCTGGAGCAGGACTCGTTTTTATAAGAAGCGGTTGGATTACAGCTTTCTTGAAATAAGCAGGGACCTCACCAGAAACCAGAGAGACCACACTGGGACAGATAGACAGAAAAGTGTTTTTAAACAAAGAAGAGGGTAAGATGTCGAGGGGGCGTGCAGAAGTCTTCATAATGTAAGCTAGTTTGGATGGCTCAGGTGAAGAAACAGGGACAAAGATGCTTAGGATGAGGGGATGGGTAGGAGTCGTGAGTCATGAGGCTGAGATAGCACTGAAGGACAGATGAAAGATCTCACCTTAATGACTTTGTCCACAAAGAAAGACTGGATGTTTTCACCATCTCCATCAGAGTGGATGTAGGCAGTAGGTGAAGCAGGAGAAAATACTGCTGATGGCATCAAAACACACTTAGTGTAACTACTTGCTCTGGGGCACTGCATTTGAACAACTGATAACCATCTTGCGTGTCCCTGCAGTGTTGAAGGAAGTCAGAAGACTCTAGAGATTTTATAGATGTGTTTGAGAGTGGTTTTGTTGAGCATTATAGCACCCCAGGTGGGACTCGAACCCACAATCCCTGGCTTAGAAGGCCAGTGCCTTATCCATTAGGCCACTGGGGCTACAAACTTTTGTCCATGAAGGATTTCGATATGGCTAAAAGTCATCATATCTATCAATGAGGTGACGTGATAAAAAGTACGCAAAACGTTTGCTTCATGAAACAACGTGAGGCAGAAAACATCACTATAACAGGTATATGCCACCCCAGATGGGACTTGAACCCACAATTCCTGGCTTAGGAGGCCAGTGCCTTATCCATTAGGCCACTGGGGCTACATAATTGGAAATCATACACGATCTTTATTTGGCCAAAAGTCATCAACCCACCCTACCTACTGAGCCACTGCTGCCCGTTAATGCAACAACTGCATCCAGAAAACATCACTAAAACCATAATACCTGCCAATATCTGATGTGGGTGTCTTTTGACCATTTGGTCAGAAGACGAGCACAGGCATTCTGAACCACCTGTAAACTGATCAGGAAGGTTTTGCTAAGACAAGTGAAAAGCGAGTTGCAGTAGTCTAAGCATGAGGAGATGACGGTTGGGAAAACCATCTCCAGTTCAGAGCATGATAGAAATGGACTAAGTTTAGCAATGCTCCAATCCAATCCAATCCCATTTTATTTATAAAGCGCATTCACAAGGCATTACAACCAAACAAGGCGCTGTACACTAAAAATGTTGGTTAATTAAACCGGCGTTTAATGCTCCTGAGATGAAAGAAAGAAGAGCCAACAAGAAACCTGACATGAGAATCCTGGGTGAGAGCTGGGTCAAACGTCACAATGGGATTCTTAACAAAGGGTTTGGTGCGAGAAGCAATTTTATCTAGAGAGGCTGTTACTTCGGGAACCAGCTTGTCTGCGGCACAGATGAGGATCTTTGTCTTATCGTCATTCTGCTGTAGAAAGTTCCCAGCCATCCAGGTTCTAATAGAGTCTGAGCAGGTGTGTAGTAACAGCTGCAGCTTAGACATCTCATGGGGCTTAAAGGAGATGTACCATCGGATGTCATCTGCATAAAGACGGTAGAATATTCCTTTAAAAAAAAACCTCAGGATGCATTTAAGAGACAACAGATAGAGCATGAAAATCACAGGCCTCAGAACACAACCCTGTGAGACATCTTTTGGTGAGAGAGGTTGTGGAGGACCAAAACTTGGTGATGGCTACAGAGAAGGAACGCTCAGACAGATAAGAGAACCACTCTCGAACAGTTTCTGACAGGCCTTCCCAGTCTCTCAGCTTATCCAGTAGCAGATGATAATCAACAGTGTCAAAGACTGCAGTTAGGTCCAGCAGAACCAGACTAGAACAGTCCCCTGCATGTCTGTATGTCAGAAGGTCATTAGAGAACTAAGAAGAGCTGTTTCAGTAGAATGGGATATAAAATAAAACCTTACTGGAAACTACTGTAGATGTTGCGTTCATCAAGAGCAGCTGTGAGGTGTTTAGCCACAGCCTTTTCCGAGATCTTGGAGATGAACGGAAGCTTAGAGATTGCTCTGAAGTTGCTTTTGAGAGCTGGAGCAGGACTCGTTTTTATAAGAAGCGGTTGGATTACAGCTTTCTTGAAATAAGCAGGGACCTCACCAGAAACCAGAGAGACCACACTGGGACAGATAGACAGAAAAGTGTTTTTAAACAAAGAAGAGGGTAAGATGTCGAGGGGGCGTGCAGAAGTCTTCATAATGTAAGCTAGTTTGGATGGCTCAGGTGAAGAAACAGGGACAAAGATGCTTAGGATGAGGGGATGGGTAGGAGTCGTGAGTCATGAGGCTGAGATAGCACTGAAGGACAGATGAAAGATCTCACCTTAATGACTTTGTCCACAAAGAAAGACTGGATGTTTTCACCATCTCCATCAGAGTGGATGTAGGCAGTAGGTGAAGCAGGAGAAAATACTGCTGATGGCATCAAAACACACTTAGTGTAACTACTTGCTCTGGGGCACTGCATTTGAACAACTGATAACCATCTTGCGTGTCCCTGCAGTGTTGAAGGAAGTCAGAAGACTCTAGAGATTTTATAGATGTGTTTGAGAGTGGTTTTGTTGAGCATTATAGCACCCCAGGTGGGACTCGAACCCACAATCCCTGGCTTAGAAGGCCAGTGCCTTATCCATTAGGCCACTGGGGCTACAAACTTTTGTCCATGAAGGATTTCGATATGGCCAAAAGTCATCATATCTATCAATGAGGTGACGTGATAAAAAGTACGCAAAACGTTTGCTTCATGAAACAACGTGAGGCAGAAAACATCACTATAACAGGTATATGCCACCCCAGATGGGACTTGAACCCACAATTCCTGGCTTAGGAGGCCAGTGTCTTATCCATTAGGCCACTGGGGCTACATAATTGGAAATCATACACGATCTTTATTTGGCCAAAAGTCATCAACCCACCCTACCTACTGAGCCACTGCTGCCCGTTAATGCAACAACTGCATCCAGAAAACATCACTAAAACCATAATACCTGCCAATATCTGATGTGGGTGTCTTTTGACCATTTGGTCAGAAGACGAGCACAGGCATTCTGAACCACCTGTAAACTGATCAGGAAGGTTTTGCTAAGACAAGTGAAAAGCGAGTTGCAGTAGTCTAAGCATGAGGAGATGACGGTTGGGAAAACCATCTCCAGTTCAGAGCATGATAGAAATGGACTAAGGTTAGCAATGCTCCAATCCAATCCAATCCCATTTTATTTATAAAGCGCATTCACAAGGCATTACAACCAAACAAGGCGCTGTACACTAAAAATGTTGGTTAATTAAACCGGCGTTTAATGATCCTGAGATGAAAGAAAGAAGAGCCAACAAGAAACCTGACATGAGAATCCTGGGTGAGAGCTGGGTCAAACGTCACAATGGGATTCTTAACAAAGGGTTTGGTGCGAGAAGCAATTTTATCTAGAGAGGCTGTTACTTCGGGAACCAGCTTGTCTGCGGCACAGATGAGGATCTTTGTCTTATCGTCATTCTGCTGTAGAAAGTTCCCAGCCATCCAGGTTCTAATAGAGTCTGAGCAGGTGTGTAGTAACAGCTGCAGCTTAGACATCTCATGGGGCTTAAAGGAGATGTACCATCGGATGTCATCTGCATAAAGACGGTAGAATATTCCTTTAAAAAAAAACCTCAGGATGCATTTAAGAGACAACAGATAGAGCATGAAAATCACAGGCCTCAGAACACAACCCTGTGAGACATCTTTTGGTGAGAGAGGTTGTGGAGGACCAAAACTTGGTGATGGCTACAGAGAAGGAACGCTCAGACAGATAAGAGAACCACTCTCGAACAGTTTCTGACAGGCCTTCCCAGTCTCTCAGCTTATCCAGTAGCAGATGATAATCAACAGTGTCAAAGACTGCAGTTAGGTCCAGCAGAACCAGACTAGAACAGTCCCCTGCATGTCTGTATGTCAGAAGGTCATTAGAGAACTAAGAAGAGCTGTTTCAGTAGAATGGGATATAAAATAAAACCTTACTGGAAACTACTGTAGATGTTGCGTTCATCAAGAGCAGCTGTGAGGTGTTTAGCCACAGCCTTTTCCGAGATCGTGGAGATGAACGGAAGCTTAGAGATTTCTCTGAAGCTGCTTTTGAGAGATGGAGCAGGACTCGTTTTTATAAGAAGCGGTTGGATTACAGCTTTCTTGAAATAAGCAGGGACCTGACCAGAAACCAGAGAGACCACACTGGGACAGATAGACAGAAAAGTGTTTTTAAAAAAAGAAGAGGGTAAGATGTCGAGGGGGCGTGCAGAAGTCTTCATAATGTAAACTAGTTTGGATGGCTCAGGTGAAGAAACAGGGACAAAGATGCTTAGGATGAGGGGAAGGGTAGGAGTCGGAAGAGGCTGAGATAGCGCTGAAGGACAGATGGAAGATCTCACCTTAATGACTTTGTCCACAAAGAAAGACTGGATGTTTTCACCATCTCCATCAGAGTGGATGTAGGCAGTAGGTGAAGAAGGAGAAAATACTGCTGATGGCGTCAAAACACACTTAGTGAACTACTTGCTCTGGGGAACAACGATTGAACAATTGATAACCATCTTGCGTGTCCCTGTAGTGTTGAAGGAAGTCAGTAGACTCTAGAGATTTTATAGATGTGTTTGAGAGTGGTTTTGTTGAGCATTATACCACCCCAGGTGGGACTCGAACCCACAATCCCTGGCTTAGAAGGCCAGTGCCTTATCCATTAGGCCACTGGGGCTACAAACTTGTGTCAATAAAGGATTTCGATATGGCCAAAAGTCATCATATCTATCAATGAGGTGACGTGATAAAAAGTACGCAAAACGTTTGCTTCATGAAACAACGTGAGGCAGAAAACATCACTATAACAGGTATATGCCACCCCAGATGGGACTTGAACCCACAATCCCTGGTTTAGAAGGCCAGTGCCTTATCCATTAGGCCACTGGGGCTAGTAATTTGAAATCATACACGATCTTTATGTGCCCAAAGGTCATCAACCTACCCTACCTACTGAGCCACTGCTGCCCGTTAATGCAACAACTGCATCCAGACAACATCACTAAAACCATAATACCTGCCAATATCTGATGTGGGTGTCTTTTGACCATTTGGTCAGAAGACGAGCACAGGCATTCTGAACCACCTGTAAACTGATCAGGAAGGTTTTGCTAAGACAAGTGAAAAGCGAGTTGCAGTAGCCTAAGCATGAGGAGATGAAGGTTGGGAAAACCATCTCAAGTTCAGAGCATGATAGAAATGGACTAAGTTTAGCAATGCTTCAATCCAATCCCATTTTATTTATAAAGCGCATTCACAAGGCATTACAACCAAACAAGGCGCTGTACACTAAAAATGTTGGTTAATTAAACCGGCGTTTAATGCTCCTGAGATGAAAGAAAGAAGAGCCAACAAGAAACCTGACATGAGAATCCTGGGTGAGAGCTGGGTCAAACGTCACAATGGGATTCTTAACAAAGGGTTTGGTGCGAGAAGCAATTTGATCTAGAGAGGCTGTGACTTCGGGAACCAGCTTGTCTGCGGCACAGATGAGGATCTTCGTCTTATCGTCATTCTGCTGTAGAAAGTTCCCAGCCATCCAGGTTCTAATAGAGTCTGAGCAGGTGTGTAGTAACAGCTGCAGCTTGGACATCTCATGGGGCTTAAAGGAGATGTACCGTCGGATGTCATCTGCATAAAGACGTAGAATATTCCTTTAAAAAAAACCTCAGGATGTGTTTAAGAGACAACAGATTGAGCCTGAAAATCACAGGCCTCAGAACACAACCCTGTGAGACATCTTTTGGTGAGAGAGGTTCTGGAGGACCAAAACTTGGCGATGGCTACAGAGAAGGAACGCTCAGACAGATAAGAGAACCACTCTCGAACAGTTTCTGACAGGCCTTCCCAGTCTCTCAGCTTATCCAGTAGCAGATGATAGTCAAAAGTGTCAAAAACTGCAGTTAGGTCCAGCAGAACCAGACTAAACAGTCCCCTGCATGTCTGTAAGTCAGAAGGTCATTAGAGAACTAAGAAGAGCTGTTTCAGTAGAATGGGATATAAAATAAAACCTTACTGGAAACTGCTATAGATGTTGCGTTCATCAAGAGCAGCTGTGAGGTGTTTAGCCACAGCCTTTTCCGAGATCTTGGAGATGAACGGAAGCTTAGAGATTGCTCTGAAGTTGCTTTTGAGAGCTGGAGCAGGACTCGTTTTTATAAGAAGCGGTTGGATTACAGCTTTCTTGAAATAAGCAGGGACCTGACCAGAAACCAGAGAGACCACACTGGGACAGATAGACAGAAAAGTGTTTTTAAACAAAGAAGAGGGTAAGATGTCGAGGGGGCGTGCAGAAGTCTTCATAATGTAAACTAGTTTGGATGGCTCAGGTGAAGAAACAGGGACAAAGATGCTTAGGATGAGGGGAAGGGTAGGAGTCGGAAGAGGCTGAGATAGCGCTGAAGGACAGATGGAAGATCTCACCTTAATGACTTTGTCCACAAAGAAAGACTGGATGTTTTCACCATCTCCATCAGAGTGGATGTAGGCAGTAGGTGAAGAAGGAGAAAATACTGCTGATGGCGTCAAAACACACTTAGTGAACTACTTGCTCTGGGGAACAACGATTGAACAATTGATAACCATCTTGCGTGTCCCTGTAGTGTTGAAGGAAGTCAGAAGACTCTAGAGATTTTATAGATGTGTTTGAGAGTGGTTTTGTTGAGCATTATACCACCCCAGGTGGGACTCGAACCCACAATACCTGGCTTAGAAGGCCAGTGCCTTATCCATTAGGCCACTGGGGCTACAAACTTGTGTCAATAAAGGATTTCGATATGGCCAAAAGTCATCATATCTATCAATGAGGTGACGTGATAAAAAGTACGCAAAACGTTTGCTTCATGAAACAACGTGAGGCAGAAAACATCACTATAACAGGTATATGCCACCCCAGATGGGACTTGAACCCACAATCCCTGGCTTAGGAGGCCAGTGCCTTATCCATTAGGCCACTGGGGCTACATAATTTGAAATCATACACGATCTTTATTTGGCCAAAAGTCATCAACCCACCCTACCTACTGAGCCACTGCTGCCCGTTAATGCAACAACTGCATCCAGAAAACATCACTAAAACCATAATACCTGCCAATATCTGATGTGGGTGTCTTTTGACCATTTGGTCAGAAGACGAGCACAGGCATTCTGAACCACCTGTAAACTGATCAGGAAGGTTTTGCTAAGACAAGTGAAAAGCGAGTTGCAGTAGTCTAAGCATGAGGAGATGACGGTTGGGAAAACCATCTCCAGTTCAGAGCATGATAGAAATGGACTAAGTTTAGCAATGCTCCAATCCAATCCCATTTTATTCATAAAGCGCATTCACAAGGCATTACAACCAAACAAGGCGCTGTACACTAAAAATGTTGGTTAATTAAACCGGCGTTTAATGCTCCTGAGATGAAAGAAAGAAGAACCAACAAGAAACCTGACATGAGAATCCTGGGTGAGAGCTGGGTCAAACGTCACAATGGGATTCTTAACAAAGGGTTTGGTGCGAGAAGCAATTTTATCTAGAGAGGCTGTTACTTCGGGAACCAGCTTGTCTGCGGCACAGATGAGGATCTTCGTCTTATCGTCATTCTGCTGTAGAAAGTTCCCAGCCATCCAGGTTCTAATAGAGTCTGAGCAGGTGTGTAGTAACGGCTGCAGCTTAGACATCTCATGGGGCTTAAAGGAGATGTACCATCGGATGTCATCTGCATAAAGACGGTAGAATATTCCTTTAAAAAAAACCTCAGGATGCATTTAAGAGACAACAGATAGAGCATGAAAATCACAGGCCTCAGAACACAACCCTGTGAGACATCTTTTGGTGAGAGAGGTTGTGGAGGACCAAAACTTGGTGATGGCTACAGAGAAGGAACGCTCAGACAGATAAGAGAACCACTCTCGAACAGTTTCTGACAGGCCTTCCCAGTCTCTCAGCTTATCCAGTAGCAGATGATAATCAACAGTGTCAAAGACTGCAGTTAGGTCCAGCAGAACCAGACTAGAACAGTCCCCTGCATGTCTGTATGTCAGAAGGTCATTAGAGAACTAAGAAGAGCTGTTTCAGTAGAATGGGATATAAAATAAAACCTTACTGGAAACTACTGTAGATGTTGCGTTCATCAAGAGCAGCTGTGAGGTGTTTAGCCACAGCCTTTTCCGAGATCGTGGAGATGAACGGAAGCTTAGAGATTTCTCTGAAGCTGCTTTTGAGAGATGGAGCAGGACTCGTTTTTATAAGAAGCGGTTGGATTACAGCTTTCTTGAAATAAGCAGGGACCTGACCAGAAACCAGAGAGACCACACTGGGACAGATAGACAGAAAAGTGTTTTTAAAAAAAGAAGAGGGTAAGATGTCGAGGGGGCGTGCAGAAGTCTTCATAATGTAAACTAGTTTGGATGGCTCAGGTGAAGAAACAGGGACAAAGATGCTTAGGATGAGGGGAAGGGTAGGAGTCGGAAGAGGCTGAGATAGCGCTGAAGGACAGATGGAAGATCTCACCTTAATGACTTTGTCCACAAAGAAAGACTGGATGTTTTCACCATCTCCATCAGAGTGGATGTAGGCAGTAGGTGAAGCAGGAGAAAATACTGCTGATGGCGTCAAAACACACTTAGTGAACTACTTGCTCTGGGGAACAACGACTGAACAATTGATAACCATCTTGCGTGTCGCTGTAGTGTTGAAGGAAGTCAGAAGACTCTAGTGATTTTATAGATGTGTTTGAGAGTGGTTTTGTTGAGCATTATACCAGCCCAGGTGGGACTCGAACCCACAATCCCTGGCTTAGAAGGCCAGTGCCTTATCCATTAGGCCACTGGGGCTACAAACTTGTGTCAATAAAGGATTTCTATATGGCCAAAAGTCATCATATCTATCAATGAGGTGACGTGATAAAAAGTACGCAAAACGTTTGCTTCATGAAACAACGTGAGGCAGAAAACATCACTATAACAGGTATATGCCACCCCAGATGGGACTTGAACCCACAATCCCTGGCTTAGGAGGCCAGTGCCTTATCCATTAGGCCACTGGGGCTCATAATTTTAAATCATACACGATCTTTATGTGCCCAAAGGTCA
This sequence comes from Nothobranchius furzeri, assembly GCF_043380555.1. Classification (NCBI taxonomy): domain Eukaryota; kingdom Metazoa; phylum Chordata; class Actinopteri; order Cyprinodontiformes; family Nothobranchiidae; genus Nothobranchius; species Nothobranchius furzeri. The sequence continues at coordinate 61,041,484 of NC_091741.1, read as the reverse complement.
TCAACCTACCCTACCTACTGAGCCACTGCTGCCCGTTAATGCAACAACTGCATCCAGACAACATCACTAAAACCATAATACCTGCCAATATCTGATGTGGGTGTCTTTTGACCATTTGGTCAGAAGACGAGCACAGGCATTCTGAACCACCTGTAAACTGATCAGGAAGGTTTTGCTAAGACAAGTGAAAAGCGAGTTGCAGTAGCCTAAGCATGAGGAGATGAAGGTTGGGAAAACCATCTCAAGTTCAGAGCATGATAGAAATGGACTAAGTTTAGCAATGCTTCAATCCAATCCCATTTTATTTATAAAGCGCATTCACAAGGCATTACAACCAAACAAGGCGCTGTACACTAAAAATGTTGGTTAATTAAACCGGCGTTTAATGCTCCTGAGATGAAAGAAAGAAGAGCCAACAAGAAACCTGACATGAGAATCCTGGGTGAGAGCTGGGTCAAACGTCACAATGGGATTCTTAACAAAGGGTTTGGTGCGAGAAGCAATTTGATCTAGAGAGGCTGTGACTTCGGGAACCAGCTTGTCTGCGGCACAGATGAGGATCTTCGTCTTATCGTCATTCTGCTGTAGAAAGTTCCCAGCCATCCAGGTTCTAATAGAGTCTGAGCAGGTGTGTAGTAACAGCTGCAGCTTAGACATCTCATGGGGCTTAAAGGAGATGTACCGTCGGATGTCATCTGCATAAAGACGTAGAATATTCCTTTAATAAAAACCTCAGGATGTGTTTAAGAGACAACAGATTGAGCCTGAAAATCACAGGCCTCAGAACACAACCCTGTGAGACATCTTTTGGTGAGAGAGGTTGTGGAGGACCAAAACTTGGCGATGGCTACAGAGAAGGAACGCTCAGACAGATAAGAGAACCACTCTCGAACAGTTTCTGACAGGCCTTCCCAGTCTCTCAGCTTATCCAGTAGCAGATGATAGTCAACAGTGTCAAAAACCGCAGTTAGGTCCAGCAGAACCAGACTAAACAGTCCCCTGCATGTCTGTATGTCAGAAGGTCATTAGAGAACTAAGAAGAGCTGTTTCAGTAGAATGGGATATAAAATAAAACCTTACTGGAAACTGCTGTAGATGTTGCGTTCATCAAGAGCAGCTGTGAGGTGTTTAGCCACAGCCTTTTCCGAGATCTTGGAGATGAACGGAAGCTTAGAGATTGCTCTGAAGTTGCTTTTGAGAGCTGGAGCAGGACTCGTTTTTATAAGAAGCGGTTGGATTACAGCTTTCTTGAAATAAGCAGGGACCTGACCAGAAACCAGAGAGACCACACTGGGACAGATAGACAGAAAAGTGTTTTTAAACAAAGAAGAGGGTAAGATGTCGAGGGGGCGTGCAGAAGTCTTCATAATGTAAACTAGTTTGGATGGCTCAGGTGAAGAAACAGGGACAAATATGCTTAGGATGAGGGGAAGGGTAGGAGTCGGAAGAGGCTGAGATAGCGCTGAAGGACAGATGGAAGATCTCACCTTAATGACTTTGTCCACAAAGAAAGACTGGATGTTTTCACCATCTCCATCAGAGTGGATGTAGGCAGTAGGTGAAGCAGGAGAAAATACTGCTGATGGCATCAAAACACACTTAGTGTAACTACTTGCTCTGGGGCACTGCATTTGAACAACTGATAACCATCTTGCGTGTCCCTGCAGTGTTGAATGAAGTCAGAAGACTCTAGAGATGTTATAGATGTGTTTGAGAGTGGTTTTGTTGAGCATTATAGCACCCCAGGTGGGACTCGAACCCACAATCCCTGGCTTAGAAGGCCAGTGCCTTATCCATTAGGCCACTGGGGCTACAAACTTTTGTCCATGAAGGATTTCGATATGGCCAAAAGTCATCATATCTATCAATGAGGTGACGTGATAAAAAGTACGCAAAACGTTTGCTTCATGAAACAACGTGAGGCAGAAAACATCACTATAACAGGTATATGCCACCCCAGATGGGACTTGAACCCACAATTCCTGGCTTAGGAGGCCAGTGCCTTATCCATTAGGCCACTGGGGCTACATAATTTGAAATCATACACGATCTTTATTTGGCCAAAAGTCATCAACCCACCCTACCTACTGAGCCACTGCTGCCCGTTAATGCAACAACTGCATCCAGAAAACATCACTAAAACCATAATACCTGCCAATATCTGATGTGGGTGTCTTTTGACCATTTGGTCAGAAGACGAGCACAGGCATTCTGAACCACCTGTAAACTGATCAGGAAGGTTTTGCTAAGACAAGTGAAAAGCGAGTTGCAGTAGTCTAAGCATGAGGAGATGACGGTTGGGAAAACCATCTCCAGTTCAGAGCATGATAGAAATGGACTAAGTTTAGCAATGCTCCAATCCAATCCAATCCCATTTTATTTATAAAGCGCATTCACAAGGCATTACAACCAAACAAGGCGCTGTACACTAAAAATGTTGGTTAATTAAACCGGCGTTTAATGCTCCTGAGATGAAAGAAAGAAGAGCCAACAAGAAACCTGACATGAGAATCCTGGGTGAGAGCTGGGTCAAACGTCACAATGGGATTCTTAACAAAGGGTTTGGTGCGAGAAGCAATTTTATCTAGAGAGGCTGTTACTTCGGGAACCAGCTTGTCTGCGGCACAGATGAGGATCTTCGTCTTATCGTCATTCTGCTGTAGAAAGTTCCCAGCCATCCAGGTTCTAATAGAGTCTGAGCAGGTGTGTAGTAACAGCTGCAGCTTAGACATCTCATGGGGCTTAAAGGAGATGTACCATCGGATGTCATCTGCATAAAGACGGTAGAATATTCCTTTAAAAAAAACCTCAGGATGCATTTAAGAGACAACAGATAGAGCATGAAAATCACAGGCCTCAGAACATAACCCTGTGAGACATCTTTTGGTGAGAGAGGTTGTGGAGGACCAAAACTTGGTGATGGCTACAGAGAAGGAACGCTCAGACAGATAAGAGAACCACTCTCGAACAGTTTCTGACAGGCCTTCCCAGTCTCTCAGCTTATCCAGTAGCAGATGATAATCAACAGTGTCAAAGACTGCAGTTAGGTCCAGCAGAACCAGACTAGAACAGTCCCCTGCATGTCTGTATGTCAGAAGGTCATTAGAGAACTAAGAAGAGCTGTTTCAGTAGAATGGGATATAAAATAAAACCTTACTGGAAACTACTGTAGATGTTGCGTTCATCAAGAGCAGCTGTGAGGTGTTTAGCCACAGCCTTTTCCGAGATCGTGGAGATGAACGGAAGCTTAGAGATTTCTCTCAAGCTGCTTTTGAGAGATGGAGCAGGACTTGTTTTTATAAGAAGCGGTTGGATTACAGCTTTCTTGAAATAAGCAGGGACCTGACCAGAAACCAGAGAGACCACACTGGGACAGATAGACAGAAAAGTGTTTTTAAACAAAGAAGAGGGTAAGATGTCGAGGGGGCGTGCAGAAGTCTTCATAATGTAAACTAGTTTGGATGGCTCAGGTGAAAAAACAGGGATAAAGATGTTTAGGATGAGGGGAAGGGTAGGAGTCGGAAGAGGCTGAGATAGCGCTGAAGGACAGATGGAAGATCTCACCTTAATGACTTTGTCCACAAAGAAAGACTGGATGTTTTCACCATCTCCATCAGAGTGGATGTAGGCAGTAGGTGAAGCAGGAGAAAATACTGCTGATGGCGTCAAAACACACTTAGTGAACTACTTGCTCTGGGGAACAAGGGCTGAACAATTGATAACCATCTTGCGTGTCCCTGTAGTGTTGAAGGAAGTCAGAAGACTCTAGAGATTTTATAGATGTGTTTGAGAGTGGTTTTGTTGAGCATTATACCACCCCAGGTGGGACTCGAACCCACAATCCCTGGCTTAGAAGGCCAGTGCCTTATCCATTAGGCCACTGGGGCTACAAACTTGTGTCAATAAAGGATTTCGATATGGCCAAAAGTCATCATATCTATCAATGAGGTGACGTGATAAAAAGTACGCAAAACGTTTGCTTCATGAAACAACGTGAGGCAGAAAACATCACTATAACAGGTATATGCCAACCCAGATGGGACTTGAACCCACAATCCCTGGCTTAGGAGGCCAGTGCCTTATCCATTAGGCCACTGGGGATCGTAATTTTAAATCATACACGATCTTTATGTTCCCAAAGGTCATCAACCTACCCTACCTACTGAGCCACTGCTGCCCGTTAATGCAACAACTGCATCCAGACAACATCACTAAAACCATAATACCTGCCAATATCTGATGTGGGTGTCTTTTGACCATTTGGTCAGAAGCCGAGCACAGGCATTCTGAACCACCTGTAAACTGATCAGGAAGGTTTTGCTAAGACAAGTGAAAAGCGAGTTGCAGTAGCCTAAGCATGAGGAGATGAAGGTTGGGAAAACCATCTCAAGTTCAGAGCATGATAGAAATGGACTAAGTTTAGCAATGCTTCAATCCAATCCCATTTTATTTATAAAGCGCATTCACAAGGCATTACAACCAAACAAGGTGCTGTACACTAAAAATGTTGGTTAATTAAACCGGCGTTTAATGCTCCTGAGATGAAAGAAAGAAGAGCCAACAAGAAACCTGACATGAGAATCCTGGGTGAGAGCTGGGTCAAACGTCACAATGGGATTCTTAACAAAGGGTTTGGTGCGAGAAGCAATTTGATCTAGAGAGGCTGTGACTTCGGGAACCAGCTTGTCTGCGGCACAGATGAGGATCTTCGTCTTATCGTCATTCTGCTGTAGAAAGTTCCCAGCCATCCAGGTTCTAATAGAGTCTGAGCAGGTGTGTAGTAACAGCTGCAGCTTAGACATCTCATGGGGCTTAAAGGAGATGTACCGTCGGATGTCATCTGCATAAAGACGTAGAATATTCCTTTAATAAAAACCTCAGGATGTGTTTAAGAGACAACAGATTGAGCCTGAAAATCACAGACCTCAGAACACAACCCTGTGAGACATCTTTTGGTGAGAGAGGTTCTGGAGGACCAAAACTTGGCGATGGCTACAGAGAAGGAACGCTCAGACAGATAAGAGAACCACTCTCGAACAGTTTCTGACAGGCCTTCCCAGTCTCTCAGCTTATCCAGTAGCAGATGATAGTCAACAGTGTCAAAAACCGCAGTTAGGTCCAGCAGAACCAGACTAAACAGTCCCCTGCATGTCTGTAAGTCAGAAGGTCATTAGAGAACTAAGAAGAGCTGTTTCAGTAGAATGGGATATAAAATAAAACCTTACTGGAAACTGCTGTAGATGTTGCGTTCATCAAGAGCAGCTGTGAGGTGTTTAGCCACAGCCTTTTCCGAGATCTTGGAGATGAACGGAAGCTTAGAGATTGCTCTGAAGTTGCTTTTGAGAGCTGGAGCAGGACTTGTTTTTATAAGAAGCGGTTGGATTACAGCTTTCTTGAAATAAGCAGGGACCTGACCAGAAACCAGAGAGACCACACTGGGACAGATAGACAGAAAAGTGTTTTTAAACAAAGAAGAGGGTAAGATGTCGAGGGGGCGTGCAGAAGTCTTCATAATGTAAACTAGTTTGGATGGCTCAGGAGAAGAAACAGGGACAAATATGCTTAGGATGAGGGGAAGGGTAGGAGTCGGAAGAGGCTGAGATAGCGCTGAAGGACAGATGGAAGATCTCACCTTAATGACTTTGTCCACAAAGAAAGACTGGATGTTTTCACCATCTCCATCAGAGTGGATGTAGGCAGTAGGTGAAGCAGGAGAAAATACTGCTGATGGCATCAAAACACACTTAGTGTAACTACTTGCTCTGGGGCACTGCATTTGAACAACTGATAACCATCTTGCGTGTCCCTGCAGTGTTGAAGGAAGTCAGAAGACTCTAGAGATTTTATAGATGTGTTTGAGAGTGGTTTTGTTGAGCATTATAGCACCCCAGGTGGGACTCGAACCCACAATCCCTGGCTTAGAAGGCCAGTGCCTTATCCATTAGGCCACTGGGGCTACAAACTTTTGTCCATGAAGGATTTCGATATGGCCAAAAGTCATCATATCTATCAATGAGGTGACGTGATAAAAAGTACGCAAAACGTTTGCTTCATGAAACAACGTGAGGCAGAAAACATCACTATAACAGGTATAAGCCACCCCAGATGGGAATTGAACCCACAATCCCTGGCTTAGGAGGCCAGTGCCTTATCCATTAGGCGACTGGGGCTACATAATTTGAAATCATACACGATCTTTATTTGGCCAAAAGTCATCAACCCACCCTACATACTGAGCCACTGCTGCCCGTTAATGCAACAACTGCATCCAGAAAACATCACTAAAACCATAATACCTGCCAATATCTGATGTGGGTGTCTTTTGACCATTTGGTCAGAAGACGAGCACAGGCATTCTGAACCACCTGTAAACTGATCAGGAAGGTTTTGCTAAGACAAGTGAAAGGCGAGTTGCAGTAGTCTAAGCATGAGGAGATGACGGTTGGGAAAGCCATCTCCAGTTCAGAGCATAATAGAAATGGACTAAGTTTAGCAATGCTCCAATCCAATCCAATCCCATTTTATTTATAAAGCGCATTCACAAGGCATTACAACCAAACAAGGCGCTGTACACTAAAAATGTTGGTTAATTAAACCGGCGTTTAATGCTCCTGAGATGAAAGAAAGAAGAGCCAACAAGAAACCTGACATGAGAATACTGGGTGAGAGCTGGGTCAAACGTCACAATGGGATTCTTAACAAAGGGTTTGGTGCGAGAAGCAATTTTATCTAGAGAGGCTGTTACTTCGGGAACCAGCTTGTCTGCGGCACAGATGAGGATCTTCGTCTTATCGTCATTCTGCTGTAGAAAGTTCCCAGCCATCCAGGTTCTAATAGAGTCTGAGCAGGTGTGTAGTAACAGCTGCAGCTTAGACATCTCATGGGGCTTAAAGGAGATGTACCGTCGGATGTCATCTGCATAAAGACGGTAGAATATTCCTTTAAAAAAAAACCTCAGGATGCGTTTAAGAGACAACAGATAGAGCATGAAAATCACAGGCCTCAGAACACAACCCTGTGAGACATCTTTTGGTGAGAGAGGTTGTGGAGGACCAAAACTTGGTGATGGCTACAGAGAAGGAACGCTCAGACAGATAAGAGAACCACTCTCGAACAGTTTCTGACAGGCCTTCCCAGTCTCTCAGCTTATCCAGTAGCAGATGATAATCAACAGTGTCAAAGACTGCAGTTAGGTCCAGCAGAACCAGACTAGAACAGTCCCCTGCATGTCTGTATGTCAGAAGGTCATTAGAGAACTAAGAAGAGCTGTTTCAGTAGAATGGGATATAAAATAAAACCTTACTGGAAACTACTGTAGATGTTGCGTTCATCAAGAGCAGCTGTGAGGTGTTTAGCCACAGCCTTTTCCGAGATCGTGGAGATGAACGTAAGCTTAGAGATTTCTCTGAAGCTGCTTTTGAGAGATGGAGCAGGACTCGTTTTTATAAGAAGCGGTTGGATTACAGCTTTCTTGAAATAAGCAGGGACCTGACCAGAAACCAGAGAGACCACACTGGGACAGATAGACAGAAAAGTGTTTTTAAAAAAAGAAGAGGGTAAGATGTCGAGGGGGCGTGCAGAAGTCTTCATAATGTAAACTAGTTTGGATGGCTCAGGTGAAGAAACAGGGATAAAGATGTTTAGGATGAGGGGAAGGGTAGGAGTCGGAAGAGGCTGAGATAGCGCTGAAGGACAGATGGAAGATCTCACCTTAATGACTTTGTCCACAAAGAAAGACTGGATGTTTTCACCATCTCCATCAGAGTGGATGTAGGCAGTAGGTGAAGCAGGAGAAAATACTGCTGATGGCGTCAAAACACACTTAGTGAACTACTTGCTCTGGGGAACAACGGCTGAACAATTGATAACCATCTTGCGTGTCCCTGTAGTGTTGAAGGAAGTCAGAAGACTCTAGAGATTTTATAGATGTGTTTGAGAGTGGTTTTGTTGAGCATTATACCACCCCAGGTGGGACTCAAACCTACAATCCCTGGCTTAGAAGGCCAGTGCCTTATCCATTAGGCCACTGGGGGTACAAACTTGTGTCAATAAAGGATTTCGATATGGCCAAAAGTCATCATATCTGTCAATGAGGTGACGTGATAAAAAGTACGCAAAACGTTTGCTTCATGAAACAACGTGAGGCAGAAAATATCACTATAACAGGTATATGCCACCCCAGATGGGAATTGAACCCACAATACCTGGCTTAGGAGGCCAGTGCCTTATCCATTAGGCCAGTGGGGCTTGTAATTTTAAATCATACACAATCTTTATGTGCCCAAAGGTCATCAACCTACCCTACCTACTGAGCCACTGCTGCCCGTTAATGCAACAACTGCATCCAGACAACATCACTAAAACCATAATACCTGCCAATATCTGATGTGGGTGTCTTTTGACCATTTGGTCAGAAGCCGAGCACAGGCATTCTGAACCACCTGTAAACTGATCAGGAAGGTTTTGCTAAGACAAGTGAAAAGCGAGTTGCAGTAGCCTAAGCATGAGGAGATGAAGGTTGGGAAAACCATCTCAAGTTCAGAGCATGATAGAAATGGACTAAGTTTAGCAATGCTTCAATCCAATCCCATTTTATTTATAAAGCGCATTCACAAGGCATTACAACCAAACAAGGCGCTGTACACTAAAAATGTTGGTTAATTAAACCGGCGTTTAATGCTCCTGAGATGAAAGAAAGAAGAGCCAACAAGAAACCTGACATGAGAATCCTGGGTGAGAGCTGGGTCAAACGTCACAATGGGATTCTTAACAAAGGGTTTGGTGCGAGAAGCAATTTGATCTAGAGAGGCTGTGACTTCGGGAACCAGCTTGTCTGCGGCACAGATGAGGATCTTCGTCTTATCGTCATTCTGCTGTAGAAAGTTCCCAGCCATCCAGGTTCTAATAGAGTCTGAGCAGGTGTGTAGTAACAGCTGCAGCTTAGACATCTCATGGGGCTTAAAGGAGATGTACCATCGGATGTCATCTGCATAAAGACGGTAGAATATTCCTTTAAAAAAAAAACTCAGGATGCATTTAAGAGACAACAGATAGAGCATGAAAATCACAGGCCTCAGAACACAACCCTGTGAGACATCTTTTGGTGAGAGAGGTTGTGGAGGACCAAAACTTGGTGATGGCTACAGAGAAGGAACGCTCAGACAGATAAGAGAACCACTCTCGAACAGTTTCTGACAGGCCTTCCCAGTCTCTCAGCTTATCCAGTAGCAGATGATAATCAACAGTGTCAAAGACTGCAGTTAGGTCCAGCAGAACCAGACTAGAACAGTCCCCTGCATGTCTGTATGTCAGAAGGTCATTAGAGAACTAAGAAGAGCTGTTTCAGTAGAATGGGATATAAAATAAAACCTTACTGGAAACTACTGTAGATGTTGCGTTCATCAAGAGCAGCTGTGAGGTGTTTAGCCACAGCCTTTTCCGAGATCGTGGAGATGAACGGAAGCTTAGAGATTTCTCTGAAGCTGCTTTTGAGAGATGGAGCAGGACTCGTTTTTATAAGAAGCGGTTGGATTACAGCTTTCTTGAAATAAGCAGGGACCTGACCAGAAACCAGAGAGACCACACTGGGACAGATAGACAGAAAAGTGTTTTTTAAAAAAGAAGAGGGTAAGATGTCGAGGGGGCGTGCAGAAGTCTTCATAATGTAAACTAGTTTGGATGGCTCAGGTGAAGAAACAGGGATAAAGATGTTTAGGATGAGGGGAAGGGTAGGAGTCGGAAGAGGCTGAGATAGCGCTGAAGGACAGATGGAAGATCTCACCTTAATGACTTTGTCCACAAAGAAAGACTGGATGTTTTCACCATCTCCATCAGAGTGGATGTAGGCAGTAGGTGAAGCAGGAGAAAATACTGCTGATGGCGTCAAAACACACTTAGTGAACTACTTGCTCTGGGGAACAAGGGCTGAACAATTGATAACCATCTTGCGTGTCCCTGTAGTGTTGAAGGAAGTCAGAAGACTCTAGAGATTTTATAGATGTGTTTGAGAGTGGTTTTGTTGAGCATTATACCACCCCAGGTGGGACTCGAACCCACAATCCCTGGCTTAGAAGGCCAGTGCCTTATCCATTAGGCCACTGGGGCTACAAACTTGTGTCAATAAAGGATTTCGATATGGCCAAAAGTCATCATATCTATCAATGAGGTGACGTGATAAAAAGTACGCAAAACGTTTGCTTCATGAAACAACGTGAGGCAGAAAACATCACTATAACAGGTATATGCCAACCCAGATGGGACTTGAACCCACAATCCCTGGCTTAGGAGGCCAGTGCCTTATCCATTAGGCCACTGGGGATCGTAATTTTAAATCATACACGATCTTTATGTTCCCAAAGGTCATCAACCTACCCTACCTACTGAGCCACTGCTGCCCGTTAATGCAACAACTGCATCCAGACAACATCACTAAAACCATAATACCTGCCAATATCTGATGTGGGTGTCTTTTGACCATTTGGTCAGAAGCCGAGCACAGGCATTCTGAACCACCTGTAAACTGATCAGGAAGGTTTTGCTAAGACAAGTGAAAAGCGAGTTGCAGTAGCCTAAGCATGAGGAGATGAAGGTTGGGAAAACCATCTCAAGTTCAGAGCATGATAGAAATGGACTAAGTTTAGCAATGCTTCAATCCAATCCCATTTTATTTATAAAGCGCATTCACAAGGCATTACAACCAAACAAGGTGCTGTACACTAAAAATGTTGGTTAATTAAACCGGCGTTTAATGCTCCTGAGATGAAAGAAAGAAGAGCCAACAAGAAACCTGACATGAGAATCCTGGGTGAGAGCTGGGTCAAACGTCACAATGGGATTCTTAACAAAGGGTTTGGTGCGAGAAGCAATTTGATCTAGAGAGGCTGTGACTTCGGGAACCAGCTTGTCTGCGGCACAGATGAGGATCTTCGTCTTATCGTCATTCTGCTGTAGAAAGTTCCCAGCCATCCAGGTTCTAATAGAGTCTGAGCAGGTGTGTTGTAACAGCTGCAGCTTAGACATCTCATGGGGCTTAAAGGAGATGTACCGTCGGATGTCATCTGCATAAAGACGTAGAATATTCCTTTAATAAAAACCTCAGGATGTGTTTAAGAGACAACAGATTGAGCCTGAAAATCACAGGCCTCAGAACACAACCCTGTGAGACATCTTTTGGTGAGAGAGGTTCTGGAGGACCAAAACTTGGCGATGGCTACAGAGAAGGAACGCTCAGACAGATAAGAGAACCACTCTCGAACAGTTTCTGACAGGCCTTCCCAGTCTCTCAGCTTATCCAGTAGCAGATGATAGTCAACAGTGTCAAAAACCGCAGTTAGGTCCAGCAGAACCAGACTAAACAGTCCCCTGCATGTCTGTAAGTCAGAAGGTCATTAGAGAACTAAGAAGAGCTGTTTCAGTAGAATGGGATATAAAATAAAACCTTACTGGAAACTGCTGTAGATGTTGCGTTCATCAAGAGCAGCTGTGAGGTGTTTAGCCACAGCCTTTTCCGAGATCTTGGAGATGAACGGAAGCTTAGAGATTGCTCTGAAGTTGCTTTTGAGAGCTGGAGCAGGACTCGTTTTTATAAGAAGCGGTTGGATTACAGCTTTCTTGAAATAAGCAGGGACCTGACCAGAAACCAGAGAGACCACACTGGGACAGATAGACAGAAAAGTGTTTTTAAACAAAGAAGAGGGTAAGATGTCGAGGGGGCGTGCAGAAGTCTTCATAATGTAAACTAGTTTGGATGGCTCAGGTGAAGAAACAGGGACAAATATGCTTAGGATGAGGGGAAGGGTAGGAGTCGGAAGAGGCTGAGATAGCGCTGAAGGACAGATGGAAGATCTCACCTTAATGACTTTGTCCACAAAGAAAGACTGGATGTTTTCACCATCTCCATCAGAGTGGATGTAGGCAGTAGGTGAAGCAGGAGAAAATACTGCTGATGGCATCAAAACACACTTAGTGTAACTACTTGCTCTGGGGCACTGCATTTGAACAACTGATAACCATCTTGCGTGTCCCTGTAGTGTTGAAGGAAGTCAGAAGACTCTAGAGATTTTATAGATGTGTTTGAGAGTGGTTTTGTTGAGCATTATAGCACCCCAGGTGGGACTCGAACCCACAATCCCTGGCTTAGAAGGCCAGTGCCTTATCCATTAGGCCACTGGGGCTACAAACTTTTGTCCATGAAGGATTTCGATATGGCCAAAAGTCATCATATCTATCAATGAGGTGACGTGATAAAAAGTACGCAAAACGTTTGCTTCATGAAACAACGTGAGGCAGAAAACATCACTATAACAGGTATAAGCCACCCCAGATGGGACTTGAACCCACAATCCCTGGCTTAGGAGGCCAGTGCCTTATCCATTAGGCGACTGGGGCTACATAATTTGAAATCATACACGATCTTTATTTGGCCAAAAGTCATCAACCCACCCTACATACTGAGCCACTGCTGCCCGTTAATGCAACAACTGCATCCAGAAAACATCACTAAAACCATAATACCTGCCAATATCTGATGTGGGTGTCTTTTGACCATTTGGTCAGAAGACGAGCACAGGCATTCTGAACCACCTGTAAACTGATCAGGAAGGTTTTGCTAAGACAAGTGAAAGGCGAGTTGCAGTAGTCTAAGCATGAGGAGATGACGGTTGGGAAAGCCATCTCCAGTTCAGAGCATAATAGAAATGGACTAAGTTTAGCAATGCTCCAATCCAATCCAATCCCATTTTATTTATAAAGCGCATTCACAAGGCATTACAACCAAACAAGGCGCTGTACACTAAAAATGTTGGTTAATTAAACCGGCGTTTAATGCTCCTGAGATGAAAGAAAGAAGAGCCAACAAGAAACCTGACATGAGAATACTGGGTGAGAGCTGGGTCAAACGTCACAATGGGATTCTTAACAAAGGGTTTGGTGCGAGAAGCAATTTTATCTAGAGAGGCTGTTACTTCGGGAACCAGCTTGTCTGCGGCACAGATGAGGATCTTCGTCTTATCGTCATTCTGCTGTAGAAAGTTCCCAGCCATCCAGGTTCTAATAGAGTCTGAGCAGGTGTGTAGTAACAGCTGCAGCTTAGACATCTCATGGGGCTTAAAGGAGATGTACCGTCGGATGTCATCTGCATAAAGACGGTAGAATATTCCTTTAAAAAAAAACCTCAGGATGCGTTTAAGAGACAACAGATAGAGCATGAAAATCACAGGCCTCAGAACACAACCCTGTGAGACATCTTTTGGTGAGAGAGGTTGTGGAGGACCAAAACTTGGTGATGGCTACAGAGAAGGAACGCTCAGACAGATAAGAGAACCACTCTCGAACAGTTTCTGACAGGCCTTCCCAGTCTCTCAGCTTATCCAGTAGCAGATGATAATCAACAGTGTCAAAGACTGCAGTTAGGTCCAGCAGAACCAGACTAGAACAGTCCCCTGCATGTCTGTATGTCAGAAGGTCATTAGAGAACTAAGAAGAGCTGTTTCAGTTGAATGGGATATAAAATAAAACCTTACTGGAAACTACTGTAGATGTTGCGTTCATCAAGAGCAGCTGTGAGGTGTTTAGCCACAGCCTTTTCCGAGATCGTGGAGATGAACGTAAGCTTAGAGATTTCTCTGAAGCTGCTTTTGAGAGATGGAGCAGGACTCGTTTTTATAAGAAGCGGTTGGATTACAGCTTTCTTGAAATAAGCAGGGACCTGACCAGAAACCAGAGAGACCACACTGGGACAGATAGACAGAAAAGTGTTTTTAAAAAAAGAAGAGGGTAAGATGTCGAGGGGGCGTGCAGAAGTCTTCATAATGTAAACTAGTTTGGATGGCTCAGGTGAAGAAACAGGGATAAAGATGTTTAGGATGAGGGGAAGGGTAGGAGTCGGAAGAGGCTGAGATAGCGCTGAAGGACAGATGGAAGATCTCACCTTAATGACTTTGTCCACAAAGAAAGACTGGATGTTTTCACCATCTCCATCAGAGTGGATGTAGGCAGTAGGTGAAGCAGGAGAAAATACTGCTGATGGCGTCAAAACACACTTAGTGAACTACTTGCTCTGGGGAACAACGGCTGAACAATTGATAACCATCTTGCGTGTCCCTGTAGTGTTGAAGGAAGTCAGAAGACTCTAGAGATTTTATAGATGTGTTTGAGAGTGGTTTTGTTGAGCATTATACCACCCCAGGTGGGACTCAAACCTACAATCCCTGGCTTAGAAGGCCAGTGCCTTATCCATTAGGCCACTGGGGGTACAAACTTGTGTCAATAAAGGATTTCGATATGGCCAAAAGTCATCATATCTGTCAATGAGGTGACGTGATAAAAAGTACGCAAAACGTTTGCTTCATGAAACAACGTGAGGCAGAAAATATCACTATAACAGGTATATGCCACCCCAGATGGGAATTGAACCCACAATACCTGGCTTAGGAGGCCAGTGCCTTATCCATTAGGCCAGTGGGGCTTGTAATTTTAAATCATACACAATCTTTATGTGCCCAAAGGTCATCAACCTACCCTACCTACTGAGCCACTGCTGCCCGTTAATGCAACAACTGCATCCAGACAACATCACTAAAACCATAATACCTGCCAATATCTGATGTGGGTGTCTTTTGACCATTTGGTCAGAAGCCGAGCACAGGCATTCTGAACCACCTGTAAACTGATCAGGAAGGTTTTGCTAAGACAAGTGAAAAGCGAGTTGCAGTAGCCTAAGCATGAGGAGATGAAGGTTGGGAAAACCATCTCAAGTTCAGAGCATGATAGAAATGGACTAAGTTTAGCAATGCTTCAATCCAATCCCATTTTATTTATAAAGCGCATTCACAAGGCATTACAACCAAACAAGGCGCTGTACACTAAAAATGTTGGTTAATTAAACCGGCGTTTAATGCTCCTGAGATGAAAGAAAGAAGAGCCAACAAGAAACCTGACATGAGAATCCTGGGTGAGAGCTGGGTCAAACGTCACAATGGGATTCTTAACAAAGGGTTTGGTGCGAGAAGCAATTTGATCTAGAGAGGCTGTGACTTCGGGAACCAGCTTGTCTGCGGCACAGATGAGGATCTTCGTCTTATCGTCATTCTGCTGTAGAAAGTTCCCAGCCATCCAGGTTCTAATAGAGTCTGAGCAGGTGTGTAGTAACAGCTGCAGCTTAGACATCTCATGGGGCTTAAAGGAGATGTACCATCGGATGTCATCTGCATAAAGACGGTAGAATATTCCTTTAAAAAAAAACCTCAGGATGCATTTAAGAGACAAAAGATAGAGCATGAAAATCACAGGCCTCAGAACACAACCCTGTGAGACATCTTTTGGTGAGAGAGGTTGTGGAGGACCAAAACTTGGTGATGGCTACAGAGAAGGAACGCTCAGACAGATAAGAGAACCACTCTCGAACAGTTTCTGACAGGCCTTCCCAGTCTCTCAGCTTATCCAGTAGCAGATGATAATCAACAGTGTCAAAGACTGCAGTTAGGTCCAGCAGAACCAGACTAGAACAGTCCCCTGCATGTCTGTATGTCAGAAGGTCATTAGAGAACTAAGAAGAGCTGTTTCAGTAGAATGGGATATAAAATAAAACCTTACTGGAAACTACTGTAGATGTTGCGTTCATCAAGAGCAGCTGTGAGGTGTTTAGCCACAGCCTTTTCCGAGATCGTGGAGATGAACGGAAGCTTAGAGATTTCTCTGAAGCTGCTTTTGAGAGATGGAGCAGGACTCGTTTTTATAAGAAGCGGTTGGATTACAGCTTTCTTGAAATAAGCAGGGACCTGACCAGAAACCAGAGAGACCACACTGGGACAGATAGACAGAAAAGTGTTTTTTAAAAAAGAAGAGGGTAAGATGTCGAGGGGGCGTGCAGAAGTCTTCATAATGTAAACTAGTTTGGATGGCTCAGGTGAAGAAACAGGGACAAAGATGCTTAGGATGAGGGGAAGGGTAGGAGTTGGAAGAGGCTGAGATAGCGCTGAAGGACAGATGGAAGATCTCACCTTAATGACTTTGTCCACAAAGAAAGACTGGATATTTTCACCATCTCCATCAGAGTGGATGTAGGCAGTAGGTGAAGAAGGAGAAAATACTGCTGATGGCGTCAAAACACACTTAGTGAACTACTTGCTCTGGGGAACAACGACTGAACAATTGATAACCATCTTGCGTGTCCCTGTAGTGTTGAAGGAAGTCAGAAGACTCTAGTGATTTTATAGATGTGTTTGAGAGTGGTTTTGTTGAGCATTATACCACCCCAGGTGGGACTCGAACCCACAATCCCTGGCTTAGAAGGCCAGTGCCTTATCCATTAGGCCACTGGGGCTACAAACTTGTGTCAATAAAGGATTTCTATATGGCCAAAAGTCATCATATCTATCAATGAGGTGACGTGATAAAAAGTACGCAAAACGTTTGCTTCATGAAACAACGTGAGGCAGAAAACATCACTATAACAGGTATATGCCACTACAGATGGGACTTGAACCCACAATCCCGGTCTTAGGAGGCCAGTGCCTTATCCATTAGGCCACTGGGGCTCGTAATTTTAAATCATACACGATCTTTATGTGCCCAAAGGTCATCAACCTACCCTACCTACTGAGCCACTGCTGCCCGTTAATGCAACAACTGCATCCAGACAACATCACTAAAACCATAATACCTGCCAATATCTGATGTGGGTGTCTTTTGACCATTTGGTCAGAAGACGAGCACAGGCATTCTGAACCACCTGTAAACTGATCAGGAAGGTTTTGCTAAGACAAGTGAAAAGCGAGTTGCAGTAGCCTAAGCATGAGGAGATGAAGGTTGGGAAAACCATCTCAAGTTCAGAGCATGATAGAAATGGACTAAGTTTAGCAATGCTTCAATCCAATCCCATTTTATTTATAAAGCGCATTCACAAGGCATTACAACCAAACAAGGCGCTGTACACTAAAAATGTTGGTTAATTAAACCGGCGTTTAATGCTCCTGAGATGAAAGAAAGAAGAGCCAACAAGAAACCTGACATGAGAATCCTGGGTGAGAGCTGGGTCAAACGTCACAATGGGATTCTTAACAAAGGGTTTGGTGCGAGAAGCAATTTGATCTAGAGAGGCTGTGACTTCGGGAACCAGCTTGTCTGCGGCACAGATGAGGATCTTCGTCTTATCGTCATTCTGCTGTAGAAAGTTCCCAGCCATCCAGGTTCTAATAGAGTCTGAGCAGGTGTGTAGTAACAGCTGCAGCTTAGACATCTCATGGGGCTTAAAGGAGATGTACCGTCGGATGTCATCTGCATAAAGACGTAGAATATTCCTTTAATAAAAACCTCAGGATGTGTTTAAGAGACAACAGATTGAGCCTGAAAATCACAGGCCTCAGAACACAACCCTGTGAGACATCTTTTGGTGAGAGAGGTTGTGGAGGACCAAAACTTGGCGATGGCTACAGAGAAGGAACGCTCAGACAGATAAGAGAACCACTCTCGAACAGTTTCTGACAGGCCTTCCCAGTCTCTCAGCTTATCCAGTAGCAGATGATAGTCAACAGTGTCAAAAACCGCAGTTAGGTCCAGCAGAACCAGACTAAACAGTCCCCTGCATGTCTGTAAGTCAGAAGGTCATTAGAGAACTAAGAAGAGCTGTTTCAGTAGAATGGGATATAAAATAAAACCTTACTGGAAACTGCTGTAGATGTTGCGTTCATCAAGAGCAGCTGTGAGGTGTTTAGCCACAGCCTTTTCCGAGATCTTGGAGATGAACGGAAGCTTAGAGATTGCTCTGAAGTTGCTTTTGAGAGCTGGAGCAGGACTCGTTTTTATAAGAAGCGGTTGGATTACAGCTTTCTTGAAATAAGCAGGGACCTGACCAGAAACCAGAGAGACCACACTGGGACAGATAGACAGAAAAGTGTTTTTAAACAAAGAAGAGGGTAAGATGTCGAGGGGGCGTGCAGAAGTCTTCATAATGTAAACTAGTTTGGATGGCTCAGGTGAAGAAACAGGGACAAATATGCTTAGGATGAGGGGAAGGGTAGGAGTCGGAAGAGGCTGAGATAGCGCTGAAGGACAGATGGAAGATCTCACCTTAATGACTTTGTCCACAAAGAAAGACTGGATGTTTTCACCATCTCCATCAGAGTGGATGTAGGCAGTAGGTGAAGCAGGAGAAAATACTGCTGATGGCATCAAAACACACTTAGTGTAACTACTTGCTCTGGGGCACTGCATTTGAACAACTGATAACCATCTTGCGTGTCCCTGCAGTGTTGAATGAAGTCAGAAGACTCTAGAGATGTTATAGATGTGTTTGAGAGTGGTTTTGTTGAGCATTATAGCACCCCAGGTGGGACTCGAACCCACAATCCCTGGCTTAGAAGGCCAGTGCCTTATCCATTAGGCCACTGGGGCTACAAACTTTTCTCCATGAAGGATTTCGATATGGCCAAAAGTCATCATATCTATCAATGAGGTGACGTGATAAAAAGTACGCAAAACGTTTGCTTCATGAAACAACGTGAGGCAGAAAACATCACTATAACAGGTATATGCCACCCCAGATGGGACTTGAACCCACAATTCCTGGCTTAGGAGGCCAGTGCCTTATCCATTAGGCCACTGGGGTACATAATTTGAAATCATACACGATCTTTATTTGGCCAAAAGTCATCAACCCACCCTACCTCCTGAGCCACTGCTGCCCGTTAATGCAACAACTGCATCCAGAAAACATCACTAAAACCATAATACCTGCCAATATCTGATGTGGGTGTCTTTTGACCATTTGGTCAGAAGACGAGCACAGGCATTCTGAACCACCTGTAAACTGATCAGGAAGGTTTTGCTAAGACAAGTGAAAAGCGAGTTGCAGTAGTCTAAGCATGAGGAGATGACGGTTGGGAAAGCCATCTCCAGTTCAGAGCATAATAGAAATGGACTAAGTTTAGCAATGCTCCAATCCAATCCAATCCCATTTTATTTATAAAGCGCATTCACAAGGCATTACAACCAAACAAGGCGCTGTACACTAAAAATGTTGGTTAATTAAACCGGCGTTTAATGCTCCTGAGATGAAAGAAAGAAGAGCCAACAAGAAACCTGACATGAGAATCCTGGGTGAGAGCTGGGTCAAACGTCACAATGGGATTCTTAACAAAGGGTTTGGTGTGAGAAGCAATTTTATCTAGAGAGGCTGTTACTTCGGGAACCAGCTTGTCTGCGGCACAGATGAGGATCTTCGTCTTATCGTCATTCTGCTGTAGAAAGTTCCCAGCCATCCAGGTTCTAATAGAGTCTGAGCAGGTGTGTAGTAACAGCTGCAGCTTAGACATCTCATGGGGCTTAAAGGAGATGTACCGTCGGATGTCATCTGCATAAAGACGGTAGAATATTCCTTTAAAAAAAACCTCAGGATGCGTTTAAGAGACAACAGATAGAGCATGAAAATCACAGGCCTCAGAACACAACCCTGTGAGACATCTTTTGGTGAGAGAGGTTGTGGAGGACCAAAACTTGGTGATGGCTACAGAGAAGGAACGCTCAGACAGATAAGAGAACCACTCTCGAATAGTTTCTGACAGGCCTTCCCAGTCTCTCAGCTTATCCAGTAGCAGATGATAATCAACAGTGTCAAAGACTGCAGTTAGGTCCAGCAGAACCAGACTAGAACAGTCCCCTGCATGTCTGTATGTCAGAAGGTCATTAGAGAACTAAGAAGAGCTGTTTCAGTAGAATGGGATATAAAATAAAACCTTACTGGAAACTACTGTAGATGTTGCGTTCATCAAGAGCAGCTGTGAGGTGTTTAGCCACAGCCTTTTCCGAGATCGTGGAGATGAACGGAAGCTTAGAGATTTCTCTGAAGCTGCTTTTGAGAGATGGAGCAGGACTCGTTTTTATAAGAAGCGGTTGGATTACAGCTTTCTTGAAATAAGCAGGGACCTGACCAGAAACCAGAGAGACCACACTGGGACAGATAGACAGAAAAGTGTTTTTTAAAAAAGAAGAGGGTAAGATGTCGAGGGGGCGTGCAGAAGTCTTCATAATGTAAACTAGTTTGGATGGCTCAGGTGAAGAAACAGGGATAAAGATGTTTAGGATGAGGGGAAGGGTAGGAGTCGGAAGAGGCTGAGATAGCGCTGAAGGACAGATGGAAGATCTCACCTTAATGACTTTGTCCACAAAGAAAGACTGGATGTTTTCACCATCTCCATCAGAGTGGATGTAGGCAGTAGGTGAAGCAGGAGAAAATACTGCTGATGGCGTCAAAACACACTTAGTGAACTACTTGCTCTGGGGAACAAGGGCTGAACAATTGATAACCATCTTGCGTGTCCCTGTAGTGTTGAAGGAAGTCAGAAGACTCTAGAGATTTTATAGATGTGTTTGAGAGTGGTTTTGTTGAGCATTATACCACCCCAGGTGGGACTCGAACCCACAATCCCTGGCTTAGAAGGCCAGTGCCTTATCCATTAGGCCACTGGGGCTACAAACTTTTGTCCATGAAGGATTTTGATATGGCCAAAAGTCATCATATCTATCAATGAGGTGACGTGATAAAAAGTACGCAAAACGTTTGCTTCATGAAACAACGTGAGGCAGAAAACATCACTATAACAGGTATATGCCACCCCAGATGGGACTTGAACCCACAATCCCTGGCTTAGGAGGCCAGTGCCTTATCCATTAGGCCACTGGGGGTACATAATTGGAAATCATACACGATCTTTATTTGGCCAAAGGTCATCAACCCACCCTACATACTGAGCCACTGCTGCCCGTTAATGCAACAACTGCATCCAGAAAACATCACTAAAACCATAATACCTGCCAATATCTGATGTGGGTGTCTTTTGACCATTTGGTCAGAAGCCGAGCACAGGCATTCTGAACCACCTGTAAACTGATCAGGAAGGTTTTGCTAAGACAAGTGAAAAGCGAGTTGCAGTAGCCTAAGCATGAGGAGATGAAGGTTGGGAAAACCATCTCAAGTTCAGAGCATGATAGAAATGGACTAAGTTTAGCAATGCTCCAATCCAATCCAATCCCATTTTATTTATAAAGCGCATTCACAAGGCATTACAACCAAACAAGGTGCTGTACACTAAAAATGTTGGTTAATTAAACCGGCGTTTAATGCTCCTGAGATGAAAGAAAGAAGAGCCAACAAGAAACCTGACATGAGAATCCTGGGTGAGAGCTGGGTCAAACGTCACAATGGGATTCTTAACAAAGGGTTTGGTGCGAGAAGCAATTTGATCTAGAGAGGCTGTGACTTCGGGAACCAGCTTGTCTGCGGCACAGATGAGGATCTTCGTCTTATCGTCATTCTGCTGTAGAAAGTTCCCAGCCATCCACGTTCTAATAGAGTCTGAGCAGGTGTGTAGTAACAGCTGCAGCTTAGACATCTCATGGGGCTTAAAGGAGATGTACAGTCAGATGTCATCTGCATAAAGACGGTAGAATATTCCTTTAAAAAAAACCTCAGGATGCGTTTAAGAGACAACAGATAGAGCATGAAAATCACAGGCCTCAGAACACAACCCTGTGAGACATCTTTTGGTGAGAGAGGTTGTGGAGGACCAAAACTTGGCGATGGCTACAGAGAAGGAACGCTCAGACAGATAAGAGAACCACTCTCGAACAGTTTCTGACAGGCCTTCCCTGTCTCTCAGCTTATCCATTAGCAGATGATAGTCAACAGTGTCAAAGACTGCAGTTAGGTCCAGCAGAACCAGACTAGAACAGTCCCCTGCATGTCTGTATGTCAGAAGGTCATTAGAGAACTAAGAAGAGCTGTTTCAGTAGAATGGGATATAAAATAAAACCTTACTGGAAACTACTGTAGATGTTGCGTTCATCAAGAGCAGGTGTGAGGTGTTTTGCCACAGCCTTTTCCGAGATCTTGGAGATGAACGGAAGCTTAGAGATTGCTCTGAAGTTGCTTTTGAGAGCTGGAGCAGGACTTGTTTTTATAAGAAGCGGTTGGATTACAGCTTTCTTGAAATAAGCAGGGACCTGACCAGAAACCAGAGAGACCACACTGGGACAGCTAGACAGAAAAGTGTTTTTAAACAAAGAAGAGGGTAAGATGTCGAGGGGGCGTGCAGAAGTCTTCATAATCTAAACTAGTTTGGATGGCTCAGGTGAAGAAACAGGGACAAAGATGCTTAGGATGAGGGGAAGGGTAGGAGTCGGAAGAGGCTGAGATAGCGCTGAAGGACAGATGGAAGATCTCACCTTAATGACTTTGTCCACAAAGAAAGACTGGATGTTTTCACCATCTCCATCAGAGTGGATGTAGGCAGTAGGTGAAGCAGGAGAAAATACTGCTGATGGCGTCAAAACACACTTAGTGTAACTACTTGCTCTGGGGCACCGCATTTGAACAATTGATAACCATCTTGCGTGTCCTTGCAGTGTTGAAGGAAGTCAGAAAACTCTAGAGATCTTATAGATGTTTTTGAGAGTGGTTTTGTAGAGCATTATAGCACCCCAGGTGGGACTCGAACCCACAATCCCTGGCTTAGAAGGCCAGTGCCTTATCCATTAGGCCACTTAGGCTACATACTTGTGTCCATGAAGGATTTCGATATGGCCAAAAGTCATCATATCTATCAATGAGGTGACGTGATAAAAAGTACGCAAAACGTTTGCTTCATGAAACAACGTGAGGCATAAAACATCACTATAACAGGTTTAAGCTATCCCAGATGGGACTTCAACCCACAATCCCTGGCTTAGGAGGCCAGTGCCTTATCCATTAGGCCACTGGGGCTACATAATTTTAAATCATACACGATCTTTATATGCCCAAAGGTCATCAACCCACCCTACCTACTGAGCCACTGCTGCCCATTAATGCAACAACTGCATCCAGAAAACATCACTAAAACCATAATACCTGCCAATATCTGATGTGGGTGTCTTTTGACCATTTGGTCAGAAGCCGAGCACAGGCATTCTGAACCACCTGTAAACTGATCAGGAAGGTTTTGCTAAGACAAGTGAAAAGCGAGTTGCAGTAGTCTAAGCATGAGGAGATGAAGGTTGGGAAAACCAGTTATATATACTGAAAAAACACATATACATTTATATATAGAATGACTTTAATTTTGTGTCATCTGCATATATATATATATATACAGTGGGGCAAAAAAGTATTTAGTCAGCCACCGATTGTGCAAGTTCTCCTACTTAAAATGATGACAGAGGTCAGTAATTTTCATCATAGGTACACTTCAACTGTGAGAGACAGAATGTGAAAAAAAATCCATGAATTCACATGGCAGGATTAGTAAAGAATTTATTTGTAAATCAGGGTGGAAAATAAGTAGTTGGTCACTTCAAACAAGGAAAATCTCTGGCTCTCACAGACCTGTAACTTCTTCTTTAAGACACTTTTTTGTCCTCCACTCGTTACGTGTATTAATGGCACCTGTTTGAACACATTATCTGTATAAAAGACACCTCTCCACAGCCTCAAACAGTCAGACTCCAAATTCCACTATGGCCAAGACCAAAGAGCTTTCGAAGGACACCAGGAAAAGAATTGTAGACCTGCACCAGACTGGGAAGAGTGAATCTACAATAGGCAAGCAGCTTGGTGTGAAAAAATCAACTGTGGGAGCAATTATCAGAAAATGGAAGACATACAAGACCACTGATAATCTCTCTCGATCTGGGGCTCCACGCAAGATCTCATCCCGTGGGGTCAAAATGATCATGAGAACGGTGAGCAAGAATCCCAGAACCACACGGGGGGACCTGGTGAATGACCTGCAAAGAGCTGGGACCTCAGTAACAAAGGTCACCATCAGTAACACACTACAACGGCAGTGAATCAAATCCTGCAGTGCCAGACGTGTTCCGCTGCTGAAGCCAGTGCATGTCCAGGCCTGTCTGAAGTTTTCCAGAGAGCACATGGATGATACAGCAGAGGATTGGGAGAATGTCATGTGGTCAGATGAAACCAAAGTAGAACTTTTTGGTATAAACTCAACTCATCGTGTTTGGAGGAAGAAGAATACTGGGTCGCATCCCAAGAACACCATACCTACTGTGAAGCATGGGGGTGGGAACATCATGCTTTGGGGCTGTTTTTCTGCTAAGGGGACAGGACGACTGATCCGTGTTAAGGACAGAATGAATGGAGCCATGTATCGTGAGATTCTGAGCCAAAACCTCCTTTCATCAGTGAGAGCTTTGAAGATGAAACGTGGCTGGGTCTTCCAACACGACAATGATCCCAAACACACCGCCCGGGCAACAAAAGAGTGGCTCCGTAAGAAGCATTTGAAAGTCCTGGAGTGGCCTAGCCAGTCTCCAGACCTCAACCCCACAGAAAATCTGTGGAGGGAGTTGAAAGTCCGTGTTGCTCGGCGACAGCCCCAAAACAGCCCCAAAAGTGGGAGAACATGCACAATCGGTGGCTGACTAAATACTTTTTTGCCGCACTGTATATATATATATATATATATATATATATATATATATATATATATATATATATATATATATATATATGTATATACATATATGTATATGTATATGTGAATGTGAATGTAATATGGGGTAGGATTAAATAAGTTTTACTTCCTCCCACTCCTTTTCAAGCAAGGGCTAAAAATTGTTTCTTTTGTTTTGGTTCAGTTTTGTTGTGCATCGTCGCTTATGTATATCTACATATTTCTTTTTTTAATGCCTTGAAATAAAGATGAATGATTGAATGAATGAATGAATGAATGAACGAAACATTCTTGATACCTGCTGCATTTTCAGGTGGAAGAACTCTTTCCTGCTCAGCCTTGTTTTCGGCCTTCCTGTCATGGGCCTCATGATCTACATGATGGTGATGGACAGCCAGCACAAGGAACATGGGGGCTCCATGCCAGAGGAGCAGAATGTCTTGCCTGGTCTCTCCCTCCTTAACCTGGCTTTTTTCCTGCTCTGCACACCTGTGCAGGTAAGATAGAAACAACATGTCCGCCTCTCAGACCTGACAGGATTAATTCATTCTGTGTTCCTTCTCTCAGATCTTTGGGGGCCGGTACTTTTACATTCAGGCATATCGCTCATTAAAACACCACATAGCCAACATGGATGTGCTGATCGTGCTGGCCACCTCCATTGCCTACATCTACTCCTGCACGGTTCTCATCGTTGCTATGGTCGAAAGAGCCAGCCAGAGTCCTGTCACCTTTTTTGACACCCCTCCAATGCTTTTTGTTTTTATTGCTCTAGGACGATGGCTGGAACATGTTGCGAAGGTAGAAATCTTATCAGTGGTTTGGTGGTACATGAGTTCAAGTGTTTCATTAAGACTGGTTTGTTTTGCTTCTACATTTCCAGAGTAAAACCTCTGAAGCATTGGCCAAATTAATGTCTTTACAGGCCATTGATGCCACTGTGGTCACGTTGGGACCTGACCACTTCATCATTAGGTAAAACACTGATGAACTCTACAGAACATCGATGCTCCATCATAACTAACTCTGATTATGTTTGTGTCTCAGTGAAGAGCAGGTGGTGGTTGAGCTGGTCCAGCGAGGTGACATTGTCAAGGTCGGCCCAGGAGGGAAGTTTCCAGTCGATGGAAAAGTTATTGAGGGAAGCTCTATGGCTGACGAGTCCCTAATTACAGGTAGGTGAAGGACTAAATATGTGTAAATTGTTGTTTTCTAAAGACCATGTTCACTTGTTTGTTTTTTCAACACATTGGAACCAGTCTCTAGTATCAATGCATGTCTTGTGAATCAAACTCTGTGTGGAGAAAAGTTCTCACGCTCCTGTTTCAGGAACTAGGAGTGAGCCAGATCAGAGGTGAGCTGAACATGGCAGGATTTAGAGTCTTATTTCCTGATATTTGGACATCTTGCTCTGATTGGCTAACATCAGCTTGACTCTTTCAATGACTCTGTTTGCTTTGTAATGTTGATGTTTTATCTACACAAATAACACAAACCTGGAGGAGTTCTGCCATGTTGTGGAGTGGCTAAGTTAAAGTTAAAGTCCCATTAGTTGTCACACACACTGATGTGTGTGCGAAATTTGTTCTCCGCATTTGACCCATCCCCTGGGGGAGCGGTGAGCTGCAGACACAGCCGCGCTCGGGAACCATATGGTGGTTTAACCCCCCAGTCCAACCCCTTAATGCTGAGTGTCAAGCAGGGAGGCATTGGGTCCCATTTTTTCAAAGTCTTTGGAATGACCCGACCAGGAATCGAACCCTGATCTCCCAGTCTCAGGGCGGACACTCTACCACTAGGCCAGTATAAAATGCTGGCAGTTAGCTTCTGAAGTGATCAAGATGGCACGTGCAGCTTGCTGTCTGCCCTGTCTGTCTTAAACTTTGTGGCGTGCTTACTTGGTGCTGAAGCTTTGTTGGAGAGGAGTTAACTTGGGGAATTTACATCCGGTAAATGGTGTCGGAACTGTGTCAAAGCCTACGAAAGAGTCTACAGAACCTGCGTGTGGCACTCAAAACGTGGATCCGACCATTACCTGGTTTGGCCTGGTGAAGTCAAGGCCTATACTGAATTAGACTTTAATTCTGAATGACTTTTTTTTATCCATCATGAACTGAGTTTCATGAATGAATGAATGAATGCCTTTTTTGTCACTGCACAAGTACAATGAAAATTGAAATTAATCTCTCTTAAGGAGCATAAAAAAATATAATAAAAATATTAAAAGTACAACATAGCTAAAATAAATTTACTAAAACACATGCCACATGTACACAACATTCACGTTCCTTTTGTCTTACACGATTCAATATTGTGCAGTAGGAGAGGGATAAAAGAGAATCATGACCTTATTGTATTTAATGCCGTTATTGCTTTTGCGTAGAAACTGTTTTTTAGTCTATTTGCCCATGCTTTTAGTGACCTGAAACGTCTGCCTGAGTGCAGTGTTTCAAAGAGCAAGTGACCTGGATGGGATGAAACCCTGAGAATGCTGTTAGCCCGCCTAAGGCAGTAAACACAGTACAGCTCTTCCAAGTTGGGGAGAGGGCAACCAAAGATTTTCTGGGCCATATGAGCAATCCTCTGGAGCACCTTTCTGTCTGCTACTGTGCAGCTGGTGAACCACACACAGACAGTTAGTCAGGATGCTTTCTATGGAGCAACGATAGAAGGACACTAGCAGGTCCTGAGCAAGATTGTTATTTTTGAGTACTCTCAGGAAGTACAATCTCTGCTGTGCCTTCTTTATGATGGTTATGGTGTTGCTGCTCCAGGTTAATTCCTGCTCCATGTGGACACCCAGAAATCAGAAGTCTGCCAGTGCTGCTTCTGAGAGGGATATAATTATGAATTTCAGAAGCATTATTACTTGTACCGCTTCCTGCACACACAGAACAGGGATGTCCCTTTGGCTGACTGGTTAGCATGCGTGACTCTCATCCAGGAGCCTAGGGATCGTATCCCACCCAGGACTTTGTCCCCCCACCCTGCCACACATCATAGAGGACCAACACAGAAGGCATGATTTTCATATTTTATTTTCTTGCCAATTCTTTAAGTGTTCCTGAAATTTCAGTCAGGGCATCACATATTCTGTGCAGTTCATCTCGCACTTCGTTCACCGCACTAATCGTGTCCCTCTGTGCCTGCAGGACAGTGTAACAGAATGAAAAGACTGTTTTCCACCTAAAAGTCATTTCGCCCCCTCTCCTCAGCAGGAACTAATCTGCATGAGATATTGCCTCAAGGTCTCATGCATTTGCTTCTAAACTGTTTTCTGTGGAGGAAGCACAGCCACGTTTCGAGTTTCAAAGCTGAGTTTCTGGCCACCGATGTAGCTGGAAAGGTGTTTACCTGCCCACATGGTAGAACGAGAAAGATTATTGCAATCAGAATATTTTAACACAAGTTGTTTGTCTCGCTCGACTACAGTGGTAGGAGCATCTGCTTGGTCCACGACCTGTTCAATCTGAGAGAAAACATCAGAGAGAATCTCTGATGGCTTTGAGCTCGGCAGTGAGCATGCGGTTTCCCCATGCTCAGGGTCACCTACCGCAAGGCAGTGTGAGTCGGGGAAAGAAGGCGGAGTGAACGGCAGAGGTTTTCTAACACCTGCCCTCAGTTCCCATTCTCCAAGATCGATAAAAGCTTCAAAACGCTTCAAAAAATCGACGCCAATGAGCAAAGGCATGGTTCCACTCTCACGGATGTACACGGGGTGTGTTAAGCTCATAGGACCAATCGTGAATTGGAGCAGAGTCTTAGAAGACAAGAGCACTGTAGAATCAGAGAAAACACGGATAGTTAATGCACAGGGAATTAGTTCTGGAGGGCATACGCCTCCACCCACATCTAGGCAGACGCGGTCGAAAAGAGACTTGCTCATGATTGTAAAATCTGAACCCGTATCTAAAAGCGCGTTGCAGGGATGCCCCTGTTGCAATGTGACAGATACTGTGGGCTTACCACCCCTCCCCTGAGGCAGGAGAGGTCCCAAAAGTAGTTTGTCAGGCTTGACAACAGGGGGCGCCGGGCCACTGTTGGTGGAGGTTGCACTTATCATCAGTGTAGATGGAGTGATATGGGACATTTTGTGTGTTTCCTGTAGTTCAGAGCCAATCAGTGCATCCGGTTGCAGCGCTTCCATCTTATCTGGAGGCAAATCAGCAGAGCACAGGGCTAGAGCCCCTCCCACATGGGCGGCATCTCCAATAGCTTGGACTTTTGTGACTTCCTGTTGCAGATTGAAAAGCTTCATCTGCATGTTTTTCATTTCAGAAAGCTGCATATGCAGTTGGGTCTGCATTTCATTTTTCCACTGGAAAAATTGCATCTGCATTTGTGAAATATGCATTTGGAGTTGCATTTGGATTTCATTTTTCATCTGGAAAATGAGAGAAGTCAAATGGTTATTTTGGTCTGAAGCCATTGTACTGATGTAACGGGTCTTTTAATTTATTATAAAATTAATGGAAGCTGAATAAAAATCCCCTGCTTAACTGGATGGATGAAAATGAGCTTTGTTACAGGAGATATTGCAGTGTTTTGAATGAAGATTCAGGACAGAACAGTTTCTGTAATGACCCAGAGATGTCACAAGGCGGACCTTACCAAGATGGCTGTCCGAGAGGTTGCATGGGCTTACCCAGGTTGGACGCTTCATCCAGAGTCACTGGGAGGAAACAACAAGATTTGGTTTTGTTTTACATGTTAATGACGGACACATTTGATCTTCATTGATAAAAGACTTAAACGTTTCCAGTCTCCTCTGCATGGTCAGTGTCTCCCTCCTTCTCTGGCACAATGCCACGCACTCTTGTCGGTCCGAGTACTGCTGAGATCCTAACGGCGAGTGGTGGGAGAACAGAGGCGCCAGGGCCTCCGCCAGTGGCAGACACACTCTGGCGGTGGCAAAACATCTTTTTTTTTGGCCTCCACCTTCAGATCGGACCATTTTTTTTAAATATCCGCCACAGATCTCTCTGAAGAACTCACAGCACTGATGGCTTCAGCAACTCTGTGCCACTCCGTGGATTTTCTCTTATTTTTCCACCTCACCCACAAGTACCTCAATTTCTACGTCGGTGAAATTGCGCTTCCTTGATCTGTGGTTAATGATGGAGTGCTGCAACGAGCCGGTTTATGTATATGCATGAGATCCACAAGGCACTTTGCATTGACCATTTATGGCAGAAAGTGGGCGTGTTGAGGGCGGGATGTCATCCAGAAACACCTGAGCACATTTCTAGGTAGTTTGTGATTTATAAAGCAGAGATTGGTTGTTAACTGCATCTGTGAGAGCTGGATTCCTTTGGGTGGTTCCAGTGTGCTGGTGGAACTGATTCCTGTGGGCTGTAACTGTTTTACAGTTTTTCTCAATTGCTAAAGCACAATTCCTGAAACCTTGCTCTCTTTTCTCAAAACATTAAACACAAAATCTCAACTTCAAGCCCGATTTACAAAACCTCTCATTCATTTTGCAAAATCAAACTTTCACCTCAAAACAGTTTTAGCTGTGCTCAAAATCAAACACTGTTCTCAAATCATAAACACATTGCTCAAAATTACATACACCATCAAGCAGTCAGTAAACAATACACCAAAAAGTAGGAGGCACAATGTTCAGGGCCATACAATTTGTTTATTGTACCATATACAGCCTGCAGTCCATTGTGCTACAGTGTTCAATGACAGTGAAAAAAATATATAAAATGAAAAACATCAAAGGACTAAACATGTTATCAATGGGCCTCTTCTTGTCTGGGCTGGGTCAGGCCACAGCACTTCATCTGCATCACATGCAATATTTTCCCTCCTGAGGCTCAAATTGGGTTGCACTCTAAGTCCTGCTTCCCTCATTGTCAGCCCATGGACAACAGCATGATCTTGTTGCTCAAATTTCATTGGATATTTCCACTCTTTATCTTGCTCTTCCTCTTCATCCTCATCCTCCTCTTTCTCTTTCTTGCCCTCCTCCTCATCCCCCACCTCGCATACGCACCTGTCCTCATCCTCTCACATGAATTCTTCTATCCATTGTCACACTTTCTCATTCCCACCTTCAACAACCTGTTTGCTCTCTGAACTTGCTTATAATGGTCGTCACACCATTTGAAACAAGTGAAATCTATTTTGACTGATTGTGGTCAATCAATGACATTTGTGCTCTTGTTATGGGTAAATGTGTGCCACCTGTGCTTACCTTTATGGATGACATGATGTACGTTAGAGTGCAGAACGTGTTTTAAGAATGAGAATGTGTTTAGAGTTTTGCTAAACCGTGTGAGATTGTTTAAGGTTTTGACAACAGGCTCAACAGTTAGCTTAATGAGTTCAAGCAACTGAGAACTTTCTTCAGTCAATGGATTTTAGTGTTTTAGCAATTGAGAAAAACTGTAATGTTCCAAGACCATCAGGTTGAGGTGGTGGCCTGGTTGTTGTTCATAAATCCTGTTTTAAATGCAGACCGATCAATGAGCCCTACCTCCTTTTAAATGTGTCTGTTTGAACTTGGCTCTTTTCCTCAGCTACTCCTGGGGGTGATTAATCACCCACCGAAGTGTGACTGAATTTTTGAAGGACATTTCAGATTTAGTGGTGGACAGCTTGTTGAAATATAGCCATGTCTTATTTCTTGGTGATTTTAATGTACATATGTTGCCCTGATAATCCAATGGCTAGAGACTTTTTGAATCAGCTGGGTTCTTTTAATCTAATGCAATGGTTCATGAGTCCCACCCATATCATGGGTGTTATGTTAGATTAGTTTTTTCGTCTGGTCTCCCTGCTGTCAATGTTGAGATTGTTTCTCCCATGTTTTCGGACCACTCACCTGTTTTATGTGATTTTATGTTGCCTTGCCCTCTTTCTGTGACAGATAGTCAGTCCAGAAGCTGCAGTGTTGTAAATGCAGAAAAGGTTGCTGAGTTTTTTGAGCTTTTAACTTTAGAGGAAGATAGTCTCTCAACACTGAAGAGTTCTCTCGTCATTTTGATTTAATGTGCAGGAAATTTTTGGATATAGTTGTCCCCCCTTTAAGGTCAGGAAACCTAGACTAAGAATGGAGCCTTGGCTCTTTGATATCACTCGGGCGTGCAGGTAGGAATGTAGGTCTGCAGAAAGACTGGAAAAGGGATGGTCTGCAGGTTTCCTGTTTAATTTTCAGAACGTCCCTTACATCAGGATGCCGTGAAGGTTAGGGTATCTAACATTATTTCAACAAACTCACACAATCCAAAATTCCTCTTCAGTACCCTAAACTCTTTGTTGGAATATAAAGAACCTCCAATCAATCAATCAATCAATCAATCAAAGCTTTATTTATAAAACGCCTTCTGCGACCCTGTCGGGAAGCCCAAGGCGCTGAGCCTTGAACCTGACTCAACTTCCTCCATTGATGGTGACTGTAGTGACTTTCACAAGTTTTTTTGTTGATAAAATATCAACATTAGATTAGATCATCAATGTCAGGTTCCTCTCCTGAATCTGGCCACACCTTCCACTTCCTTGGCCTGTTTTGATAAGATCTTTCTAGTAGTTGAGTTGGGTAGGCTAGTGTCCCAGCAAAAGCCCACTGGCTTCCCTTATGATGTTTTGCCCCTTTGTCTCTATAAGGAGGCTTTTTCCTCGCTGGGCCAGTTTATATTAACCATTGTAAATGTCCTCGTGTGAAGTTCCAACATCTATGAAAGCAGCAGTGGTCCAGCCAATACTGAAGAAGTCAGGCTCTGACATACAGGTCTGGGCAAATTACAGGCCTAGTTCCAAACAGCCTTTTATTTTTAAATTATTGGAAAAGGTTGTCTACCAACAACTGGTCTTGTTTTTAGATGATTTTGATATGTTTGATATGTTTCAGTCTGGATTTAGGGCTAGACATAAAACTTATTCTTTTCCTCCCTACTAGCCGGGGGGGGGGCATGCTCCTGATTTGGATGCTTTGGTGAACGGGCCTTTTCTGTTCTGGCTCCTACACTCTGGAACAAGCTTCCACGTGTTATTAAACAGTAACCATCACTGCAGGTCTTCAAGAGTCGCTTGAAGACTCATGTTTATCGTTTGGCTTTTATATAATATGATTTTTAGACTTTTATTGTCTCTGTTGTATCTTTTTAGTCATTTTTACATGCTGCTTTTATGTGTTTTATTGTTCTCTGCTATTTTATTATTTTTATGTCACATTCAGGGCCTTGGTCTTTCGTAAAGGCATTGGAAGGCGCTATAGAAATAAAATTTGATTGATTGATTCTGCTATTTGAGACATGCCCTGTTCTCTCCTGGACACTAAAATCAACAGCCTTCCCCACTGTGAGCCAAAATGGTTGAGTTCATGAATGTTAAATTACAGTGTGACGTAGATTTTACTGGCGTTTCAAATCCGAGCATTTAACCTTCTATTTTCTATCAGCGGCTAATGCATGAAATAGCGGTAGAAGACTATTTTCATGTTCAGCAGCATATCCTAAAAGCTTCTGTATCAACATTCATTCACCCAAATTTTTTTTCATCTGTCACCTTTTTCTGTCCACTTTTCCTCCTGCAGCTTTGTTAAAACTCATACAAAAACACATCAAAGTGTAAGGCTTGATCAACAGTAGTGTGTTATGTTTGATAGGATTGCAGACCATAGGAAAATTTCACAAACAACTCCAGAAAAATTCCTAATAAACATTGGCAGTTAGGCGAAACTTAAACCACTCCCCACCTCCACAGGCAACTGTCAAAAACTGTCAATTTTTTTGTTGTTTTTTCTTCCCTTCAGGTGAACCGATGCCGGTGAGTAAGAAGGTGGGCAGTCTGGTGATTGCTGGGTCCATTAACGCCCACGGAGCTCTGCTGGTGGAGGCCACTCACGTTGGTGCTGAAACAACTTTGTCTCAGATTGTTAAGCTGGTGGAAGAAGCACAAACATCAAAGGTCATTTCTGCTTATAAATAGTTTTTGTTCAAACATCCAGATTTTTATTAAAGGGATACTTAGCTAATTTTTCATAATTTTAAATCACTTTCTTGAGCCAGTATGTGCTAAAATTAATGAAATGTTACTCAGATCTCTACCAACTTCTGTGGCCAGAATACCTCATTTACAAATGTGTACTGCCAGGCCGTACCATGTGGAATCTGCTTGCAGCATGTTTCCTGCAGGCTATAGATCATTGTTCTTCATTGTATTCCTTTAATGTTTTGTTTTGTTTCCTCTTAGGCTCCTATCCAGCAGTTTGCAGACAGACTCAGTGGTTACTTTGTCCCCTTCATCGTTTTTGTTTCTCTGCTGACGCTAGTGGCCTGGCTGGCTGTCGGGTTTGTTGACTTTGATGTCGTGAAGAAGAACTTCCCAGTATGTCCACGCCCTTCCAAACATCTAAATGTGAAGAAAACGCAAACAAAATCTCTCCCTGTTTGCCTCTTTGCAGGGTTACAACCAGAACATCTCCAAGGCTGAGGTCATCGTACGCTTTGCCTTCCAGGCGTCCATTACCGTTCTGTCCATCGCCTGCCCCTGCTCTCTGGGGCTGGCGACCCCAACAGCTGTGATGGTGGGCACGGGGGTGGGAGCTCAGAACGGGATTCTCATTAAAGGAGGGGAGCCTCTGGAGATGGCACACAAGGCAAAAACACCACATCATCCTTTACATCTAATCAATATAATAGTAATGTTAAGAAATTATGACCTTTTTATGTTTTCACCTTTTCTTGATGAAAATGCAGTTGTTGTTTTAACTGTTTCCAGAAAGAAAGTGTAAGTAAGTAAGTAAATTTTATTTATATAGCACTTATCACAGACATAGAATCACAAAGTGCTTCACATAGATCAAAACAAAATAAAACATAAAGTCATAAAATCATAATGTTCTCAAAACAGAAATAGGTCAAAATCGTCATCGTCGTCGTCTTCCTCCGCTTATCCGGGTCCGGGTTGCGGGGATAGCATCCCATCTAGGGAGCTCCAGACTGTCCTCTCCCCGGCCTTCTCCAACAGCTCCTCTGGCAGGACCCCAAGGCGTTCCCGGACCAGATTGGAGATGTAACCTCTCCAACGTGTCCTGGGTCGACCCGGGGGCCTTCTGCCGACAGGACATGCCCGAAACACCTCCCCGGGGAGGCATCCAGGAGGCATCCTGACCAGATGCCCAAACCACCTCAACTGACTCCTTTCGATCCGGAGGAGCAGCGGTTCTACTCCGAGTCCCTCCCGAATGTCCGAGCTCCTCACCCTATCTCTAAGGCTGAGCCCGGCCACCCTACGGAGGAAACTCATTTCGGCCGCTTGTATCCGCGATCTCGTTCTTTCGGTCATTACCCAAAGCTCTTGACCATAGGTGAGGATTGGGACGTAGATTGACCAGTAAATCGAGAGCCTGGCTTTCTGGCTCAGCTCCCTCTTCACCACGGCAGATCGACTCAGCGTCCGCATCACTGCAGATGCTGAACCAATCCGCCTGTCGATCTCCCAATCCCTCCTACCCTCACTCATGAACAAGACCCAGAGATACTTAAACTCCTCCACTTGAGGTAGGACCTCTCCTCCGACCCGGAGTTGGCAAGCCACCATTTTCCAGTTGAGAATCATGGTCTCAGATTTGGAGGTGCTGATCCTCATCCCAGCCGCTTCACACTAGGCCACGAACCTACCCAGCAAGAGCTGAAGGTCAGAGCTGGATGAAGCTAGGAGGACCACATCATCCGCAAAAAGCAGAGAAGAGATTCTCCTGCCACCAAACTCGACACACTCCACACCACGGCTGCGCCTAGAAATTCTGTCCATAAAGGTAATGAACAGAACTGTTGACAAAGGGCAGCCCTGGCGGAGTCCAACCCTCACCGGGAACAGGTCCGACTTACTACCGGCTATGCGGACCAAACTCACGCTCCTCTGGTAAAGGGACTGAACGGCCCTTAACAGAAAGCCACCCACCCCATACTCCTGGAGCGTCCCCCACAGAGTGCCCCAGGGGACACGGTCATAAGCCTTCTCCAAATCCACAAAACACATGTGGATTGGTTGGGCAAACTCCCATGCCCCCTCCATCACCCCTGCAAGGGTATAGAGCTGGTCCACAGTTCCACGGCCAGGACGAAAACCACATTGCTCCTCCTCTATCTGAGATTCAACTATCGATCGGACCCTCCTCTCCAGTACCTTGGAGTAGACCTTTCCAGGGAGGCTGAGGAGTGTGATCCCCCTACAGTTGGAACACACCCTCAGGTCACCCTTCTTAATGATGGGGACCACCGCCCCGGTCTGCCACTCCACAGGAACTGCCCCCGATGACCACGCAATGTTGCAGAGACGTGTCAACCATGACAGCCCTACAACATCCATAGCCTTGAGATACCCAGGACGAACCTCATCTGCCCCCGGGGCTCCGCCGCTGTGTAGTTGTTTGACTACCTCAGCAACTTCTGCCCCCGAGATTGGCCAGTCCATCCCCAGGTCTCCTGGCTCCGGTTCTGCCTTGGAATGCACGTTGGTGGGATTGAGGAGCTCCTCAAAGTATTACTTCCACCGTCCAACTATAGCCCCAATTGACGTCAGCAGCTCCCCATCCCACTGTAAACAGTGTGAGCGAGTTGCTGCCTACCTCTCCTCGCTGGATAGTTTGCCAGAACCTCTTTGGAGCCGATCGATAGTCTTTCTCCATGGCCTCACCAAACTCCTCCCACGCCCGAGATTTTGCCTTGGCAACTGCCACTGCTGCACCCCGCTTGGCTATCCGGTACCTGTCTGCTGCCTCCAGAGACCCACAGACCAGCCACGCCCTGTAGGCCTCCTTCTTCAGCCTGACGGCTCCCCGAACCTCTGGTGTCCACTAGCGGGTACGGGGGTTGCCACCACGACTGGCACCGGCCACCTTGCGACCACAGCTAGCAACCGCTGCCTCAACAATCGCAGAGTGGAACAAGGCCCACTCGGAGTCAATGTCCCCCACTGCTCTCGGGACATGGTCAAAGCTCTGCCGGAGGTGGGAGTTGAAGACCGTCTTAACAGGTTCTTCTGCCAGGCGTTCCCAGCAGACCCTCACTATGCGTTTGGGTCTGCCAGGTCTACGCGGCATCTGATCCAACTCACCACCAGGTGGTGATCAGTTGACAGCTCCGCTCCCCTCTTCACTCGGGTGTCCAAACCATACGGCCGCAGGTCAGATGATACGACTACAAAGTCTATCATCGACCTGTGACCTAGGCTGCCCTGGTACCAAGTGTACCGATGGGCATCCTTATGGTCGAACATGGTGTTCGTTATGGCCAAACCGCAGTTTGCACAGAAGTCCAATAACGAAACACCACTCGAGTTCAGATCAGGCGGGCCATTCCTCCCAATCACACCCCTCCAGGTCATGCTGTCATTGCCCACGTGAGCATTGAAGTCCCCCAGCAGGACAATGGAGTCCCCTGATGGAGCACTATCTAGCACTCGTCCCAGGGACTCCAAAAAGGGTGAGTAATCTGAACTGATATTTGGCCCGTAAGCACAAACAACAGTCAGGACCCATTCCCCGACCCGAAGGCGCAGGGAAGCTACCCTCTCGTCCCCCGGGATAAACCCCTAACACACAGGCAGAGAGTCTTGGGGCTAACAAAAACCCATCCCCAGCCCTCCGCCTCTCACCTGGAGCAACTCCAGCAAAGGAGAGTGTCCAACCCCTCTCAAGGACTTGGGTTCCAGAGCCAATGCTATGTGTCGAGGTGAGTCCGACTATATCTAGCCGGTACCGCTCAACCTCTGCCACAAGCTCCTGCTCCTTCCCTGCCAGCGAGATGACGTTCCATGTCCCAAAAACCAGTTTTCTTGTCCGGGGATCGGACCGCCAAGGCTCCCGCCTTGGTCTGCCATCCAAGCCACACATTTGTCCTTTACCAGAATGTTTCATCTATCTTGTAATTTCCATTTTGTATTTTGTATTTTGAATTTCTTTTATTGTTGATTTATTCAATATATTTACATACAACTGTACAATGTTCAGCGCTTTGGGCTTCCTGACAGGGTTGCGGAAGGCGCTTTATAAATAAAGCTTTGATTGATTGATTGATTGGTACCACCCTCCGCTTCAGGCTCAGGTTGAAGACATGCTCCATAACTCCACTCAGTTCATCTGCGCAGGATTTAAGGAACCTGGAGCTAATGTTGTCAGGACCAGCAGCTTTTTTGCTTTGATCTTCATCTGCTCTCTCCTCACCTGGCCTGCTGTAAAGGAAAGGGGTGGGCAGTGGAGCTCTGTACTGGAGAGGGGCCGAGTCCTGGGGGGTGCATGATGGTCTGAATGGAGGTCTGAATGGAGGAGCCAGAGGTGTGAAGGGCTGTAGCTGTAGGGGGTCGTCCAGGTGTCAAGTTATTTGAATGCAGCTGTGTGAGGGAAGGGGTGGGTGCTTGGTCAAACCTATTGAAATACAGGTTTAGGTCGTTGGCCCACTTCAAGTCCCCCTCCCCCTGTGAGTGGGGTGTTTTGAAGCCAGAGATGGATTTTAGGCTTCTCCACACCCCACTGATGTTTTGTTCCTGTAGCTGCTCCTCCATTTTCCTCTTGTAGCTGGCCTTCCCCCCCCTAATCTTCCTCCTCAGCTCCTTCTGAACGGTTCTCAGCTCCTCCTTGTCCCCAGATTTGAAGGCTCTCTTTTTCTCCTTTAAGAGTTTTGATGTTGGGGGTGATCCATGGTTTGGTGCTCGCGAAGCACCGAACCGTCCTGGAGGGAACAGTGTTCCCAAAACAGATGTTTATGTAGTCCGTGATGCAATCTGTGATGGCGTTGATGTCCTCCCCATGTAGATCACAGAGTTCTGTCCACACTGGTGTTGAAGCAGTCCCTGAGAGCCTCCTCACACTCATCAGTCCACCTCCGCACTGTACGTACTGTACTCTGTACTCTTTAACTTGTCAGTTTCTGCGTCCCCACCTCCTGCTCGCCGTATGGTTAGTTCTCGTTTTCTTAAAGAGAGCACAGCTAGAAATGTTTCTGCTGCTTTTGATCCACCCTGTTCTTCTGATACGACCCAGATTCCTTAACTTCTCAGTTTAACGAGCACTGCCTCTCCATTCTGGACAACATCTGTCCTGTCAGAACCAGATCAGTTCCTGCAGTGAACCCTACTCCCTGGTTTAATTGCAGCCTGAAGCGCCAATGCAGAAAAATTGAGTGCTTGTGGAAGAAACCCCATCTCCACGTCCATCTGCTGCACCTAAAGGATCTTCTGACATCCTTTAACTCTGCAGTCAGAGATGCCAGGGTTTCCTATTTCTCCAACCTGGTGTCCCAGAGCAAAGGGAACCCCAAGGTGCTGTTTAACACCATCAGCAGCATCGTCTCTCCTTCCTCTCCTACAGCCTCCATCCACTCTGTTACAGACTGTGAGAACTTTCTGTCTTTCTTTGTGGACAAAGTCAATAAGGTTAGATCTAGCATCTCTCCTTCAGCCTTATCGCTGCCTCTCCCGACTCCAACCAGGCCCATCATCCTAGATAGCTTTGCTCATGTTTCGTTGCCTGAGTTAACCAAACTAGTTATCTCTATGAAGACCTCTGCATGCCCCCTCAACATCTTACCCTCATCTTTGTTTAAAAGTGCTTTTCAGTCCATCGTTCCCAGCGTGCTCTCTATGATTAATGCTTCTCTGGTTTCTGGTCAGGTCCCTGCTTACTTTAAGAACGCTGTAATCCACCCGCTTCTTAAAAAACCGAGTCTCGACCCCTCTCTCCATAGCAGCTTCAGACCCATCTCTAAACTTTCGTTCATCTCCAAGATCTTGGAAAAGGTTGTGGCTAAACAACTCACAGCTGCTCTTGATGAACATAACATCTATGATAGCTTCCAGTCAGGTTTTCGTAGAGATCATTCTACTGAAACAGCTCTTCTTAGGGTCTCTAATGACCTTCTGACTCACAGTGATGCAGGGGACTGTTCTGTTCTGGTCCTGTTGGACCTGACTGCAGCCTTTGACACTGTTGACCATCACCTGCTACTGGAGAGGCTGAGAGACTGGGAAGGCCTATCAGGATCTGCTCTGGAGTGGTTCTCCTCTTATCTCTCTCTGAGCACTCCTTTTCTGTGGCCGTCTTCAAGTTTAGGTCCTCCACCACCTCTCTTACCCATGGTTTCCCACAAGGTTCTGTGCTGGGGCCTCTACTCTTCCTCCTCTATCTGCTTCCTCTTCAACACATCCTGAGCCGAATATGCCACTTTGGTGTTGGCATAAAACAAGTCCAGTATGTTATTGTCTCTGGTGGGAAAGGTAACATTCTGCATAAATGTGGGCAGAACAGATGATGGGGGAACATGGTTGAAATCCCCAGCGATTAGAGAAAGGGCCTATGGATGCTGTGTCTGCAGCCTGCTGGAGATCATGAGCAGAGCTTCAGAGGCTGACTCCACGTTTGCAGAAGGCGGCACGTACACCACGATCACAATAACATGTGAGAACTCCCTTGGCAGATAATATGGCCTCATACTAACAGCTAGCAGTTCAATGTTATTTTTGCACAGTTTCCCTTTAATCGTGCAGTGTCCCGGTTTACACCACCTCTTGCCAGGTGTCACCTTGTCACCTTATAGTCAGGATTCTAAAATGAACTCTAAAGTTACTGGGTAACCAGTGCAGAGACGTTAGAATAGGGGTGATGTGTGCTCTTCTGTTTGCTCCAGTTTGAAGCCTCGTGCAAATTAAACAGCTTACTCATGCTCTGTAAAGCCTTTAAAATGAGACAAACTCCAGCAGTTTCCTGCTCTGTGGATAAGCTGCATACCACCCCCCTGCTGCTTCTGATACTAATCTTCTTACCTAGACCAGGATAACGACCCATACCTATAAAAGTTGCTCTTTCTATCTCGTAATCCTTCAGTCAAAAAGCAGCATCTCAATTTATGATCAAATCTGTCTAGTTCTGTAAACTAAACAGTGGTAGATCTAGGATATCTCTGACTGTGGGGCCATCAAGGAGGCACAGTATTTATATTTTGGCCAAGTATTAGTTCATTTGGTTCGTTAGCACCACTAGAGCTTGTAATTGCTTCCACGTAATAATCTTATCATCGCTCAAAGTACTGCTGAGTGAGAAGACAGTGGCCTTTCAGGGGCCAATCAGATTTCAGCAGATACCAAAGCCCTTGAGGCCCTGCCCCTAGAACTGCCAACAATATTAAATATGTTTTACGTTGTGACGTGTCAGCTGAAATACTTTAGAACAAAGACATCAAAAAAATATTTTAATTAATCAAAAGTAAGTGAAAGAAACTGTACTTCTGTATGTCGGTGTTTCAGATCAATGTCGTGATGTTTGATAAAACCGGCACGATTACAAACGGCGCGCCACAGGTGACCCGTGTGCTGGTTTTATGGGAAATGGCCCGAATGCCCTTGAGAATGATCCTGGCACTGGTGGGCACCGCAGAGGCCAGCAGTGAGCACCCGTTGGGCATGGCGGTCGCCAAATACTGCAAAGATGTAAGCGTCTAGACTTCCTGTTGTCTGTGCAGCATCTGTTTCCAGATAAAACAAGTGTTCATTTAACAGGAGCTGGACTCTGATGTTCTGGGATACTGCCGGGACTTCCAGGCTGTTCCTGGCTGTGGGATCAGCTGCTGGGTGTCAAACGTGGAGCATCTGTTGCATCAGAGTGAGGAACATTTCTTTCTGGCAGGAGCAACAACAGATGAAAGCAGCCTGCTCGCTACAGGAGAGCAAACACCTACAGGTGAGTTTACCTGCTGCTCAAGATGGATGAATGAACACATTACGCTGTTATGAGTCAGCATAACACTGGATCATCCCTTGAGTTTTGGAGCCGTTTTATGTTGAAGTAATTCTGAGTTAAGAGGCTGAAACAAAGAAGTTCTGAAGACGACGTTTACAGGAAGCGTTGACTGCTTGGAAGGGAAATGCAACGAAAGACCCGAACCGTTTTTTAATTTTAAAGCATTCTTCAATCATTTTTTCAACCTAATGTGATAATATAAAACTCATCACAGTAATCATCATACAACATACCATTTCATCCCTAGTCCCACTTGTTTACATTAAGGGGCGAGGCTTATACTTGCACTGGGGGCATTTTGGTTTCTTGTGTCTTGTTATTGCCATACTTTGCAACTTTTATATATTTTTAATAATGTTCTTGAGCCAATATGTACTAAAATGACCTTTTATACCAGGGGTGTCAAACTCAAATTCTCACAGGGCCAAAATACAAACTGGGAAGAAGTCACAGGCCAAACTCTCTCTCTCTCTCTCTCTCTCTCTCTCTCTCTCTCTCTCTCTCTCTCTCTCTCTCTCTCTCTCTATATATATATATATATATATATATATATATATATATATATATATATATATATATATATATATATACAGGTGCTGGCCAGTAAATTAGAATATCATCAAAAGGTTGAAAATATTTCAGTAATTCCATTCAAAACGTGAAACTTGTACATTATATTCATGCAATGCACACAGACCAATGTATTTCCAATGTTCATTACATTTAAATTTGATATTCATAAGTGACAACTAATGAAAACTCCAAATTTGGTATCTCAAAAAATTAGAATATTCTGAAAAGGCTGAATATAGAAGACACCTGCTGCCACTCTAATCAGCTGATTTACTCAAAACACCTGCAAAGGCCTTTAAAAGGTCCCTCAGTCTTGTTTTGAAGGCACCACAATCATGGGGAAGACTTCTGACTTAACAGCTGTCCAAAAGACAATCATTGACACCTTGCACAAGGAGGGCAAGACACAAAAGGTGATTGCTAAAGAAGCTGGCTGTTCGCAGAGCTCTGTGTCCAAGCACATTAACAGACAGGCGAAGGGACGGAAAAAATGTGGTAGAAAAAAGTGTACAAGCTCTAGGGATAACCGCACCCTGCAGAGAATTGTGACGACA
Organism: Nothobranchius furzeri; assembly: GCF_043380555.1. Classification (NCBI taxonomy): domain Eukaryota; kingdom Metazoa; phylum Chordata; class Actinopteri; order Cyprinodontiformes; family Nothobranchiidae; genus Nothobranchius; species Nothobranchius furzeri. Next base: position 60,999,167 of record NC_091741.1, on the reverse strand, counting down.
AACCCATTCAAAAATGTGGGGGAGATCCACAAAGAGTGGACTGCAGCTGGAGTCAGCGCTTCAAGAACCACCACGAGGAGACTCATGAAAGACATGGGATTCAGGTGTCGCATTCCGTGTGTCAAGCCACTCTTGAACATGAAACAGCGCAAGAAGCGTCTCGCCTGGGCCAAGGACAAAAAGGACTGGACTGATGCTGAGTGGTCCAAAGTTATGTTTTTTGATGAAAGCAAGTTCTGCATTTCCTTTGGAAATCAAGGACCCAGAGTCTGGAGGAAGAGCGGAGAAGCACAGAATCCACGTTGCATGAGGTCCAGTGTAAAGTTTCCACCGTCAGTGATGGTGTGGGGTGCCATGTCATCTGCCGGTGTTGGCCCACTCTGTTTCCTGAGGTCCAGGGTCAATGCAGCCGTCTACCAGGAAGTTTTAGAGCACTTCATGCTTCCTGCTGCTGACCAACTTTATGGGGATGCAGACTTCACCTTTCAACAGGACTTGGCACCTGCACACAGTGCCAAAACCACCAGCACCTGGTTCAAGGACCATGGTATCCCTGTCCTTGATTGGCCAGCAAACTCGCCTGACCTTAACCCCATAGAAAATCTATAGGGTATTGTGAAGCGGAGGATGCAATACGCTAGACCCAACAATGCAGAGGAGCTGAAGACGACTATCAGAGCAACCTGGGCTCTCATAACACCTGAGCAGTGCCACAGACTGATCGAGTCCATGCCACGCCGCATTACTGCAGTTATTGAGGCAAAAGGAGCCCCGACTAAGTATTGAGTGCTATACATGCACATTCTTTTCATGTTCATTCTTTTCAGTTGGCCAACATTAGAGAAACAAACATTTTTTCATTTAGAATATTTACTTTAGAATATTCTAATTTTCTGAGATACCAGATTTGATGTTTTCATTGGTTGTCACCTATAAATATAAAAATTAAACGTAATAAACATCGGAAATACATTGGTCTGTGTGCATTGCATGAATATAATGTACAAGTTTCACGTTTTGAATGGAATTACTGAAATATTTTCAACCTTTTGATGATATTCTAATTTACTGGCCAGCACCTGTATATGTATATATTTTTTTTTAAGTGAAGGCAAATGTGCACATTTTTCTTTATCTACAGATACTGTTGAACCTTTTCATTTGGAATAACCAAATTACACACGAGCAAATCGATTTTAAATGAAGCACATAGATAGATATATATGTTTATTATGTTTGTGTTTATTCGTTTAGCAGACGCTTTTATCCAAAGTGACTTACATTTATAACCTATAGGGCATGTTGTGATCTGTGGGGGAAACCGGAGTACCCGGAGGAAACCCACGCATGCATGGGGAGAACACGCAACTCCACGCAGAAAGACTGCAGCCGAGTTTCAAACCTGCAACCTTCGTGCTGCGAGGTAACAGTGCTAACCACTGTGCCACCATGCAGCCAATATATATATATATATATATATATATATATATATATATATTCACGGCTACAGTCAGCCAATCAGAAAATCGGCCGGCGGGTTGGGTTTAGTCTATATTTGATATTGAATCTTGTGGGACAAATAAAAATAGACCATGGGCCAAATTTGGCCTGAGGGACTGAGTTTGACACCTGTTCTTTAGAGGGTTAATGAAATAAAACTCAGATCCCCACCGCCCTCTATGGACAGAATACCGCACTTGCAACTTCAGAGTGAAATACCTGGTGCGTCAGCCTGCTTCCAGCGAAGGCTGAAGGTTGGAGGAGACATTTCAGCTGTTGAAGTGTTAAAAAGACGAGCGCACAGTGAGGAGATACATTTTGCTTTTGGTTCTACTAAACAAACACTATGGGGGGCTAAAAACAAACCAAAACTGCCAAGTGCACTTTTTAATAAACATGTCAGACAAAATTATTCCTTCCTGTTTCTAGCTGAGGGAACATCTTACTCCGTCCTGATTGGAAACAGGGAGTGGATGAGGAGGAACGGCCATCACATCAAAGCAGACGTTGATGCCGCTATGTCGAGCCATGAAATAAAAGGACAAACAGCCATCCTCGTGGCCATTAATGGTGAGTTCATAAACAAACAGCTGTGTAGCTCTAATGCCTGGTTTAGATCTTACTGTGTGTTCTCTCTAGGTGTTTTGTGTGCCATGTTAGCCATTGCAGACACAGTGAAAGCAGAATCGGCGCTAGCTGTGCACACACTCAACAGCATGGGTATCGAGGTGGTCATGATTACCGGAGACAACAAACGCACAGCCAAAGCCATCGCTGCACAGGTACAACCTTCACACAAAGGCAGCGGGAATTGTGATGATGTGAAGTAAACGTTTTTTTTGGCTTCAGGTTGGGATCAGGAAGGTGTTTGCTGAAGTTCTGCCATCTCATAAAGTAGCAAAGGTCCAGGAGCTGCAGGAGCGAGGCCTTCGAGTGGCCATGGTGGGAGACGGCGTCAATGATTCCCCCGCCCTGGCTTGCGCTGATGTGGGCGTCGCCATCGGAACTGGCACCGACGTGGCCATCGAAGCTGCTGACATCGTCCTGATCCGGGTAGGTGTCTAACAGTCTGTAGAGATGTCTTTGAAGTGTCAGACCTGACTGTTTCACTCTCTGCAGAATGACCTTCTGGATGTGGTGGCCAGCATCGAGCTGTCAAAGAAAACTGTTCACAGGATCAGGATCAACTTTATATTTGCTTTGATCTACAACCTGCTGGGAATTCCAGTAGCTGCAGGTGAAAAATGAAAGAAAGAACAAAGAAATAAAATGATCTTCACAAGAACAAAAAAATGTATATAGAAAAGATTTTAAGAAAATAATATGAAAAAATATGGTTAATATAAGAAAAAGATATAACAAATTATGATTGAAAGGGAAAGAAAAAATGAATAGGAAAGAGGGAAATCAGTGAATCCCGGGAAAGGCGGAGTTGGTAGAAAGAGCAGAATAAGGAGAGGGTGGTGACAAAGGTCACGCCAGAGCCAGCCTGAACAGGTGAGTTTTCAGCTGCTTTTTAAAGGAGACCACTGAGTCCACTGATCTCAGACTCCGGGGGAGAGAGTTCACATTTGGTCTTTAGCCTGTTGCGCTGCACAACCAGTAGGCTTTGATCACTGGACCTCAGGGACCTGCTGGGGGTGTAGGGACTAAGAAGATCACCAATATATGATGGTGCTTGTCCATGTAAGGCCCTATAGACCAGAACCAGGATCTTGAAATGAACCCTGAAGTTGACTGGCAGCCAATGAAGCTGGAGGAGAAGTGGGGTGATGTGGGTGTGTTTGGAGGACTTGGTCAGAAGCCAAGCACAGGCATTCTGAACCACCTGTAGACGTTTCAGGGAGGTTCTGCTCAGACACGTGAAAAGAGAGTTACAGTAGTCTAAGCATGAGGAGATGAAGGTGTGGATAACTGTCTCAAGTTCAGAGCGGGACAGAATGGGACTCAGCTTAGCAACGTTCCTGAGATGGAAGAAGGAAGAGCGAACAAGAGAACTGACATGAGAATCCAGGGTGAGAGCTGGGTCAAAGGTTACGCCAAGATTCCTGTCAGAGGGTTTGGTGTGAGAAGCAAGCTGACCAAGAGAGCAGCCTAAAGCAGGGAAACAACTGAAAATTAAAAGTTATTGATTTATTTATCCTCTCTTTTGACCCTTTCAGGTGTCTTCATGCCTGCAGGCCTTGTCCTGCAGCCTTGGATGGGTTCTGCTGCAATGGCCGCCTCGTCTGTGTCCGTGGTTCTGTCCTCTTTGCTGCTCAGGATGTGAGTCTTAGTCTAGATTTAATGTTTTGATAGAGTACAAACTATTGAGAACCGTTCTGAATTGCTGCAGCGATGTTTCAGTCAATTAGACTTGCCTGCTGCATCAGTTTTTCAGTTTCAGACTCTCTATGACCTCAACTTAAAATCTGTAGATTGCTTTTCTTTGTCACCGAATGCTTTGGCATTCTTGTGTCCCTAACACTTTACCGACATAATATTACCATGGTTATCCAGCAAGATTTGTGTGTTTTCTTAGTATTTCTCTAATTTTGGTGCAGTTTGTAAGGAAGTGCTTTACAAATGTACCTGATTGTTGCAGGTATCAAAAGACATCAGTCGAGCTGTATGAGTCCCGTGCAAGAGGCCAAATGAGGAGCCTTCGTTCGTCTCAAATCAGTGCATATCAGGGTCTGGGCAGCCAGCGGCACAGCCCAGCTGTCCTTAAGGTGGCTCGGGACCAGGTGGGTCAGAACCCCGAGGCACCACCAGGCACAGGATCGTCCGTTAACCCTGGCCAGGAGCAGAATCACTACTCGCTGCAGGACTACCACGTTGCGTCAGACCTTAATGTGTTGTAAAGGAGAACATTGTTTTTTTTTTTTTTTACCTACTTCTTGTTGTTTATAAATTCAATAATGTCCTTGTTTTAGAATTTTTTTAAATGTATTTTTGTAAATTGTTTAATTCTGCTCGTATGTTTAAATAAACATTTTATTTTGGAGAAGACAGAAGGTATCCTAGTCAAATGAATAACATTTACCATTTCAGTTTGTCTGAAAGTAAAAGCTGCTGATCACATTTTAATTTTCAAAGATCGACAATACAAAATAAAGCTGCTGTTTTTCCTATGGATAAGGCCCTCAGTGTGTTAGCTACTACAGAAGAATGTTTCCGTTGTAAACATTTTGTAGGATTTAAACTTTGAGATTTCGAAACAGAGCTTCAGCTACTTAAAAAAAAGCAGAAGAGGGAGAGAACAGTTGGCTTTTTTCTTTTCATTTGAAGACATTCCAGGAAAAATCATTGGAGCACAATCATAAAATAAACCCAACAAAATGAGCTTACTCACAGACTGATAGAAACCTTGACTCTTAGTTAGACCTCCTAATAGGCTGGTTTTAATACATCATATAGACATTTGTTATTAAGCCATTACTGATTAAAACGCCAAGAAAATTCTATTTGGTTTATATTTCTTGAATTCTGATTCAAACATACAATTTTAACACAATTATTCAAGAAGCCAGCATTAATGTTTCTAATTCCAGTTTTCAGCCTAGATTAGGCAGGATTAATGTTTTAAGATTACTGACACATTAATGAGTGAATAGGTGTTAATTCTCACCAGATTTTCAGAAATTGCTTGTTTAATATTAAAGCAAATCAAACAATAGAAATTATAAAATATAAATGTATTTTACAGCTTCAGATCATTTCTTTACAGTGAATTAGCACTTTTTTTCACCATTTCAATCTTTTATTTTTTGGTAAATGTATGGATGGACTAATGGAAAACAAGGTGTCACCATAATTGTGATGTTTATTTATTTAGAAAACAATTGAAACTCCCCTCTGTTAGTTCATGTGTTGTAATTCAGACACTCAGACAGAGCAGTTATCCTGACTTGGTTTTATTTCAAATAAAAAAGTCCCTAAAGTTTCACAATAGAGCAAAACTTTAATAAAAACCACTGATAGGAATTTGAAAACCCCAAAGAGGTCAATTTCCTGAAAGACAATCTTCTGATCCAGGAACCTCAGAGGAGGTAAAGATTAAGTCTTCCTGCAAACGGAAACCCAGAGAGGACAAAGGGTTTCATTCTGCAAAGGTAAGCTCAGAAGAGCAATGCTTGCTGTTATCTGCTTCTGTTGGACACATGAATGAAGTCCTTGTTTTGGGTTATCCAGTCGAAGAGCTGAGACCATCTGGTGCTGTTCTCCTGCAACTGGATCTTCTTGAGTTAAGATAAATGATAGTCATACTAAATGTTTTATCGAGAGGAGCATAATCTTTTAGAACTTGTGTGGTCTACATTATTGTTGTAAAAGTTGGATGACTATACCACAAACTAATGACCGTATGAACTGTAAAATAAGTAATGCTGATGAAGTCCAAAGACAGTCTACCCTCCATGAACCATAAATACAATAATGGCTGAAAGTTAAGGTTAATGTGCAGAATGTTAGTGATTTAATAATTCACAAGAAAAAACTTAGTTTAAATTTTTTTTTACATTTTAGCTCTGGTACTAAATTTCAGGCCAACACAACATCAGTTAAAATAATTATTAATGATTTACTGAGTAAACATAAAGGTACATGGTGTAAGATTGACATCCTGTGGTCAAATGTGGGTACTGCAGCCAATTTTACAAAAAAGAATGACTCCTCGCCTCCCATTCTGTGAGTTTTATGGTGGTTGACAGCTACAGCGCAGCACCAGAAGATTCTAGATGACGAGCAAAGATAAGTAATAGACAGTAAGTTAATAAATAAATAAATGCATTTCACTGTAAAATCTATTAATTTCACGATAGCTTGAGAATTCTGTAGAGCTATTTTTCTCATTTCTCATTATCATTGTTAGCTCAGCATTAGCCTCTTCTTTACCCAGTCTAGTCAAACAAAAAGATGTCATGGCTTCTTAGGGGTTGAAGAAATAACTTCTGGGTCGCTCCTGTAACTGGCTCAGGTTCTTTCCAAAACACTGCTGTGTTTTGCTGGCTGGTGCAGCAGCAACCTTGTGGGATCCCAGATTGTAAATACTTACTACGTCCCTCTTTAGCTCTGTTGAAAGAAAAAATTCTGACAACCTGCCAGCCGGCTGAGAAGGAAGTTTGTTAGAACGTTTTGTGACCGTCACTGTAGAATTTTTACTTAGTGTCCTAAATGTCAACATTTTAAACAGTAAAACTGTACTAAACTGTTGTCAAAGCATAAAACCCCAAAAAGAAAAGAACAAGTTAAATTTGTTGCATTAAACTGAAGTAAAATTCATTGAGCTTCCATTACAACGCACACGTTTAAAATTTTTATTTCCTTCCAGAGATTTACAAACAGATATAATCTACAGGGTACAGGGAAGAGAGCTTCCTATATGTTAATACCTATTAAGATATATATTAAGTTCTAATAACATCTGCAAAATTAAAATGAAATAGAAACCTTCATACTCGTTATTCTGAAACTTAAGTTCCTTGTTGAGAAAATATGCAACAGGATTTATCTTTTATTTTGAAAAGGAAGACATTGAGGAACTACACAAACAGCCTAAATCTAAGTAAAATAACAATTAACTCGTAGAAAGTCCGCTTTGGTTGGTTAATTATTGTGTCTGATGGTAGAAATCGACCTGGAATTTTCTCAGAGGCTTCGTACCGTTTCTGCTTTCATGTTCCAGAACCTGAATGAGCTGAAGATTTTTATCTTCAAGGACTCAAATCCAGCAGCAAGGATGTGTTCTTTCAGATTTTCCCCTAGTTTTAACTGAGCTAAATGTAATAGTTCAATTAACTAGAGCTGACATTTAACATGCAAGTCAACTCCAGAGCTCTGAAAATCCTTCAAAACAAAGCTCTCCAGTCGTGTTTAGGTAAATATCACCCAGCTGGTTTGGGATCTGTAGAGTCTCAGGGGCCAGACAGAGGAAGACTCATAAAAGGTGCTAATGCAGCAAATGCTAGCGTGAAAGCCTGATGTGATGAAGGTCTAGTTGATGCAATCCATGATGTGGATCTGCAGGGAGTCCAGGTCCGGGAGGATCTCGTTGCACTTGGGACAGGCGTGCTCAGGAATGTTCCCCTGGTGCTGCCAATCGGCACCTGTGAGCAACAAACCCAGCTCTGGTTTAGGTCAAACTGCTGTTGTAGACATTTTTGAATGTGTCACAGGTTGAAGCGTGAAAGTCAACGTAGATAAATTCACATTGATTTATATAAAGGACTGGTCAACCTGAGCAACAGAAGCATTTCAGAAACTTAAAAGTTCACCCCATGATAGACCTCATGTAGCCCAGGATTTTCAGACAACAGTCTGTGAGGATCAAATAGAAATAAAATAAAATAGAAATAAAATTTCTTATAGTTAGTATTATGATTTTTAAAATGTTTTACTGTTTCAGCCATATTAAGTGGCCTCATTAATTAGAAGCTACAGGAAGCTTCTGTTTGTCCAATAGATGCGAGAAGGTGACTGCGAGAGAGCTGGAGACTTCTGCCTCTAGAGGTCCGTCTCTGCTGTCCTCTCACAGTCCAGCTGGTCCAGTTCTGCTGGAGTTTCTTCCTGTTCAAAAGAAGTTTTCCTTCCCACTGTCGCCCTCACACCATGCTGCTCAGACTGCATTCAAAGCTTTAATGTTTCCTTTATTTAAAGACAGTTTGACTAATTTACTGCATCAGGCCTGTACCTGGACCTGGTATAAGCTGGATTTGTTGCAGTGAACGGTACTTTGAGATGACATGTTGTGAGCTGACACGTCAAAACAAACTGAATTAAAATAAAGATGTATAAAATAAGGACATAATGTCTCTATTGTCCTCTGATGATACACCGTATGGATCTGGATCTGAAACCAGCTTTTTTGTAAACATTTTATTAATGAATTTGTAGTGGCTATTTGTCCATAAAACTTATAATCAAATACTTTCAAATGGCCACTGGGCTACGTCAAGGGTTAGGCGTTACGCACGGGTAAAAAGGTTTCAAATAAAGCAATGTCCATGCCAAAATTGCGTCTGGTGGTGGTTTATTCACTCAAGCAGCAAGAGCACAGATTTTTGCATCCTCTCTGTCTGTGTGGTAAAAAACCATGTTCCCTCGCAGCCCTGGCTGCTCCACCCACCTTGACCTATTTATACCAATAATCACCCACACCTGACCAATAAACAATAATTAGCCAAAATAATAAATGAAAAGCATAATGCAAAACAAATTACCTTTAGCATAAAATAAAGAAAATAAACTAGGTTATAACTTGTGCCTATAATAAACTAAATAGCTTCAACAGCATTAATGAAAAAGTCTAAAAGCCTTTGGACTGAGTTATTGTCTGGAACCGCATGCAGAGTTGGATGTAAACCAGATAAACAGAATCTACCTCTTCCAACCAGACTAGCTCCAGCTCCATGAGGACTTCCTCCTGTTGTTCCGTGTCTCCGCTGCATTTCGTTAAGCGACCGCCTGCAGAAGATCAGATCAGCTGGATGTTATACTGTCTCACCTTTAATCAGCACAACCCAAATAAACCTAACAAAAGCAGAAGGTTCTGTTTTTTGGGGCCAGTTGGAGGCAGCAGAACTTCTGTGTGGTTCCATACCGGCCCAGTGAGTCCATCTCCTCCTGCAGCTGGCTGTTCTGCTTCTTCACAAACTCCAGCTGAGCAGCCAGACGCTCCTTCTCCTCGTGGAGCTTCTCCCTCGCTGCTCGCTCTGCGTAGAAGTCCGAGGAGTAAACCTCCGCCTGAAGAAACCAGCAGCATGATCGTTAAAACTCCTGAAACTGTCACCACGGGGGTTGTCAGCTTTTGCTCAGATTTATTTTCAGAATTCCTTCCAGTCTGACCTGAGCCTGGAAGACAGAGATGGTCTCCAGATCCTTCTCCTTTGAGAACATCTCCTGCTTCATCTCATCAATCTTGCTCTGTTTAACAGCCAGAGCTTCTTCTGCAGCCGTCAGCCGCTCCTGCAGATCATCTGCCAACTCCTTCTCCACCAGCCGGGACTGCAGAACGGGACAGGAGAACCAAACGTGACAACTTCCTAAGTCTTACTGGAACCCAGCTGGTATAAATAAACCAACATCCTCATGTTGCCTCAGAAACCCACCTCTCTTTTCTTCTTCTCCTCTTTGAGTTCGTTGTAGTCCTCAAACAGCTTGGTGTAGGCGTCCTTCAGCTGAGCCAGGTTGTTTCTGCAACAAATGAAGAAGAGATCCCTTTAGCTAAGTCTTTGACATGAACGCGCTTAAAAAGCAAGTCAACCCCTGCCAGATTCTTACTCAACTCCCTTATGTTTGAAAAATGCAACAAATGCTGTTGCCTTGCAGACCGAGAGGGCGGAGCCGCAAACCAATACACACACACAGGTTCACAATGACATTGTGACATCATAAGGACCAGTTTACCTCATAACATACCCCTTAGCCAATAGCAGTGGCAGATTTAAATTCAAATGCAGTGCAGAGTTTTTACCTGACGACGGCACAACACTGACAGTTTTAGGCAGAATATTTAAATTTTAACTAAGATGCACTGAAGTACCAAATTATTGACTACACGTGTCTGCAGCATGATTAGACACGCATTTATGTAGTTTATCAGCAAAAAAAAGTTGATTTGGGGGTGACTTGCTCTTTAAGCAGAATTATAGAAAATAAACTACTGTTATTTGGGTAGAAATTACTTCTATATGAGACTGTCATAATGCACATCCCTGCTTGTAGGTAGGTTTTTTTTTCACGAAATTTAACTTTATTGTGAGTTTTCTTTTAGAAAGTTGCTCAAATTTTTCATTAAAGGTGCATGAAGTAAGAACCGCATCGTGTGGTCAAATCTGGGTACTGCAGTCCGTGTTTCAAAGCAAATGAGTCCATTCTGAGTGACTCCCCCTCCCATTCCGTGAGTTTGACGAGTTACGGCTCAGTGGCTAGATGATGAGCTAGCATGAGTCAAGTTGATAAGTAGATGAATACCTTTCATGCCTTGCCTGCTGGTGGTGGTCGGAGAGGCCGCTGGCACCAGAGTACAACAGCCTAGCGTCTGTCAGTAAGCACCCAGGGCAGCGGTGGCTACAATGTAGCTCATCACCACTAGCATGTGAGTAGATATGTGCATGGGTGAATGACTGATTAATTTTAGAGCTGACTATTTGTTACTAATTCACTATTAGCATAGTTAGCTCAACTATTTAAGAAGGTCATACAAAAGCCACTTTGAACAGTTCAGCTGCTTTTTAAAGGAGACCACTGAGTCCACTGATCTCAGGCTCAGGGGGAGAGAGTTCCAGAGTCTGGGGGCCACAGCAGCAAATGATCTGTCACCTTTGGTCTTTAGCCTGGTGCGTTGCACAACCAGTAGGCTTTGATCCCTGGACCTCAGGGACCTGCTGGGGGTGTAGGGACTGAGAAGATCACCAATGTAAGATGGTGCTTGTCCATGTAAGGCCCTATAGACCAGAACAAGGATCTTGAAATGAACCCTGAAGTTGACTGGCAGCCAGTGAAGCTGGAGGAGAAGCGGGGTGATGTGGGTGTGTTTGGAGGACTTGGTCAGAAGCCGAGCACAGGCATTCTGAACCACCGGTAGAAGGTTCAGGGAGGTTCTGCTCAGACACGTGAAAAGAGAGTTACAGTAGTCTGAGGCCCTGTCCACACGTAGCCAGGGATCTGCCAAAACGTAGATATTTTTCTACGTTTTGGCCTGTCATCCACACGAAAACGGAGTTTTTTCACACGAAAACAGATCTTTTTAAAAACTCCGGCCAAAGTGAAGACCTGTGTTTACACTAGCCGACAGCATGGGTGCCCTCAGAGCTGCGCTCGCTTTATCAATTGTCCAAGCGCTTTTTGCTTGTTTGTTTTTGCAAGCGGAATTACTGCTCCTTGCAGAAGACCACAGACGAAGGACGAGGTTAAGATGGGGGAAGTACTGCCGCCTTCAGGTCTGGCATGTCCTTAATGTATTTATCCGGGTACGTGTGGACAGTTTTTTTTAAAAACGAGGTGGTGTGGATGCAAGTTTTTGGAGGGGCGGATATTCGTTTAAAAAAAAAATGGCTACGTGTGGACTAGGCCTAAGCGTGAGGAGATGAAGGTGTGGATAACTGCCTAAGGTTCAGAGCGGGACAGAATGGGACTCAGCTTAGCAATGTTCCTGAGATGGAAGAAGGAAGAGCGAAGAGAACTGATATGAGAAACCCGGGTGAGAGCTGGGTCAAAGGTCACGCCAAGATTCCTGACAGAAGGTTTGGTGTAGGAAGCAAGCTGACCAAGAGAGTCTCTGACTTTGGGAACCAGCTTGTCTGGGGCACAGATGAGGATCTCAGTCTTATCTTCATTCAGCTGTAGAAAGCTCCCAGCCATCCAGGTTTTGATAGAGTCTAAGCAGATGTGTAACAGCTGCAGCTTAGACATCTCATGGGGCTCCGGATAGGAAAACAGTTTGCTTTACACATTCCAGATTAAAACAAAATGACCACATTTCATCTGTTCATCTCCTTTCAAAACTTTTCTATACAATTGCAACTTTTTATAAAATAACACTTAATTTTATGCCTCTCTGACGGTCTAGAGCAGCGGTACTCAATAGGCGGCCTGCGGGCCAGATGAACTGGAGGGGAAGGGACAGGTGTGCAGTGCTGTTTCATTTTATAGTAAGCTTGTGACCCGGCTCCAGGTCATTTTGTTGAGTGGTCCTCGGACCACTACATTTGAGTAACCCTGGCCTAGAGCTCCATGACACTTCTACTCTTGACACAAGTTTGTCGATCTGCGAGTCCTCGGACCTCTCCTCGTCAGCCTTCCTCTGCTCCAGCTGACTCTGAGCCTGAACGCTGCCCAGTTGCAGTTTCAGACGGTCGTTCTCCGACTGCACGGCCTGCTTCTCCACCAGCTGAGCCTTCAGAGTTGCTACATCCTGCTCCACCTCTCGACACCTACACAAAACACAACCAGCACAGCAGATCAGCTGTAGCTCTTTGTCTGTTTTTGGTCTGCATCCCCCGAAGTTATTTCAGCATCTGAGAGCAGGCCCAACCTGTCCTGCAGGTTCTTCTTCATGCCTTCAGCTTCATCCAGCTTGCACAGAGCCTGCTGCAGATCCTTGAAGAGCATCCTCACCTGAGACTTCAGATTCTCCACCTCAGACGCTGCCTGAAAAGGTCCACAGTAACACACGAGGTTCATAAACAAAACCTAAAGGCAGAAATGTTGAGACAACCTCTAACTGCTGGAAAATCTTAAAAAAGACACCTTCTCCTCCCTCTCAGACTCCTCCTTGCTCTCCGTTTGGGTCATTTTCTCCACTCCTTGCCTAATTTCCTCCAACACCTTGACTCTAATGGATAAAGAGATAACTCAGGTTAGACAGTTATTTGATAAAAAGGTAAATACATTTTCTTTTAGATGAGTGAGCAAAATCTTGTCATCTCCACCACCTGGCAGCCGAGGCCTGCAGCTCCACCTCCAGCCGCTCACATTGCTGCGTCTCATTTCTGAGAGACTGGAGCAGCTGGCTGACCGTCACTCCCTCGCTGTCCATCCGGGACGCCGTCATGCTGAGATCAGGACGTCTGCTGAGCTCTGCACCACATGACTCGTTCACACCTTCCACACCTCCATCCTGAAACGGGACCGAAACCTGTCACATCCCAAACAAGACTTCCTCCAAATCCCAGAGTTTGGTCTTCTGCTCGTGGACTTCCTCACCGACACCGTGATGATCTCGATGAATGAATCATCCTGGGAGTCCTGCTCGGCTTTCAGCTGCAGCTCAGAGTTCAGAGCCACCAGGTCGTTCTTCTCAGCCTGCAAACGGGCCACCTGGGCACGCAGGGCCTCCAACTCTGGATTCTGATGGGAGGAGTTGGTTTAGTTGCAGACAGAAGCCTAAACCTCCATGAGCTGGTTAGTCTTTAGCTCTCACCTGACTTCCACCTGGGGCACCTCCTGTCCTTCTGGACTCCTCCAGCTTTTTGCTCAGCTCCTGCTTTTCCTGAGTCAGCGTCTCCATGCAGCTCCGAGCTTCTCCAAGCCGACTCTCTAGGAAGTCCCGCTCCTGACGCTGCTTCTCCCTCCATGCAGTCAGACCTTCAAAGCGTTCTTTCATTGTCAGGTTGGTCTGACGAAGGGCCTCTGGGGGACACGGAATAAGATAAATAAAATCAGACCCAGAATCTTTGGCTACTTTAAAGAACCGTATGGTTGGTCAGCAGGAGTTAATTAAATCTCTGCACAGACGAGAGTTTCTTTAAGCACCACTCACTCCTCCCACCTTTTAGTTCTCTGTTCTCCTGAATGAGGTTGTTCATCTGCAGCATTGTTTCCTCCAGTGTGCCGGACTGACCGGGAGAGCGAGAGATGCCACCGTTCATCGTGGGGCCTCCAGACGTCATGACGCTGAGAGCAAAAAGTAAAACTGGTAAAAGTTGAGAATTCCAAACGCACTTAAGGTGAGCTCCTAAAAGATGGCAAAAAACACGCTGATGGCAATCGCAGTTTTGCAGTTAATTAAATTTGTATCTAAATTCATCTCCAAACCATCACAAATACTAGCCTGGCCTGCCAGACTCAGCCTCTGCACAGAGGAAGAGACTCAGAAGCAGAAAGCTCCATGAGGGGCGGGACTAGCCAGCTCAAAAATAACCAATCAGAAAAAAGGCAGAAATAACAACTGCATTGCACGACACTAATTTTTAAGCTGTAGTCAAAGATGGCATGTCGTGACGGCGCAAACATCTTTCTTTAGAAGAAAGGCTTTTAGCGCTTCTTGTTGTCGTTTTAAAGACGTGTTAAGTCGTTTAGAACAGAGGAAAGAGCCGCAGCTAACTCCGCTTCAGACGCCATCTTGGTTGTGAACTTCTGTACGAGAAACTGAGCGTTGCGGTGTGTGACGTACGCTGCTCAGTGCTGATTGGCTCAGTTAGAATTTTCAGAAAGTGGAGTTATTGGAATGGGAGTGTTACCAGGCCCTTTGCTTCCCCATAAGGAAGCATTGGCTAGGCTGGCCAGGCTACACAAACACAACATAACCAAAAAAAAAAGTGTCACCATTAAAAACATGTAGTCAGATTTCAGTTCTGCCACATCCTTGGGCTGAGCTCACATGTGTTTTCGGTGCTGACAAAAGTGCAAATAAAGATGGCAGAACAAGAGCAAAACACACAGATAGTGAATAACTAATAGTTGAATATTTGCCTCCATTATTTAAATTTTACATTGTTTTCTCCAAACATTCTGTGGAACATCACAGATTTCTCACGTTTTTTTTTCTCCCAAGTATTGATGTTCCACACAAAACCCATTTTTATTGACACGACTCAATGTTTGGACATCTGGTTTCCCATAGCAATGCTTCTCTGCTTTTATGGCAACACTGTGTGTCTGTTTCATCCACATGGCTGATCAGTTGAGTAAAAACTAAGCTTGGTTAGCTGGTGTCTACATGTCTTTAATGTCTATGTGATAGAAAACGGTTCCTTTGACAAATATATAATTTGATTATTACCTAATTCAATTATTAATTATCATTTTAATTAAATTTGTCTGTGCATTTCTACAGAAGGCTAAATTATTATGAACTCCATGGATTGGTGCACTCCTAGACAGCTGAACTCTGCCATCTGCTGGCTGTGCCTGCAGCCTCTGAATCACGTTTCCTGCAGCAGCTGAAAGGGCCACTGAAAGTTGAAATGTCAAGAAAACAGTCAAAAACATTATTTCCATGAAAAAGAAAGTTCTAAAAGACAAACAAGGTTCTGAACTGACTGTATTTGTTTTGTTGATCACATTCTTGTATCTGATACTATCTCTGAAACTGAAGGGAGGGAAAATTATTAAGAAAATGTTTTATAAAACAAACTTATTATTTCACCTTGCAGCTCTGAACTATAAATAGGAACATCTCTTAATTAGTCTTTAATTGTTGTGACTGCATAGTGATGATTTAACAATTTATTTAACCACTTAATTATCCCAAAACTTTGGATTAAAAATTATTTTGAAGTGAACAGATCGTGTTAATAAAATCTTTCATGATAATCTGGGAGACTAGGCACCCCCTAGTGTCTACTTAGTAGAACCAAGAGAAAAGCAAAAGCTATCTCCTCGGTGTGTGTTTGTCTTTTTAACCTAAATCTAACAGCTGAAATGTCTCCCCAGCCTTCCTTAGTGTTTACAGGAGCGGTTCATCCCAAAAACAACAAATCAGCAGTGGTCATGACCGAAAACATGCAGGAAACGTGCTGAAACCAGAATGCAGTGCCAGGTATGTCAGCTCAAAAATTGTAATGCCCAACAGACCCACCAAGTGGAACATTCTGGCCACAAGGGGATGATAGGAGCTGACGGCGATAGGAGCTGAGTGGCCTTTCATTAAACCTTAAACGGGTCATTTTGGCACATACTGTTCAAGAAAATGATTTAAAAATGAGGAAAAGTGTCAGACAAAAACAGCAGGCAGGTATTTCTATGTATACCACCTTTATTAACAATGCTGTATGTTGTGTTTCCAGTTGATATAAGCCAACTAATCTCTAGTATCTTATATCAACAATTTTGCATTTAATATAAACTATTTGTAAATCAATGGATCTCACAACTGATTTTTTTTATTTATTTATTTATTTGTTTAAACAAGGAAAACGTCCCATTTGTTCACATTGTTAATGTTACTGGAACCTGCCACTGGGGGGCGCTCGTTTTGTTTTGAAGTCTACTTCCGCGTTACGTTCCTCTGGTTGTTAAAAACATAAGATATGTATATAAACATGTTTATATACATATCTATGGTTAAAAACGTGTACGCTCAGCTGTAACCAGATCCACACACACCCAGAAGGACTCCCTACATTTTTATTTACTTGATGTGTGAAGACAAACAGAAACTTGATGGAATAAACAACTCCAAGCCTAATTCTAGCCACATGTAATCATTACACAATTAAAAAACGATACACAAAATGGATGATAATCCCAAGTACCTGGGTAGAATCCTGATTTTGTCAGTTCAGTTGCTTTTAAACTACTTGAGTTGAAATCACACTAACACGATTAAGTAACTCATTGCAACTCGTACACCAATCTGCTCAGCTGATCTCATGATAATGACATTACAGATCCTGGTTAGCTCAACACATTAGCATACTGAACCGATTCAGATAAATAAACCAATAAACAGGTTATAAGATTATAACAGCAGATTTTACTGTTTATCTACAATAAGCCCCCAGATCACACCCGCATTTTTATCTTTAAACTAGCTAAGGAGACGCATTTCACCATAGACTCGAGCCCATGTATTTTACTTTTTTTTTCTAATTCTACTGGTTCACTTTCGCTTTCCTTAGGCCCAATTTACCTGTATGTAACTCCTGGCTAATCTCAGAAAAGTTATCGGTAACTTAAAAAACACTTACTCTGAGCCAAACTGCGTCACACACAACACTAAAATAAGTTTAAAAGTTTCCACTTACCTGATGTCACAAGCGGTACTAAAACAATGTCCGTGTTGGCTCTAAAAGCTCATATAACGACTTTTAAAAGCCACCGAGTCAATCAACCTTCTGCCCCTAGGTTTATTTTGCGTTACCGTAAAGTGTTCCTACTAAAATGCGACATTTCCGGTTTCTGCGTTCAAAATAAAACTCTTAACAGTCAAAATAATTTTTGGTACCATATATTTATGCCTTGAGTCACTTTGAGTCAAAAAACAGTTAATTGAATTGCATCAAACAAAACTCCTTGATTATTGGACAACTAGACTGAACATCAGATCAGAATCAGATGGGTTTTGTTGTCATATGGACAAGAATCAAAACATAAGAAAATTGCTGTGGTACGGTGCAAGAAAAGATAAACGATAAGCAAAAATTTGAATTAGGAAATAAACCAAATGACATGATAATGATATAGGGAGGCAATTATTAGAGAATCAGCTACTATATAAAAATCAGTGTACTGGTCAGAGCACATCAGTTCAGGTGCAAACATAACACTAGGTGGCTAAAATAAAAGTAACTGGAGTGAACAGGTCCACGATTATCATTCCTGAGTCCAACCGCAAAGGGAAAGAAAATGTTTTTGTGGTGAGAGGTTCTGGTCCGAATGGATCGGAGCCTCCTGCCTGATGGGAGTGGGTCGAAGAGACTGTGTCCAGAGTGAGACGGGGCAGCTGTTATCTGACCTGCACACCTCAATGTCCTGGAGGTGTACAGGTCCTGTATGGAGGGGAGTTTGCAGCCAATGACCTTCTCAGCAGAGCGCATACAGTCTCTTCATATCCCTTTATGGTAGCCCCAGAACATGGTGATTGAAGAGGTTAGGATGGACCTGATGATTGTAGTGTAGAACTGCCTCATCAACTGTGCTGATACTAATAGGCTGAATTTCTTTAGCTGCCTCAGGAAGTACATCCTCTGCTGGGTCTTTTTTATGACAGAGGTGATGGTGGGCTCCCACCTGGTGATGGTGGTGCCAGGAAGCGACATGAGCCCACCACAGTGATGGGAGTGTCAGAACATATAGCCTAGGTAATTTAAACAATTGAAATAAATTTTTTCAGCTAACAACGTTATCAAAAAAACAAGTAGCCTTGTGTGTTCTAGAATGCTCCCGCTTTATCTAAAATACTTTGATTAAAAAGGCCCTTTGATATTACTTCCTGTTTAAGCAACAATAATTATTGCAAACTTGACTTGGGGTTTTTTCACAGGTTTCCGTTTCCTCACAGGTTACGTCGAAGGAATTAGATTTGACATGGAAAGAAAGCTGCGCGTGAACGGAACGTAGTTCTTCCGCATATTTTGAAGATCAGTGAAAAGGCTGACGTACGGAGGGCGGGGCCACACATCAGCTGACAGTGGGAATTCCCTCAAGCAGAGGACAGAAAACACGAGAAATCCCTCTAATCCCAAAGACAACACCAAATCTATTTATTTTAAATCTAAAATTAAACTACGTAAATTTTTTTACTCCGAATAATATGCGGGTATAAAACAGAAGAGGTTGTACTGGAACATGTTTGCATAGACATCAATATATAATGTCTATGCAAATAGAGCAAGCAGTTGTTGAGACACAGCCGCTGTATATCTTTTAGTTCCTCTTCCTGGGTGAGGTCTACGTCAAGTTTTATGTATTTTGTACCAATTTACAGTACTTCCTTCAATCACCACGAGATGGCAGTGTTGTGGTCAAAACTGGACTCCATGGCAGCAAATCCTCTGTTAGGTTGTGGAGAAGGGAAATCAAACACTTCTGTAGCCACGTAGATCCTTTGAAACCCATCTTTTCATTTGCTTGGTGGTATGTCTTTTGCAAATTTTACTGTTGAGGACTTATATCAAAACAATAGCCTGCCCTGCATAATTAAACTTTCTGATACATAAGCAAACAAATTTCATATTTGAAATCTAATGACAGAAACCCAATTCTGAATCCTTCTTATTATTTATTGTGATGTTATGCCCCCCAAATGCGTTTGAACAATAAAATGTTCGTTTTATGTTGAATATTCTTGTTATCGCTTATTTATGTTTGATTCTAGTTACTTTAAATATGTTTTGTTTGTTACCGTAAGATTTACATTTGGCTTCTAAATGGACCAGCCCACATCGAAACTGCAATAGCCGAGCGGCAGATCAGTCCATGAATGCAGCACAGGGTTATTCTCCAAACACAAAGAAATGAAGACAACAGGTTGGAGCCGCCGGAGTTTCTGGCTATACAGCCTGAGTTGATTTTACTCTCTTAAAACCTGAAGTCTGTTTAGGGAACAGTTCAAATTGGAACCTCGTGTGAACGCTCACAGGCCACGTGTGGTGAATTTGGAAACGCTAAAATAATTCTGTAATATTAAGGTTATAATATTTAGTTTCCGTTTTTTTATTTTGTCTGTGGAACATTGTTAGTGCTGGGGTAAATACCGGGGTTTTTCGGGATGCTTTTCTTAGCGTTCCTCCTTGCAGCGCTCGGCGGTTTTGCGCACCTGGAAACCTTGGACACTTTTACGCACGGCTGCCAGCTCCCCTCTGAGTGGCGTCCGCTGAGCGAGGGCTGCAGGGCGGAGCTGGCGGAGATCATCGTGTATGCTCGAGTCCTGGCGATCCACCGGGAACAGCTGGATTTTCGAGCAGCCAACCTGCAAAATTCGCTCCCCTTCGGTTTCGGTTATGGGTATGAGAGCGCGGAGGATGGGCTGCTGTACTCAGCGGAGGTGGAGCTGCTGTGCGACCAAGCCTGGGGCAGCATGCTGGAGGTGCCATCTGGGTCCAGGCTTAACCTGACCGGACTGGGGTACCTGTCCTGTCAGTCCCACACAGTGATGGAGAACTACTCCTACTTCTTTTTCCTCAGGTGAGGAGCAAGGATGGAATGTATTCCCATCTAACATCTTCAGGTGCCATGATAGTAGCTGAAATGGGTTTAAAAAAGATTAAGTTTGTATCACTATGTGGACTTTTCACACTGGCCCTTTCCATCCCTTCTTCAGAATGGATGAGAACTACAACATCCTTCCTCATGGTGTCAACTTCCAAGATGCCATCTTCCCAGACACAACAGAGAACAAGCGCTTCTTCTCCAGCCTCTTCCAGTTCTCCAATTGCACTCTGGGGAACCAACCATTCCACACGTTCAGCCCTGAGTGGGACATCCAGGAGGACAGCAGGGTGAGACACTTTAAATCTGAGTTGGATACCATAGTGACTCTTGAAGAGTCAAAAGCTTCCCCTTAAGTTAGAGGAATATGGTCATTAATGCACCTTGCGTTAAATCAGGTAAAATTTCTGTTGGCATTTGCTTGCAGTAGATGTGAACAAACCTGACATAATGCCATACAATGGAGATGACAAAAGGGAGCATTTGTTGCACCAAAACACAGATCAAGTACTGAGGCTTAACAGTATTTTATCAGTTAGGCCTCCCTTTGTGTGTGTGTGTGTGTGTGTGTGTGTGTGTGTGTGTGTGTGTGTGTGTGTGTGTGTGTGTGTGTGTGTGTGTGTGTGTGTGTGTGTGTGTGTGTGTGTGTGTGTGTGTGTGTGTGTGTGTGTGTGCCCTAATCCCAAACTGAGTTTCTATAACAGGAATGTGATGATGATCAGCAGAAAGAGACTGCAATGGTGTTGTTACACACAAGCTAGTTAATTTGCAGAAAATCAAATTCAGCCACACACACACTCACACACATGCACACATAGAAGAATTGATTGCACGCTCAGCAGATTTCTGGTACAGGACCAGTGGGATCACATTCCAGCTGATTGTGGATCAAAGCTGATCTGCTGATCTGTTTGCTTGTCCTCAGGCACAAAAGATGTTTTCTGGGTCAAAGATCAGACAGCAGACAGCCAGTGGTTTTAAAGTGGTGTCCGTTTTATTTGTCTCTGTGTGTCTTCACATCCTGAAGACAGACTCATTTACAACACACAAATCTTGCTATGTCCAGAAGACGGCTGCGTTTTTAGGATTTCAACAAAACATCTTTATCTTTGTTGTTTCCTAAAACAAGCTTAAATCGTTTAAAATGCATGTATCAAAGGTGGCCTCCCTGCTTGACACTCAGCATTAAGGGGTTGGATTGGGGGGTTAAACCACCAAATAGTTCCCGAGCGCGGCTTGTCTGCAGCTCACCGCTCCCCCAGGGGATGGGTCAAATGCGGAGAATAAATTTCACCACACACCTGTGTGTGTGTGTGAGACGACTAAATGGGACTTTTTTTGACAGCTAGTGGGCATTTCCTCAAGAAGTTGTGTGTTATTAGGGGTGAGGGTGGCACAGGGATCAGGGGTTTGCCTTGTAATCAGTGGGTTGCAGGTTCAAACCCAAGCTTTTGCAGAAATGTCAGTGGTTGTGTCCTTGAGCAAGACACCTCACCCTCCTTGCCTGCTGGTGGTGGTCAGAAGGACCGGCGGCACCCACGCCCAGCACCTCCGCCTCCGTCCATGAGGCCCAGGGCAGCTGTGGCTACAATGTAGCTCATCACCATCAGTGTGTGATTGGATGAATGTTTCACTGTAGTGCAAAGCACTTTTAGCCTGGCCTGCCAGACTCCTCCTCTGTTTAATTCTGTACAGAGAAAGAGTCTGGTAACAGGCAGAGAGGCACTTGAGGGGTGGGACTAGGCAGCTCAAAAATAACCAATCAGTACAAAGGCGGAAATGTCGACTGAACCGCGCAATGCTGTAGTTTTTTAGCTGTAGTGAAAAAAGGCGTCTGGCAACGACGCAAACACCTTTTACTTTTTTAGAAGAAATGGTTATAGCGCTTGTACGTGTGGTTTTATAGACATTCAACTCATTTAGAACAGAGGAAAGAGCCGCAGCAAACTCCGCCGTTGTCTTCGTTGTTTATGAGAAACTGAGTGTCGTTGTGTGTGACGTCCGTGACGCTGTAGTTTATTAGCTGTAGTTTATTAGCTGTAGTCAAAAATGGCATCTGGCGGCAGCGCAAACATCTTTCTTTAGAAGAAAGGCTTTTAGCGCTTCAACTTGTGGTTGTTTTAAAGACGTGTCCAAGTCATTTAGAACAGAGGAAAGAGCCGCAGCGAACTCCGCTTCAGTCGCCATGTTGAAACTTGGCGTTATGGTGTGTGACGTACGCTGCTCAGCGCTGATTGGCTCGGTTACAATTCTCATGGGGTGGGGTTATTTGAATGGGAGAGTTCCCAGACCCTTTCTCTGTGCAGAATTAAACAGAGGAGGAGTCTGGCAGGCCATGCTAAAGCACTTTGGAGTCCTCTGACTCAGAGAGACACTAATAGCCTAGTGAACTAGACCAAATTCTTATACCAATATGGGTCATTTAAATGGTAAATGGCCTGTGTTTGATATAGCGCCTTCTAGAGTCCTGGAACCCCTCAAGGCGCTTTACAACACAATCAGTCATTCACCCATTCACACATGCATTCACACACTGGTGGGGACGAGCTACAATGTAGCCACAGCTGCCCTGGGGCACACTGACAGAGGCGAGGCTGCCGAGCACTGGCGCCACCGGTCCCTCCGACCACCACCAGCAGGCAACGTGGGTTAAGTGTCTTGCCCAAGGACACAATGACAGCGACAGACTGAGCGGGGCTCGAACCTGCAACCTTCCAATTACGGGGCGAGCACTTAACTCCTGTGCCACCGTCACCCCATTTATCATTAGGAGAGAAACTATACCAACATTGAAGCACGGTGGTGGGCTTGTTATGGTTTGGTGTTGCTTTGTTTTCCCATGAACCTGAAAGGTCATTAAAGTATTTTATTCAAGCACAAATTTAGCTTCATATTGAAGATTAATTTTGAATTGAATTGAATTGAATATAGTAAATTACTTTAAATATATTGAGTTAAAATGAAAAATTGAATTGGAGTACTAACAGATTGTATGAGGTCTTGTAATATTGTGTGAGATCACATTTAAGCAACACTCTCAGGTCTTAAGTCACTCATTTGTCTTGCTGAGAAGTGATCCAGTGCATATAGAAGTAATAGGCTCCCTCGAACAAAGCAGATTTTGATCTTCTTTAGTATGTTCTTGCTGTGTTGATTTTCCAACTGCATTGTTGGTTCTTTTTTAAAACACAGAAAAGGTTTCTTTTTACCTTGCTTGCTGACAGTTTCGTTCGCCGCTGCAAACTTCCTCAGAGCTGATGCTGATGGTGCTACTCCGTTTATCCGCTGAAAGCAGAGGACGTTGTTGCCCTCTGCTGCCCGCTCTCTCCTCATCTAGTCTGTAATTCCTTTTTAAGTCCAGGTGTCTTTTTTCCAGTTCGTTATCCACTTGCTTCTGTTTGGTTGTGACATTTCTTATCCTTTCTTTGAGTAGTGATTTTGGTGTTCTTTCCATTATGTTCTGTGCTGTCTTGGTCTGGATCTGTGTTTTCAGCTGTTGGCTTGTTGGTGTGATGTTTTCGTCCCGGCATCTTAAATTGAAGCGAAGGTGGTGTTTTTGATGTAATCGTTTCAAACGGTGGAAGTCCTCTGTTCCTTGTTGTCAGTATTTTTCTTTAAACATCTTTGGCATATTCTTGCTGTGTTGCTTTTCCAACTGCTTTGTTGGTTCTTTTTTAAAACACAGAAAATGTTTCTTTTTACCATGCTGACAGTTTCGTTCACGGCTGCAAACTTCCTTAGAGCTGACGCTGGTGGTGGCGTCACTTCCTACTCCATTTATCTGCGGGCAGCAGAGGACGTTGTCGCCCGCCGCTGCCCCCTGTCCCTGAGTCAGAAACAGAAGGCAGTATAGCATTTATGGACATGAAAATAAGCAGGCAGACCGACGGAACCCTAAACATAAACACATACAGGAAACCAACACACACAGACCAATATTTATTATGGACATCAGAACACCCCACCATACACAAAATGTCAGTAATCAGAACATTATATCACCGAGCAAAGATGATAACAGAAGAAAGAGACCGTAAACAAGAGGCCAAACACATACAAAATGCCTTAAAGACCTGCGGATACCCGACATGGGTAATAAACAAAGGAAAACAACAAACAACAACCGAAAGAAAAGAACAACCTAAGCAAAGAACCAGAAACCCAGAAAGACAAGAACCAAAACCAGTGATAACCTTACCATACATCAGAGGCATAATGGAAAACATAAGAGCAACAATGAAAAAACACAACATAAACACACCAACAAAACCATACACAACAGTTAGAAACAGACTAGTATACCCACAAGACAAGATACCAGCTGGACTTAAATGTGGAGTCGTTTACAAAATTCCATGCAAACTCTGCAATAAAACATACATAGGAGAAACCGGACGCCAACTCAACACACGAACAATAGAACACAGAAAGGAGTGCGAGAAAGAGGCAAGTCGAAAACACACAAGAGCAGCAAAAGAAGAAGCAGAAAGTGCAATAAAGAAGTCAGCCGTAACAGATCATTGCTTAAGAGAAAACCATATAATGGACTGGGACAACACACGGATCATAAACACCGAACAACAGAAATACAAAAGATGGATCAAATAAGCTATAGAGATTAGGAGACGTGGATGTGAGACCATGAACAGAGACGATGGAGTTTACTCGTTGGATCGCGCATGGGACTGCATCGTCGGAGAGGGGAGAGCGGGCAGCAGAGGGCGGCAACGTCCTCTGCTGCCCGCGGATAAACGGAGTAGGAAGTGACGCCACCATCAGCGTCAGCTCTGAGGAAGTTTGCAGCCGCAAACGAAACTCTCAGCAAGGTGAAAAGAAACCTTTTCTGTGTTTTAAAATAAGAACCAACAATGCAGATTTTGATCTTTTTCTTTGTATGACGGTCTTGAGTTAGCAACCAGAAGCTAGTACTTTGGTTTTAGTCCAAGTGCTGCAATGAACTGTTGGACCCAAACACACCACATAAGACCACCTGTCAGCTGAAGCAACTTACACTCACACTTAGAAGCCCCATTTGTTCGTGGTTGATTAGTCTTTTGAAATGAACCCATTATACAGTTTATTAGAGTTAGTTGAAGTTAGCTGGTCTATCCCCTTAGAGCAGGAATGTCTAAAACACGGCCCTTTAAGTGATTTTGTGTGGCTCCCTCTTTAATTTCTTGGAAGAGGAATTTTGTCTCTCTGGTTTGACTGTTGATGTAGATCAATGCTTTCTAGCAAAAGATGTTCAGATTCATACCAACATGCCCAACTTGGATCTATTTTGTGGAATATAAAAAGTAATTCACCCAAAAGTAATTTTTACATTTTTCAATCCAATTTTTGTGGCCTGTTACCTTGAAGATTTTGGACTTCATCTTGAAGGGTTTGGACACCCTTGCCTTAGACAGTATGCTTATTTCCATTGGTGGCCGCTGGAAAAACTGTGCAGGTCTAGTTTCTGACTGGTCTTTTCGTCAGGTTAAGCCCCACTCTGTACCTTGGTCTTGCCCTAACCGTTGCTGTAATTTCTAGTGATCCGAAGAATGCTATGAGGATTTCTTTCTTATTTATTCAAGATGTTATATCTGAAAATTATTTTCTTTAATTAAATTGTCAACAAATCTGCTTCTAGAACTTTTAAAACCCATTTTTTACTTAAAGATGAAAAAATCTTTAAAAAAGAAACAATCTGGTTTATAGCGCATCTCAAGATAAAAATCACGAGGCACTTAAACCATCCTAAACCATCATATGGACCATACCTATTTACTCTGAGACCATTTAAATTAGGTACTTAAATGTCTATTTACTCCACAGAGTTACAATATCCAGATGTTAGCATCATTGGCAGCCGTATTGCTTCATATTTTATGATGATCTTGACTGACCAGTCATGCACCTTGTGGATCTCATGACAAAAAATTTTAAAGATAGATTTATTGAAATTTTAAAGATTACTTGACTATGTTAGGCAGTGTCACTAACATGCTGAGGTGGGATGACTTGTTCATCTTTACAAAAGGTCAGAGGTCAAATGGAAAGGGTTGGATGCCCTCCTCGGTCACATGCACAAGCTGGAACCTTCAGGCAAAAACAAGACAAGGAAACAGGTGTTTTACTTTGGGTATTTGTGGTGAGAGAACAAGATGAAAGGACTTGATTATTTGTAATTCTGTTCCTGTTGCAAAAAACTAAAATGTTAGGGCTTATTTCCCCACGTTATTGTTACGCCATTTCACCGCTCTCTTTGTGCTTTGCAGGCGCGTTGCAAGCTTTTCAAAAGTGTGGGGGATGTTGTCTGTGCCTAAAATAATTTCATGTTATTCATCTTGTTAGTTTAATTTCCATAATGGCGGAGCAGGTGTGAATTTTAGACGCGTCACGCATGTCTCCGTTTTAAACATGTTTAAACTGTTCAGAATACAAATCCAAGCTCTGTCTCGTTAGATTGGTGTAACTAAAGTTTGTACTGAATGAAACTTTACAATAAACCATGTTGAAAAGGTAAGAAAAGGATCCGATTAAATCGTTTCCCCCTCATTTACAGTCAGTACAATGCAGTGCGCACGGCTCTGGGGTTAATCAAGTTTAATTGTTTCTCTTTGCAACAATCTTCACAAGAAGGCAAAACAGTTAAATAGCAGGTTACAGATATTTCCATTTGACTGTTTATTTTGACGGATAAACTCAAGGATGTTGGTTGTTTTGAAAGAATTACCCAGACGCACATACAGATGAGCTGACATTTTAATCGTTACGCACATCGCGGAGGTAACTAAATAAATCAAGAAATGATTCCCATCAGAACATCAGAGCATTATACTGCACACTGTGTTCAGCGCAGCTTGCAGCGCACACGGTGGACAGTGGGCTGAAGATCTGTAGAGGGGTTCGGGGCGCAGCGCAGAATCACAGCGATGCGGTAAGATTTCCTCCCACTGAAGCGGTCTGGAAACCCCGTCTCTCTGAGGGATGTGCCACCTGGAAAAATGTTCGCTGATTATGAAACTTTGGCTGAATAGCGCTTGTTCCCGTCTCTAATATGGAGACGCATGACGCATCCAGTCTGAGGCAGAATAGCCTCTTCAGCTCAGCAAGCACCTGTAGAGACATTTGATTACGCACAAAGTTTATGTGGAGCAGAAGCGGTCGGGCTACGGCAGGTGGAACGTTCCTAGCCTACATGAAGTGAAACTGTTTAATTGTAACATTAATATGTTACTGGACACGCTGGTCTGGTTGGTTAGACCAGTGTTTGAAGTGGAAAACAGACACACACACACACACACACACACACACACACACACACACACACACACACACACACACACACACACACACACACACACACACACACAGACCAATTAAAATAATGCTGACAGCGTGGACTAGAAGACAGGTGATGGTTTACGTATTTAAATGATGATCAGGCTGCTGTAAAATGTAATCTCCATCCACATCCAGACAGAATTATCCTCTATTCTTTCTCTAGTTGCTCTGCTCTTGTCTGGGCTGATGTAGCTGACGTTGCGCGCGGCTTTGATGCACATTTTACGCATTTGGAGAGGTGGGCTGGATGTTTTGCTTTTACCGCAAGATGGAATTTTTATTTTTTATTTTTTTCAAAAATGTCGAAGATTTTGCCCCATGAATAACTGTAAAAACTACCGGTGTGCATGTATGAAAGAGTCCTACGTTGAGGTAAATATTAGAAGTGCAGGTAATGCATGGTGCCAGTCCACTTAACGCACGGGTGTAGACTAAATATGAATGAAAAATGAGTGAAAATTAAATTGTGAGTTTTTACTTCATATTTTAGAAATAAAAATGATGGGGGAAAACATTTGTGACATATTTTTAAACGAAATTCACTAGCACAACCTGCCTGCTTCTTCACTTAAGTCACTGCTTATTAAGGCCCATCCAAAATACCGTGAACCATCCAAAAATGAAGACCTGGTGCCGCGCCTGTTATAAACCTCTGCAAATTGTTGTTCTTCACTTTATCAAACTCAGACTGCTAATGCAGCTAATGTCAAGATGTAAAATTATGAATTCAGTCGAGCTCTTCCCTCCCTCCCTCTCCTGTTTGTGAGAAACAGGAGAGGAGGGGAAGAAGGAGATGAGGCAAACAGAATGAGTGCGAGAAACCAGACTGGTGTGGAGGTGAGCAAAACAGCTGGAAAAGTGTGGGTGTTGAACGATCTCAATAAGAAAAGTGTGGGTGTTGAATCCCCCACATCCCCCACGGGTGTGACGCCCATGGTGCTTTGATGTTTTAAGATATCCTTCAGCTATAATTAAACAAAAACCTCCCTAAAATTAAAGCTGGGGATGGGCTTCCTTCTGTGCCGTGGGAAACAGATGCTGTTCCAAACCAGACTTCGTCACTTATAGTTTCCGGCCAAACCTTCAATTGACCTTCACTCAAAGCCTTGTTTTAACACTGAAAAGATCTTTAGAGCAAACCGGATACAGATTTATTTTGGACTAAACGATGTCCGGTGTTTTTATGTGTCAAAGTTGAAAGATGTAGCATAATGAGAAACCATTTTTTAAAAGATTGTTTCTGAGTATAATTACTCACATTTGAGTTTTTCATGCAGGCTGAACATGAAAATAGTCTCCTACACCTATTTCCTGCATTAGCTTCTGATAGAAAATAGACAGAAAAACACTGACAGATCTGTTTTCAAACTGTCATTCAACATTCATGGACTCGCACATCTTGACTCACGACAGGGAAGGTTTAGCGTCCAGGAAACAGCAGAGAATGTCTCGGCTAGTAGAAGCTAACCGTTAGCATTAGCAACTCCATCACATGGCAGAAGCTTCTCCAGACTTGTGTTATTTGTGGAGATAAAACATCAATGTTGAAAAGCAAACTGAGTCAGTGGTAGGGTCTTGTTGCTGTTATCCAATCAGAGGTGAGATGTCAAAATATCAGGAAATAAGAGTCCAAATCCTGCCGTGTTCTGCCCTTTCTTCTCCAGCTGACTCCTCCATGCTAATACAGACACTAACCCCCCTCAAGTACGACTTACAAGGCACTCATTCCTTCTAGACACCACTGCAAATATATTGATTAAACGAGTGTTCAACACTTTTACCACTTTGTTATGTGCAAATTAAAGACCAAGTTCACTTGAAATTTGATAGGCCAGTCTGAGTTGCACATGCAGATTGATCGTGAAAATAGTCTTCTATCCCATATTTTCTACATAAGTCATCAATAGACAATATAGGGAAACTCTGATTAGAAAAAGCAGTCAATTGCATGCCACATTGGAAATAGGGAGTCAAGTCTCTTTCTTCCCTTTCTGCTTGACTCATAGGTCCCTGGAAGAATGAAAAAAATGAATGCAAGTGAACGGGGCTAAAAGAGCTTTTTTCTAATCCGCTTTGCCTTATGCCCCGGATCGCACATATGTTCAATTTAAATGAAAAGTAATGATGTGTGTTTCGACCACGTTTGTCACATGCTTTGTGACAAACTACAGGTGGTTCAGAATGCCTGTGCTCGGCTTCTGACCAAGTCCTCCAAACACACCCACATCACCCCGCTTCTCCTCCAGCTTCACTGGCTGCCAGTCAACTTCAGGGTTCATTTCAAGATCCTGGTTCTGGTCTATAGGGCCTTACATGGACAAGCACCATCTTACATTGGTGATCTTCTAAAGCCTGGTTTATGCTTCTCCGTCAGCTCCGCAAGGGACAGACACGCACGGATTGACGGAAGCGTTTTGCTCTCATACTTCTCCGTCTCCTGGAGAGTGTGGCAAAGCAATTGCCCGGCAGGACCACAGAGGGTGTAGCGCTGTTCTGTGGTATCCTGTCATGTATCGGTCCAAGATAGTGTGTTTATATTGTGTTTTTTGTGTATATAAGAGACTTTTAACACGGACATATTTGTCCCTCATTCTCCCACCGCTTCATGCGCTCCCCACCTCTAAACCCACGTTTCCTGTCATTCCCGTCCACAAATAAAACACTTGCTGCACATCTTTTCACTCCTCCAGTCACGGGAGGATGAAACGTTTATATTTTTAGAGTTTTTTCGCGAGGTATTCTTCAAGCTTCTCCGTGTCTGCTGCTAGTTATCCTCGGCTCTCTTTGCAATGGCGGCGCTGTAAACAACAGCGGCGTCCTGACCAATCACAAGCTTGCATAATCCGTCTCGTTCGACGGATGTTTAAAAAAGTGGGCTCGACTCCATACGTACCTGCGTGCCCTACGCAAGGACGGATAATGGCGTTGCGTGTCTCCGCACTGACGCAGACGGAGAAGCATAAATCAGGCTTTAGTCCCTACACCCCCAGCAGGTCCCTGAGGTCCA
This sequence comes from Nothobranchius furzeri, assembly GCF_043380555.1. NCBI lineage: Eukaryota > Metazoa > Chordata > Actinopteri > Cyprinodontiformes > Nothobranchiidae > Nothobranchius > Nothobranchius furzeri. The sequence continues at coordinate 60,968,977 of NC_091741.1, read as the reverse complement.
GTGATCAAAGCCTACTGGTTGTGCAGCACCAGGCTAAAGACCAAAGGTGACAGATCATCTGCTGCTGTGGCCCCCAGACTCTGGACCTGTCTCTTCCTGAGCCTGAGATCAGTGGACTCAGTGGTCTCCTTTAAAAAGCAGCTGAAGTCTCACTTGTTCAAGCTGGCTTTTGTATGACCTTCTTCACCCTCTCCTTGTTCTGCTCTCCCCACCTATTCCACTTTCCTCAGGATCCAATCATTTCCCTCTTTCCTATTCACTCTCTCTCTTTCTTTACATTTTTAATCACAATTGTCTATTTTTTGCTCATTTTAAATAAATTTTTAACCATTTTCTAAATTCTTTTTTATGTTTTTACATTTTTTTGTTTTTGTGAAGCGCCTCAAGATTTTTATCTTGAGAGGAGCTATAGAAATCTTCTTCTACCACTACTACTACTACTACTACTACTACTACTACTACTACTACTACTACTACTACTACTACTACTAACTACTAACTACTACTAACTACTACTAAATGGCCAGTATTTGATACAGGTGCTTTACAAAACAATCAGTCATTCACATGCTGGTGGGGATGAGCTACATTGTCGCAACAGCTGCCCTGGGAAGCACTGACAGAGGTGAGGCTGCCGAGCACTGGCGCCATCGGTCCCTCCGACCACCACCAGCAGGCAAGGATTCAGCACTCGCTCAACTTACAGCCATTTTTCATCTGCTCTTCTTCACGTCTGGTTCGATGGCGTCAATTTGTTGATGCGCTTTCTGGAAGTACTACATGGGCTTCCTATTAGCATTCATGGACTCACCCATCTTAGCGCATGACAGGGAAAGCTGTTGTTGATTTTGCATCCAGGAAGGAAGAGTGCATGTCTTGGTTAGTAGAAGCTAACCATTAGCATTAGCAACATGGCAGAACTTCTTCAGTAGCGCCAGAGCTTTTCTTTGCACAGAGATCAACTCACAGGGCATTCATTTATACTAAACTGCTGCAAATGTGTTGAAAAATGAGTGAACTTTGTAACTGTGATTCATGTTAAACATAAAAGCTTCTCAACATTTTACATATGCTCACAGGGCTGTCTCCACAGCTGCCTGTTTAATTCTGCTGTGGGATGTCGATACTTGTGAGGAACTCAGTGAAAATTGTGTGAAAAAGCAGAAGCAGAGGAGAACTGGTTCCCTGTGGGTCCTGTTTTCTTTGTCTTGTGTTTTTTTTTCTCTTACTGTCACCTCTCTGTTCTTCTATCTCTTCATCTCCTACTCCTTTTTCCACCCTGCTCACAAAAACTGAACAAAAGCCTTACGAGAAAGAAGAAAACTTTCTTTCTCTCTGACATCAACATGCAGACAGGAAATACACGAGGCTATTTCAAGGGACACTTACTGAGTTTATTTAAACACATACAAAGAGAAATAAAAATGAACACTTTGAATAAACTAGGAGAAAACTCTAGAAAAGAAAAACAACTTGTGAGTAAAATATTTACATAACCAGAAATACTCAAAATACACAGCCATAGAGTCAGATTTACCAAAAATATAATCATCTTTGAATTTTGTTTGTGTCTAAAACTAGTTTAGATACATTGTTATTGAATTTGGGGACATTTGTGGAGATGTTCTGTAAATACTGTTTATACAGATGATGCTTTAGCAGCAGGTAACGGCCGGATGTTTTGACAGGTGCTGCTTGTGTCTGTGTTTCTGAGGCTTGTACTGAGTGTCTATGGGCACATGAAAAAATTAAAATAAGTTTGATTTATAATCTTTTCAAGTGATAATTCTTGATGAAAGTTTAGAAAAGTGCAGATCTGATAGTATTTTCTGTTAAATGTCTTAGATTTATTTTTTGTTTCTGTGTTTGACAAATTCAAAAATACAGTGGTGGCCAAACTAAAATCTGTCCTGAACAAAAAAGATCTTCAGTCAGTTGTTCATGCTTTTGTAACGTCACGTCTGGACTATGCCAATTCTCTTTTATATGGTATTCCCTCCTCTTCAGTGGTACGCCTCCAATTGGTTCAGAATGCTGCTGCAAGGTTTCTTACGGGCATAGACCGACGGCAGCATATCACCCCCGTTTTGGAAAATTTACACTGGTTTCCAGTTCGGTTTCGTATTAAGTTCAAAATTCTCCTGTTGGTTGACAAATCTATTCATGACCTCTTCTTTGGCACATCTTTTGAGTCCCTATGTTCCGGCGCGAACCCTGAGGTCCTCTGACCAGCACCTTCTGCTTGTCCCTCCTGCCCGCTATATGGCCCGTGGCGAACGGGCTTTTTCAGTTTGTGCGCCTAAACTTTGGAACGAACTCCCCCTGACGGTCCGACTTGCCCCTCCCTTCCTGCTTTTAAAGTACCCTGGCCTTCCCGGCTGAGACTGTTTAACCCGTTTGCTTTCCTGTTTTTTATTTTATTTTATTTTTAATAGTTTTTATTTGTTTTATCTATTTTGGTGATGTATTGTCTTGTACAGCAGTTTGGTTGGTGTTGTTGCCATTTAAATGTGCTTTATAAATAAAGGTTGATGATGATGATGATGATAAAATCAGGGAAATGAAACACTGCTGTTCTTCAGGAGCAATCAGGCCTGGTAACCCAGCTGAGTTCTGGTCCATAAATCAGATACAAATATGTCTTCTGACCATGGAACATTAAAGTATGTGACCTCCCCCCCGTCAGAGTGGGGTGAGGGGTGTCTATGCATGTCCAACACACATCTTTCTCGGCTGATCTTGAACCGTAAGTAGGGAGTGTGTGTAGATAAATATCAAAGGTCAATGTCTTCTATTCATTTCATTTTCATCCCTTTTTAGAGATGTTTGGTTTGTTTAGGGTAAAACACAATCCCGGTTTGGCTTGACTCTGCCCACTCTCCCTCCCGTCCTACAGCTGCTGTGTTCTTCGGTGCAGGCGGCGCTGTTTGAGGAGGAGGAGCGTAGCCGCAGGCTGCAGGAGCGTCTGGCTGCAACTGAGAGGAGGAACCGGCAGCTGAAGGAGCGTGTCCGCAAGGTGAAGCGATCCCTGAGGAAAGTCCGCAAGGCTGCACATGAGGCGGAGCAGGAGACCCTGGAGCTGCAGGAAAAACTGATGGCTGCAGAGAGGAGGGCAGGACATCACCCCAATGCTGTGATGCAGGAGGAGACTCTGCTTGGGGGCCACACTGGTGTAACATCACCTCAGAAGATGCAGCTTTAACTGGGATCATTGGCCTGTAGGCCAGGACTAAATACTGTCTGAGGACAGGGAGAGGCTGCTGGACGGTCTAAAGGCAGCAGGGGAACAAACTTTATCATTTTTTGTAAATAAACATCTGAATTGCCAAAAGAGGCATGTTTAGGACAATATTAGAAATTATTCTCTTACTGTCAATTGGAGATAAATTTAACCACATCAGAGTTTGTTTTTTACCTTTTGAATGAATAAATAAAAATTCTGCACTTTGTTCATTACTGTTGCAGGCATCCTGTTGAGTCAGAACATGTTGTGTTCAGTTTTAGTCTTATTTTACATCCACACAATTTGACAACTGATGATAGAAAAAAAAACACCTCAGATATCTTTTTTTTTCTAATTCAGGATAAACTTGGAATTTGGAGGAGTTTTAGAAAGTGACATTTTTATTAAGTCTGAATCCGCATGAAAGTTTCTTTTCCATATATGTTTGATTTGGATGAACATCACTGGATATGCTGAGGACCATTATGAACATCTGGGTCACTGGAGTACTGAAAAACAAGCACGCACGCATGCACACACATGCGCACACACGCACACACACACACACACACACACTCTGAGTGTTGTCGGGATCACACAGAGAGAGTAAAGAAAGGCCCGGGTCAGAGGAGAGAATGTGTGTACATGTAGTGAGTGTGTGTGTGTGGGTGTGTGTATCTGGTCTATCAAGTGACTGGAATGTGTTTATGTGGGCAGCAGTGCTCTGAACAGCATGGTGTCACTGAAATATCCAGACAGGAAAATGCTGGAAGGAGGCGAATGAACATCACATCACGAGATCTTAGAGTGAAATAAAAACAAATCATTACAGCTCAACGGGAGGCAGACACATGGAGGTTCTACCATCAAAACCTGATTTATGCGTCTGATAACAACCCAACATCAAAGGCACAAAACATATTTCAGTTTTCTATAGGAAATGTTTTTGTTTTAAAGGAAACGACAATCTAAAAAAATGGTTGTTGAACATCTTGGTTTTTGATTATTTGAGTGCATTTGAACACACAATCTCACAAGAAATGAATGAAACATTTAGTCAAACTAGTTCAAGATTCAGCAGAAGTCACGTTTTAATCACCCGTAACATGAAAGGTGGACATTAATATTCTTACCTGTGACTCTGAAGAGTCGGACAAAAATATCTCATGAATCAGTGGACAGATTATAGTGAATTTTTCTGCAGGTTTTCACTGGATATGTACATCTACAACTGATTAAATTTTGGATTCAACCCTGTTCATGATTTTCGCCCGTAACATTTTATTTCTCAAAATTTGACAAAAACATTCTGTAACTCCCATGACTCAAGAAGATCTCAGTTTAAAACGCTAGAAAGGTGAAAGTTGGCCTTGGTCTTCACTAACAGACTAAAACAGCAAAGCACGGTGGAGGACTTGTTATGGTTTGGTGACCTTTAAATATCACAGTATAGCTACTTCATGACCTGTACCTGTTGCCATCAAGCCAAGACGATCACCAGGGTGACTAAATGGTCTGCTGTAAAGAACAAAGTATTTATATTTTCTAGTTAGAAAAAAATCAGCAAATCTTTAGGTAGAGACACAAAAGGATTTCACAGGTTTAAAGGAAAAAAAAGACAAGTTTGTAATGGATTAGATAGATTCTTTTCTAGTTTCTTGGTCTTTAAACAAAGTTTGAGTCCATTAGTATGAAACAAGATTAGGATCTGGGTGACTGCTCCTTTAGTATGGTTTGTTGTGTTTATTCTGTGATTGGTGCACACAGCTCTACTTTTTAGTACAAGTCTGGGAGGGTTTGTGGACCCATTTACCAGGAAATTCAATTACAGGCTAAAATCATGTAAGCAAATAGACAATCATTGCATTTATTTTTACAATAAAATGTTATTTATTTGTATTTTTGGGCCTCAACCAACATAAAAATTGTACATCTGCTTCCACAGCCGGCCAGAGGGACAGAATTCCTTCATTCTGGAATGTCAGTTGAGAATTTCAGACACAAAAATAGTCACCCCAAAACGATCTTAGTTCTCATAACCTTTTTAGTCTGTAAATATCCTGTTAGTTTAAATAGAAGGGGTGGGGCTTAAAACCAATACAAGAACCATCCACTAGGGCAGCAATTTGTTGATAGAATAAACGTGAAACATGAGCATGGAAGCTACCACCAATTCAGATCATTTGCTCTGGTTCTGACTTCAGTACCTGAGTTCAATAGTTATTTTTCATTTAAATCAATTCATAATTTTAGTGACTAGAAATTTCAGTGTAACACTTTCATTTGATGCTTAAAATCACCCTTAGTGTGTGGAGGTGTTTCAGCTAAAACAACCTTTAGATTTTACCCATCCAGGTGTCCTGTTTTAAAGTCTGCACTTTAAGATTTAACTCACGTTTGTTTAGAAATTTTTCTGAGGTTGTTCCTTTGCCAAGATGAATTTTGTGGTTCTTCCATCATCCAGGGGACACAGGAGTATGAAGAGAACTCTCCAGGTCAGATTTCTAAATAAGGTTCCGACATCTGTCCACAGCATGTTTTTAACTTTGACCCTAAATTTTTTTCCTGCATGTTTTCATAGACAACATCTATCGCCTGTCTGCCAAACATCTGCAGTAAAGCAGATTTAAGCTGAGTGTCAGTAAGAGAGGTCTGGTGTTGAACGTCCACCAACATCCACCCAAAAACACCCAGAACAAGGTGCAAATCATCATATGGTCATTCAGAATTTATTTCCAGGAAAACAAATAGAACAATCAATCGCTCTGGCCTGTGTCATCATGGTAACTGATATGTGCACATGATTGTCGAAAGGCATCTGATATACAAGTCCCATTAACAGGAGGTCGTCATCAACAACACACCACAGTAAAAGCAACAGGCAGTGCCCGCTCTGAGGGTGTCGTCAACTCGACGATGGAGCACAGGATGAATTTGTCATGATCACATGCAGAGAGTAAATACAACCGGCTAATTCAGCAGGCTCAGGACGAGGACACCCACAGACAGAGAGACAGGCTCCCGACAAACAGCACATTTAAGTTTCAGTCCTTAGAACAACCCTTAAAGGCAGGTTTGCACATTTTATGACCCTAAAAAATGAAACCTTCCGATTCTTTCAGTCCACGAGAGACGATGGTAAGACTGCCCGCTCTAATAAAAGTCACTGACAATTCAAGGAGATAACGAGTCTGAGTTCACATCCTCAATTACTACACAAGTTACAGATGATTCAACCTAAAAAAATAATCCAAGGGTTGCACAAAGTCAATTCTAAATCCGTCCACTTGGTTTCTAACTGCTTTAAGTCATTTATTGTTTCAAAACTTGGAGTCACAAACCAATACTTGTCTATCGCATTTAGTGGAAATTACGTCTATATTCAGCTGTGTTTAGCTTCCATAACAATTATAAATGGCTGAATATTTTATTCACTTGTTCAGTACATTTATATAGAAAAGTGCAACAGTTATATCTAAATATTTAAAGATAAATTCCAACATTGACATTTAGAATAACTTCCACATGTTTTTAAGTTCTATCTAAATATTTTGAATAAAAGCCATTTTGACTGATACATTTAGTCTCATAACTTCTGATAAAATGGGGTCTTGGACTTGAAAGTCAAATCTAAAGATTTAAAGTTAAACCTTAACATTTTGCACAAAATATAAACACTTAAAATTTGGTGACAAATCTATTTTTTAGAAAGTTACACCTAAAGGATGAAATCTAAATTTAGTGGTAGAAATATTCATTTTTTAGCTAAAATTCAGGCTGCAACTAAAACGGAAGTGGCCTCCAAAACAGAGAGAAGAAAAGTGGGGTCAGAGGTCCACTCAAGAGTCCCTTTGATGAGATCATACTACTATGGATCATTTATTATTCTTGAGTTCACAGTAATGAAGGATCCATGATTAAACAGGCAAGCACAATCCTACCACCTACAGGTAATTATGTGTTGGAGGTACTAATGCATACCAAGTAAAATAAACTTAAATATCGGCTACTATTACTAAGACAAACTAGTACAACATCCTTACAGTTTACTACTAAAGTATATTCAACTAAGGAAAACTAGTTCAGTAAACAGATTTCTAAATATGCTGTACTAGTTTGTCTTAATGTAACTTGTAATTAACTTAATTTTACTTAGTATGCATTAGTAGTTCCAACTCATAATTACCTAGTCCTGTGTACTTGTAATTTTCAGTGCAATCGGTTTGCATGCTTTTTCAAGTAAGCGTAACTAATCAGATTTTACAATGTGAGGAGGTTAGATGGGATCCTTCCCATGGAGAATGCTCCTTGGCTGTGTGAACAATCTAGCTGAACCTTTAGTTTAAAACTGCCACATTCACATTAGATTTCTACAATTAGATTTGATTCAATATGTTTCAGTTGTATTCTTTTACATATTAAACTATTTAGATTTTGTTGTATTAGGTCAAATAAAGCTGCTAATTTATTATTATCTCTTCAGCAACAACGTAGCTGATATTTACACCTCCATATTCCCATGATGCAACATTGGTTGTTCTGGTTTCTTGAGTTACATCTTTCTCCGCACACACTGGTCAGTTGTGTTTACACAGATCCAGCTCAGAATGTCTCTGATTTACTCCAAACTAAAAGTACACTAATTCATTATCTTTGTAATTTAAACATAACAGCGTAACAAGCCAATGAAACTAAATATTTTATGTTTCTATTTATAAATGCACCCCAAAAACTTTTTTTTCCCTGTAGTGAACAAAACAACTTTCCAACTTTGTTACATTAACTTAAATCTAATGACATTGTTAGAACCAAGTAAAAATTCTTTTATTGGCAGTGTCTTGGAAACTGACCACCAAAAGCGAATATAAAGCACCACCAAATTCACCCAAAAAGTTATTTTTCATATTAAACAACCTTAAAAGTAACCTACTTTTTTGGGGGAAACCCTTTTTTGCACCACTCACAGAAGATGTTACCAACAGAGTCACTAAAATAAGCTACTTTAAGACAAATAGGATGGTAAAGTATTCTTGAATCTGTGAGAATTCGACTTGTTCACAGGACTGAAACTCTGAACCGTGTAAACGTAGCGATTTGTGGTCTCCTGCACATCAAAGTGTCTACATAACACAGCAACATTAACATCATACAAGGAGCATTTAACGCAAACACTTAGTGTGAAGCTGAAGCACGTCTTCCAACATGCTTGCCTTTGATTTTTTTTCTTGTAACTTCTGCTGCATCTCCATTCAAAAGGAGAGTGAGCTGAAAGGAAAGGGCAAACAAGAGTGTATGTCTCGCGTGTTTGAGTCAATCACAGCTTTGGGTTTCTTCCGTTAAAATGGCAAAAACGTAGGCCTGAGTTCAGTAAATGAAGCTTTTTCTGGTAGTCAGATGGGGATTGAAGAGTAGGTAGAACACTGAAGCTGCTGGACAGTTTAAGCTTTCACACCAGCAGTAACAAGAACTTCAGCTTTTAGTCCTTTTTTTTAACATTAAACATTCCAAAAACAATACAATCAACTTCCCTCGCCACTCTCATCAGGCAGAGCTGAACAGTTACGTTCATAAAAGGATCTTTCATATTGTCACTATTTACAGAAGCATGTGCATCAAGGAAAGATTCATTCAGAAAGCACATCTTTCTCATTTACAAAACAACAAAAAGAAATAAAAGCACAATCTGAACCATCTGCAAACAAAAGCTACAGTCTACAGCCTCGATCAGAGAGAGCATCACGTTAAAGGAAGAGCACCATAACTGTTGGCTTCATTAAGACCATCAGACCAGACAAATACTTTTTTACAACCATACTCTGTCCAACAGAAAATACAACATTTTTGTAGATAAGCATTTGAAATCAGCGTAGACTGGAAAACGATTTGCAGTTTAATCAGAAGCTGACATTTCTTTTCTTTGCCCTGCTTTAGAGAAGACACAGACAACACATTCAAAAATATAAAAAAAAGCAACATGCATAGCAATCAACAAGACCACAGTTACAGCAATTAACCAGATTAAGGTGATCTCTGAACAAAGCCCTTACATAGTTTCCCCTCAGAAATCCGTCATGTCTGAACTAAGTACAGGTACAGGTGTGTCTGAACCCTAACCCTCATTTCATTAATATAAAAAGAGAACATGTGTTTTCTACAGCTGCTGTGATACACATAAAAATTCTTGTTTAAAACACATGTAATGGAAAATGTTATTATCTTGTTTCAGGGAATTCCAGCCAATCATGGAGTTGCTACACAGATACGACCAAAACTTTAGAGAATGGCACAAATATTCATTTTCACAAAGCTTTCTTCCTAATTTATAGGGAGGAAAAGGAAGCAACTTGTCTTGAAAGCCCGCCACAAGGACATAAGGTTCTGGGATCAGACTGCTGATCTGAAGGATACTATTTTATCCTCAAAAGATGATACATTTCCCTAGGTTCATTGTTTTCTAGCTTTTTTGAATTAAGAGTCGTGGCTAACTCCGTTAGCTGGGTTTAGTCACATTTACAGGTGCTGGCCAGTAAATTAGAATATCATCAAAAGGTTGAAAATATTTCAGTAATTCCATTCAAAACGTGAAACTTGTACATTATATTCATGCAATGCACACAGACCAATGTATTTCCAATGTTCATTACATTTAAATTTGATATTCATAAGTGACAACTAATGAAAACTCCAAATTTGGTATCTCAAAAAATTAGAATATTCTGAAAAGGCTGAATATAGAAGACACCTGCTGCCACTCTAATCAGCTGATTTACTCAAAACATCTGCAAAGGCCTTTAAAAGGTCCCTCAGTCTTGTTTTGAAGGCACCACATCATGGGGAAGACTTCTGACTTAACAGCTGTCCAAAAGACAATCATTGACACCTTGCACAAGGAGGGCAAGACACAAAAGGTGATTGCTAAAGAAGCTGGCTGTTCGCAGAGCTCTGTGTCCAAGCACATTAACAGACAGGCGAAGGGACGGAAAAAATGTGGTAGAAAAAAGTGTACAAGCTCTAGGGATAACCGCACCCTGCAGAGAATTGTGACGACAAACCCATTCAAAAATGTGGGGGAGATCCACAAAGAGTGGACTGCAGCTGGAGTCAGCGCTTCAAGAACCACCACGAGGAGACTCATGAAAGACATGGGATTCAGGTGTCGCATTCCGTGTGTCAAGCCACTCTTGAACATGAAACAGCGCAAGAAGCGTCTCGCCTGGGCCAAGGACAAAAAGGACTGGACTGATGCTGAGTGGTCCAAAGTTATGTTTTCTGATGAAAGCAAGTTCTGCATTTCCTTTGGAAATCAAGGACCCAGAGTCTGGAGGAAGAGCGGAGAAGCACAGAATCCACGTTGCATGAGGTCCAGTGTAAAGTTTCCACCGTCAGTGATGGTGTGGGGTGCCATGTCATCTGCCGGTGTTGGCCCACTCTGTTTCCTGAGGTCCAGGGTCAATGCAGCCGTCTACCAGGAAGTTTTAGAGCACTTCATGCTTCCTGCTGCTGACCAACTTTATGGGGATGCAGACTTCACCTTTCAACAGGACTTGGCACCTGCACACAGTGCCAAAACCACCAGCACCTGGTTCAAGGACCATGGTATCCCTGTCCTTGATTGGCCAGCAAACTCGCCTGACCTTAACCCCATAGAAAATCTATGGGGTATTGTGAAGCGGAGGATGCAATACGCTAGACCCAACAATGCAGAGGAGCTGAAGACGACTATCAGAGCAACCTGGGCTCTCATAACACCTGAGCAGTGCCACAGACTGATCGAGTCCATGCCACGCCGCATTACTGCAGTTATTGAGGCAAAAGGAGCCCCGACTAAGTATTGAGTGCTATACATGCACATTCTTTTCATGTTCATTCTTTTCAGTTGGCCAACATTAGAGAAACAAACATTTTTTCATTGGCCTTTAGAATATTCTAATTTTCTGAGATACCAGATTTGATGTTTTCATTGGTTGTCACCTATAAATATCAAAATTAAACGTAATAAACATCGGAAATACATTGGTCTGTGTGCATTGCATGAATATAATGTACAAGTTTCATGTTTTGAATGGAATTACTGAAATATTTTCAACCTTTTGATGATATTCTAATTTACTGGCCAGCACCTGTATACGGTACTCACAGGTCTGCTTTTAATGCAAGCCAGTGAGTGTTTGTAAAGATTAAAGGTTGAATATGGAACACGAACACCAAAGTGACATCTAGTGTGGAGGTTGTAGTTGTGACATTAGAGCAAGGTTTCCAGGCGTGGGGATGCCATGAATCACACAGGGTAAGGACTAATTTCTATTTAGTTTATTTTACAACATTAGAACATCTTCTGGGCTCAGAAGCAGCAGCTTGACTTGCCAAGTCCACCATTTTCCACAGTGTCAGCCTTGCTGTGCTGAGCGGGCTGCTTGACAACCTGTAATGGTGCCCTCTATTGGCTAGTAGATTGGCTGGAACACAAACCCAGTGTCATGCCTGTCAAAATAAAAATTTGATTATTTTTTCATTAAAATATAGCTTTTAAAGGTAAAACTGTACCTTCATTCTGCACACCTCCAAATGCCCCCTGAAGGTATTTTTCTTTTTAATGTGGCTTTTTATTAAGTTGTTCCATATTCAACCTTTAATACCTGGCACTGGACTAGACCTTCAATAATTTCAACTTTTTTGTGTGTTATTACAAATCTGAACATAAATATGTTCAACATCCATTGTTGACAGAATTCCACCATTCTTGAAATGCAGCTGAGGGCCAAACAGAATCCCTCAGAGCCACCAGCGCCACAGCTTGGACAAGCCAACCAAAGAGGTACTTCTCCCAAGCATCCAACAAGAGCCTGGAGCACTGAGCAATGATGCTACAGTCAGAACTAAATGGCTCAAGGAACAAACAAGCAACTTAGGTCCAGGAAACTCCCCAGACCTTAATACATGTTGACAATGCGTGATCAGTCCTAAAGAAGCAGGCGGGAAAACAAAAATCTATAAATTCAGACAAACTAAGCCCAGATTAACCAGGTCAGGAACTGGACCAGTAACTGACTGATGGGATGTCAGGCTGAGCTGGAGACATCTGGGGGGTAAAGGATCAACTCTACAGATATACGCTCTTATAGTTTTACCCCAGTAACCATAGCAACATCTGAAAACATACCTAAAAACACTCGTGCAGAAACATTTGGGTCATTCTCTGAACTTTTGGCTGTAGGTACAGGAGACCTGACCGTTAAAGGACAGTGGGACCAATAACTTTGGGCTTCGCCACTAGCAGGATTAAATCAGGGTGTTACAGCAGCAAAACCTGAAAAGAACAAAACTTTTTCTAGAACGATGCTTGCATTGTAGTTTCTGTAAACAGAAGTTACTCCCCTTACAGCTGGGGTTTAAACAAAACATTTAAAGTTCCAAAAACCCTTTTCAAACCCTGACCCAGACACATTTTAATGTCATTTTTGGGTCAGGTGAAGGGTGACTGATGCTTAAAGCAACATGTCTTATGGAAATGCATAAGCTTGAATTTAAACATTTCAGTTGGTAGATTTTTGCTAACCCCACAGAAAAATATCAAACCAATAAAAAGTCATTCTAGAAAAAATGATCTAAAACAACAACGCATATATCAAAGTAAATGTTAATGCGTATCAGAAGCTAGAGTAAAAAATACTATTTAAGCGAATTTCCTGCTAAAGCTGTTTAGAGGATGAAATAAGAATTTGATACTGATGCATTAAAGATACATGATCTTTCTGAGAGGCTAATAATGTAATGGGATCCATTCACAATTATATAAATCTTCAGAATATTTCACCTTTTTCTTTCTATAAAAGGGTGAAGCAGATAAAGCTTTAGGCAGAAAACCAAAAAGCTGCATTTGTTTGTGAGGATTATTTTGTAGAAAAATGCAGATTTTTGTGATTCTAACTGCAATTAAAGAGAGCTTTTCAGATGTGGTCACTTCTAGTGGAGGTCAGGGCGAGTTCTCACACACAGTTGGTTTCCCGTCATGTGACTTTCATCCAGATGTGCTCCTGCACCCACCTGTCGCCGAGACAGGTCAAAGCAAGCATGGTGAATTATTCGCAGACATTTTTTAGCAGTTTTTTTTTGTCTCTTTGTAGCAGCACGACCATGTGGATAATAAAAAATGTAACGGCGACAGAGAGAATAAAAGGTCAAAACCTCTCTCCAGATGAGTTTGCAGCTGGTGTTCAGCCCTTAGATTTAACTTCACATCTGAAGCAGGTTATTTTCCAACTCACTGACCACTTTTAAATCAGCCAAATTATCTACACGCATGAATCTTTGGCTGAAAATCACAATAAAGGGTTTAGAACGCTTGCATCGAATAATAAAGACACGACAATCTGCTTTGTGCGTGAACGAGCACCAGGCAGTGAAGTGATCTGAGTTATGTCTAAAAGGCCAACACCACCACAGCTCATGCTTAAAGGAGGTGCACAATAAATAAAACAATGTTTAGAGGCTCAAGCTCAAACACTAAAATCACCCATTTGACTTTTAAAACGGTAAAAAACACCAAAATAAATAAAAATGATGAATATTTTAAACTATTTAACTATTAAGAACTTGGCTCCTCTTGCTTGGACCATGATGGAAACACAAAAGTAGAAACAGGAAACTGGTGCTTGCCAGCTCACAGTGCAGCTGCAGATTTCCCTGAGGACTTCTGGACTGGGTGCAGCTTAACAGAACGAGAAGGTGAGATCATGGCTTCATTACGGGTGAGGGGAAGGAATGGCAGGCATTAGTGTCTTACTGACCTCTGAAATGGTTTCACACATTATATAGACCACCATCTACTCGTATGTAGTATACATAGGGAAGTCAAAAGGAATTTTATTTGTACTAAGGCCCCCTTCACACTGGATTTAGACAAAAACTTCACTAGACAATGATTATCTTTTGTAGGGTCTAGGCAAGGTCTTCAGAAATGTATTAAGGGCACAGTTTACTCCAAGTTACACTTGACAAGAGTGGGACAGTTTTGGAGCTTTCAACAAAACTTGAGTACAGTTTATTATGATGGAAAGATTTCTTTGATAAACAAGTCAAGCAGGACTCAGGACCTGAATCTGGCCTCGTACCTAAAGGCTAATTTATAAATTATAACTTATAAGCTAGGGTTAGCTTGTTCTATAGATTTGTTATAGCTTGTAACAAATCTACAGAACAAGCTAGGTTTTGAACGCAAACATGGTCACCGAATACTCGTCCTGACCCTCGGAATCTTCTGAGATGCTTCTGCTGGAACTGAAAACCCGTGTTGCCAGAGGAAACGAGATGGTGCTAAACACCAGTTGTCGTTTTTTTAGGTCCTAACGTCTTGTTGTCCGTGACTTCAAATGGCGTTTTCCTTTTTGGGACTAGTTAAAGTGGTAGCAGCCAGCTGTTTCTCCTTTTCTGATATTGAGTGTTCTGTTGCTAAATATGCAAGTACCTAATAAATGGAGGACCCAGGGAAGTGCGGCAGCTCGGTGAGACCAACAACCAGATGGTTGACTTTGGTATGAAACATTAATGGTGGAGGTTTTTAGAAAAATGCGAGAAAACCACTTTAATCTTTTTTTTCGTGTTTTTTAATCTCCACAATATATTAACAGCTAAATATTAGAACTTTTATGAGGCATGAAAACAATGTTTTAAGCCAATTGGTTTTGCAAATTTGCCATTGTAGCTGCAATTTCCACCTCTGACCGTGTCCACGTGTGTCATGTATTCTTGCTTTAAATTCTAATCAGACTCATTTCAAATGTTTCCATGAAAATCAATAACATTTTCAATTGATCCTCAACATTGGACTGGTAGATCATATTTGAGTACTTGCCAATACAGAATATAAGCAAATGTACTTGTTTCTATTTTAAATAGATCCATGTGGCTGGAACTTGTTACAGGCACCACTCTGTTGGGTATCTGATCAGACAGATGCCCGATGCTAATATGGGGGCATATTTAGTTGTGGAATTGTAAAAAAAGTAGGAGGAAAAAAAAAACATATCGTCTTGTACGTCGATCATAGTGACGTCTCGGGTGCATTCTCAATCTCCAAAATCGCTACAATCCAGCCACTTTCTCATAGATGACAAGATCTTAATCCAGTGTGAAGGAAGCCAGACTACTGTTGTTGTCTGGAAGTCGCTTCCCAGTAAACACAGTCACGCATCTGTTCTTAAGCCAGTATCTCCATGCTGATGGCTGGTTGGAGACAAAATCGTTATAAATGGTGAAAATTATCAGTTGAAACCCTTTCCCACTGAATCAGTACGACACCCTTGTGAGAGGTTTTATACATCTGTCTGGATCACAGAACGCATAACTGTAGAGAAACTGCTGAAGTGATGCTAACCATTTTATTTGTTCAGTCAAACTGTCTTGGTTTGAGTGAAATTCATTTTGTTTAACATTTTCTCCACTTTTTGCCTCTCAAACAAAATAAAAGCTGTCTAGGAAGGTTAAAGATGCCCATTACACCTGACTATTGTAAGAGTAAATTTGTCACCCAAACTTTTAATTCAAACAACAACATAAGAAACTCTTACGATTTAAGGATTTCTTGGAGATTCTTTTGAGAATGTCGTTTGAAATTTGTCACCACCATTTACAGCCCAGATACTGGCCTCATCCACATGCTGAATGTTTCATAGTAACCTGTAGGAGCATCCCTTAAAGGGAGATTGTTACAAAAGTTTTAAAAAGTAAGAAAATAAAGATATTTTTGTATACATTTAACAGGCTTTCCAATGCTCTGACATCCATAGTTTGTATAGGTTTACAATCTGCTCTCTTTCTGATAAACACATGGCAGCTCGTTAGTCTTAGACCACACATCTGAACCTCTGTGCAAAAAAGATAAAGCGCTGACTCATGTTTCCACACATCAACAGTCATATGGTACTTTTAAAGCACTTCTTTAAGCACGAACGGACGAACACAGACACAGGTGATAAAGATGTTCTGTAAAAATAAAGTGATGCAAATTTATGGTTAATTTAGTTAGAATTTGTGTAAACAAGTGTAGTCGTTACACAGAGGAGAGTTGATAGTCATCAACACTCAGAAGGATGACAAAGTGACCCAAAGGAATTATGGGAGATGGGCCCAAATTTGGAGAAATGTTAATAGCGGAACAAGAAGCCAACTGCGATGAACTGACGCCGCTCTCTTGGCTATGGCTTATTTACAGTAGCTATAATAAAGCGGGGATGTCTTCTACACATTCCGCTTTTCAAATAAAACAATAAAAAAAAAACTAGTTGTCAACAGTCAAAACTAAGAGGGAAAACTCTGAATAAAGTGTTGCAGGAAAGACCGGATTCAGGAGGGAAGTTGACCGATGCTGAATAATAAGATGCCATCGTTTGCAGCAGAACCACAGGCAGATCGTCCTACACGCTGTCCTCTGAAGTGGGGCGGTGGGGTGAAGTCCTCTGCTCTCCTTGGAGCAAGGCAGGGTACCAGTAGAGGGGTGAGAGAGGGGGAGGGGTAAAGAGGAATACCATCCTCATGCTCCTCTCGGGCGGTTCTCATAGCGCCGTGGCCTCCCAGCTGGTGCCCCGCGTGACCTGGCGTCACTTGGTCTCAGTCATCATAGGGGCGGGCACCGCTGAAGGGTGGGGCCGGTTCAGTTCTGTTCCAGCGGCAGGAGACGATGCTGTGGAAGCCAGACTGCAGGGAGTGACGGGTGCCGGGACACCTGTGAATATAAAGCAAGCTGGATTTATAAAAGCTAACAATGTTAAAGTGGTCCTAGAATTTAAAGCCACATTTACCTTACCTAGGAAGCCCGGGGTGTCTAATGTAGCATAGCTAACAGTCGGTGCTGTCTCTGACCTGCTTTCCTTTGTAAATTAGTAATGTAGGAGACGGTTTGCTCTGAGAAAAGCTGGTTTAGCACGTCATAAGCATAGACACCCCTCCTTACAACTGCATGTCCCAACCCACTTTAGCGTCAGCAATATATAAACATTGATCTCGGTAATGCTAACCGCAGAACGATGATATCAAATCAACTTCATTTATAAAGTGCTTTCACATGCCCAAAGCAGACAAACAAAGCGATGATAGCCCGAGCCGCTGCCAACGCTCTTGTTGGACAAAAGGAAAACAACCAAGAATAAAACTGGAGAACTCAAGTTTCAGGATGTACTGGGAATGCCCAGATTCTGAATGAATGCCAGACAGATCCATTGCTTGTGATGTGGCCCGATGGAGTATGGCTGCGCACTAAAGCTTTTTGCAGTGCTATCACATCAATCAATCAAATTTTATTCATAAAGCACTTTTCATACCAAAGGCAGCTCAAAGTGCTGTACAGAAAATCAAACAATAACCACACTGGGACTTGTATAACCCCCCACCCCCCACTTCGTATCGTCACCTTTTGTGTCACTGACTCACATTCTTTGTGGGGAGCAGAAATGTTGTTTTCCACAGGGTTTTTGCTGCTCTGGCTTTGCGCCCCCTGGCTGCTGGTTTGGCTTGGAGCTGTGTGGTTTTGGCCCGTCTGGCTCTGGTTTTGGACCATCCTCTGCGCCTGAGTCGACCTTGGGTTAGAGGCATCCATGCTGCTGCCAATACTGCTGCTAAGCTGCAGCCGCCTCATGTGCCGCACCACAGCGGTGGCGTTGAAGGCTTGCTGCAGAGAGAACACGAAGTAAAAAAGATATAAACGTTATTCTTCCATTAATATATAATTGATTTTATGAATAAAAAAACATCTAAATTAATGAGAATACCGGTTTAAATTTGTGACACTTTTGTGAATTCAGGTGAAACTGTTTGGATTTGCCCGCAAAGACCTCAGAGAAAATAAATGACTGAGACATAATTCCTGACCAAGTGGCAGATGGGCTTTTAAAGCCGAGTGATTAACCTTCTAAAAACAGACATTTTAGAAACGCGTGACAGAATGATTCAGTCTGCTGCAGCCAAGCCAATACCAGAGAAAAGAGGCACAAATAAACAGCAGTTACCCTCCATTTGCTCTTGGCAAAGTTCTTCCGGATCTGCCGGCTGACTGACTCGTGTATGTTCTTGCAGAGAGCTGTATCGCCAGCAATCCTAAAAATTACACACAAAAATTCTTCTGATTACACTTCTGACAGCATATCAACATCAGCACTGGTTTAATGCCTTTATGTGTGTTTCTCACCAGGGATGTCTCAGAGCCTGGTCACAGGTGAATCTCTTGGCCGGATCTTTTTCCATCAGACAGCTGATAAAATCCTTGGCTGAGAAAAGAAAGGTCAACAAATGCAGCAAGAATCTTGGAAATGGTCATGCTATGGCGAGCTGAGGTTAAGAGGTCTGCTGTAAGTTACATATCTAAAGGGGCCAGATCATGGAAAATCAACTTTTATGAGCTTTTTGCCGTGTGATATTATTTCCTCATGACCAAAAATAAATCAATAAATAAATAAAAGTTTTTGGCTGCATTCATGCATTTTCTTAGCTTGGCCTGCCAGACTTGCCCTCTGTCTGTTGTACACAGACAGGTCTGGATACTCAGAGGCAGAATGCACCATGAGGAGTAGGATTAGCCAGCTCCAAAAAATAAATAAAATAAAATAAACTATCAGAAAAAAAGGGCAGAAATGACGACTGTATCTCGCAACGTTGTAGTTTTTTAGCTGTGGTCAAAGATGGTGTCTGACGACAGTTCAAACATCTTATTTTAGAAGAAAGGCTTTTAGTGCTTCTTTTTCTTGTGGTTTTAAGACATGTTCAAGTAACTTAGAACAGTGGAAAGCACCGCACTGAACTCTGCTTCAGACGCCATTTTTTGTTGTTCATGACGAACTGGTGTGGTGTGTGACGTACGCTGCTAAGCGCTGATTGGCTCGATTCGAATTCTCAGGGGGTGGGGTTATTTGAATGGGAGCATTACTAGGCCCTTTGCATTCCATAACGAAGCATTAGCATGGTTGGCCAGGTTAGTATTTTCCTTTTTTGGCTGCAAATTTTGAGTTTTAATTTGAAAATTCTTAAACTCGTCTGTAACTAGTCTCGTCATCAGGCCATGCTCCTCTCCCCGGAAGATAGCCTGGTCTGAAACCTCTGGCCAACACAAGATATGTGGGTTAGGCGACTGGTGTCATGTAGCAGACTTAGTAAATGATAAATGGCCCACACTTGTATAGTGCCTTCAGAGGACTCCAAAGCGCTTTACACTAAAGTGTATGATTCATCCATTGACGCAAAAATTCACACTGTGACGGTGTTGAGCTACAATGTAGCCACAGCTACCCTGGGGCGTACTGAAAGAGGCGAGGCTGCCAAGCACAGGCGCCCAAGGACACAACAGCAGAATTCTCTGTCTGAAGCCAGGATCGCACCTGCAAATCTCCGATTACTGGACAACCCGCTCAACCTCCTGAGCTACTGCAAGTGACTTGCCTAAGATGCTGTTGTAGGCAGTGCTGGGCATCTTACATTAAATAAGTAATTAGTTATAGTTACAAATAATTTAAAAAGTTATTGAGTTAGTATCTCAGTTACCACATTGCAAAAGTAATTACCAGGGCCAGTGCTAGCTATTTGGGTGCCCTTAGCACAAATGTTCTGTGGTGCCCGATTGCTTGGTGCCCCCTGGCCACTTGGTGCCCTACGTACTGTGTGTGATGCTCATTTAGGGAGTGTCGGCACTGGTAATTAGTTAACTAGCAAACTAACTGTGATGTTACTTTTATGTTATGTTCTATAAGGCAGTTACTCTCTATAATATCTATAAAGTAGGGCCGGGACTTTAACGCGTTAATTATGATTAATTAATTAGAAAAAAATAACACGTTAAAAAAAATCCTGCATTTAATCGCAGCTTGCATTTCGAGCACGGTGGAACCTTTGTCACTGCACGACTTCCTCGTAGACTGAATATCACTGACGCACACAACAATGCACAGTGCTAATGGCTACTAAAATGGAATAAAAACAGAGAGAAGCTGCCTTGCTTGGACTGATGCAGGACTTAGGAAACACGTAACATCTGTGCAGCGCTGAAAGCACCTTACAGAATAATTATTTGCCCTAACAGTAGTTTATGAAAGTAGTCAGACAAACGAGTGGCACCTGGCTGCCGCTGGGATAACGCTCCGTGTTCTCACTACTCTGTAAACAATCACAAACAACGTGTCTTAAAATTGAAAACAGAAATTTAAGTTAAAACAGAAACACTCTGAAACTTTTCTAAAGAATTCTGTCGGGGAATTATATGTTTCTGAGACGAGTCACTGTCTAAACATCACATGCATTACTAAGCAGCGAGGTGTGTTGAAGCTGTCATCAGCTAAGGGGCGGATGCTTAAGTGCATCAGGGGCAGCGAGGAACGAGAACGTTGTGATCAGGCTGGAGATCACACCAGATTCGCTGCAGCAGGCGTGAATCTGCGGGTCTGCAGCATCCCCTTATTAACGTGACATCAGGACTTCCCATATAAGGAAGGCCCGCTCACCTGTTCGTCAGATCATTATTTCCTCGCCATGATCTTTTATCTTCCCATCAACCTCCAGTCATCCAACTGGAACCAGTTAATGTTCCTGATCATTCTCAGAATATGCCACACCTGCTCTGGTGTTAAAAGTTAGTACGTTTATGTCCTAGATCATATTTGTGCTTGTTCTACTGTCATTGTGAAGGATTATTATTTATATGTGTGTTTTTTTTACTACATTATAAGTAGAAAAGCTAATAAAAACTCCCAATTATACAAACAAGTGAAACTGGAAAAATTAGAATCTGGTGCAAAGTCAAATTTATTTCAGTCATTCAACTAGACAGAGAGACTATTTAAAGGCTCAGGAACCCTTTGCAGGTGCTTTCTATTTGTAGTTATAAATTTTAGTTGATTAGGGTTTTGTTTCATATCACACAGTGACATTTGAATAATTAAAAGGCATTTTTTAAATTAAAAGCTTTAGTTTACAGTAATAAGCATGTCTATTGTTTGATTCTCTCTCTCATAATTTTAATAAAAAGTTTTGCTTTGAGAGCACATTTTCCTGAACGATTAAAATGCCATTAATTTAGATTAATTAATTAAAAAGCCTCTAATTATTTAGATTAAAAATTTTAATCAAGTCCCAGCCCTACTATAAAGTGAAAGATTTTTTATAACTAAATGATTCTTACAATCTATAAAGAACATTTCTGATATTTAAAGAGTTCATTCAGTAAGAAAATTCTCATGGATATCTGGAATGTTAATTTCTACTAGAAAGAGTAGAATTCTAGATATCTGGTATACATATCCAGTCTGCCTAATTAATGCTAATAAGATCACGTTAGGTTTTTAAGGACTCTGAGATATCTCAAACTTAATTCTTACAAGTGCAGTTATTATGGATATGCTTAATTATAATTTCTATAGTAATAACAGAGCTGTTGACATCTTCAGCTGCAATTTAGACTAATAAAAATACAAGTATTACTAGGATGAATTAAATTGCTATATGAAATAGGAAATTACAGAGAAGTCTGATAGTTGATTAAATGTAAAATTGGCTTGCCACATATTTGGGACCATCTTGCCTGTACTGCTTCCACTTATCTCTTTACGTTTCTGAAGCGCTGTTTATTCTTCTTTCCTCGTCTCTTACAGATTTGTCTCCACCAGTATTTACATGTCCCATCATGGTAATGTAATAATTGTCCCAGGGATTTTGCGAGTGCCACTCCCTCTGATCTGCCAACGCCCTGGTGCGTTCAACGTTGTGTGTTCTGTTTTGCCGTTTGTAACACCAGCTCGGGGTGGGGGGGGGCGGGTGCCGGTACAGCCGATACACTCACGTCAGCTCCGGTTAGCTCAAAAGCCGTTTCGTGCGCGACCGACACATCACTGGTGCAGCTGTCAGAAAGCCTGACAACTGCTATGCTTCATTAAACCACATCATAGTAAAGGAGTAACGCACCAGTTACTGTCCGGTAACAATAACGACGTTGCAAAGATGGGAAAGGCCATTAGATTCCTCCCTTACCTAAAAATAACACCGTTATACTTAAATGCCATTATGCCTAACACTGGTTGCAGGAATGTTTTATCGGAGCGAGCGTGGGCGGAGTTTCACTGAAACAAACAGTTTTATTTTCAGGTATAAACTCAGGCTACAAAAATAATTTGTCTGTAAGATAAATGACATCTCAATAGTGCCAATGGTAATATTTAATCAAACTGTGCCTACCTTTAGGTTAGGTGTAAAATAGCTAGATATGGAACCTTTAACACTAAATACAAAGTTGACAGCAGAAATATACATTTATTAGTGGTTCTACTGCTAACTACAACAACGTTGATACATGGCCTTACACATGCATACGTTCACACACAAGCAATCGTTTTCATTCCTTTGGTTATGAGGATGTAGGGTGAAATGAATGAAGAGTGATGAAAACAAATCCTCACCTGAATCCGATATGTCATCCCAGTACGGAGCGTCAAACTCGTAGTCGGCCTTAAGGATCTGCTCGAACAGCTTTGAGTCATTTTCATCGTAGAATGGAGGATAACCACACAGCCTGTAGGAAGCAGGTTCAACAAAGACTAGTTATAATGACATCTTCTCACTGAAGGCAGAGTAAAAAAAGAGGTTGAAACTTTCTTAATCAGCTTCTAGTGACAGAAAACAACACATTTTCCAGTCATGGCTGCATGTCGTACACACCCCCAGCTGCAATTTTGCTTTCATGGTGATATTTTTGATTATATGTATACATGTAATAATAGGTAATAGTATTTGCTAGGAAATTTAGCAGATATACTCCAACTAGCTGTTAGCTCATTGGTCCTTTTTGGATGGAAAAGCCATTTCTCTGAACAGAGGCTGTTGAAGCGGTGGGTAAATGGTAATTACTTGTAATATTAATAGAAACAATTCAAAATGACCCTTGTATTGTGTACTGTGGTGTAATAGGGATGTATGGCTGTAAACTTGAGATATTACACAATTTTACTCGGAACAAACCCAGAATCAACCAAAAGTGGAGCTCCTTTCAACCAAAACCACTGACAGGTTTAAAGGTTTCAATGCCATTCTCTATTAATACGCATCAAAAAGCAGGAGGTGAAGATAACATTCTACCTGGTGTGATTGTTTATTTTATTTTAGATTAAAGACAAACCCTCCACTATAACTCTCCACCCCATCTAGCACACACATTATTATAAAAGTTAAATGAAATATCCCTTTCTCACACATACACTTGCACACACAAAATCTTTTTATTTAAACAATTATAGATTTCTACAAAAAATAAATAAATTCATCTAATGTCATACCAACATCGGTTACCATCCTCTCATCAAACTCTCTGCTCTGCCTCCCATTAACCTGCTAAGAACCTTTGACCCTTAAACCCCAGTCAGCTAGAACGCACTCTTCAGGGTGCAGGGGCATGAACACGCAGTACTGACAATATATTCTGTAAACTTTAGCTTTTTTTAAGCTAAGAGTTGTGTTTCTGTTGCTTACTCTCTCACACACACACACACACACACACACACACACACACACACACACACACACACACACACACACACACACACACACACACACACACACACACACACACACACACACACACACACACACACACACACACACACACACACGATCTGATGCTATTACAAGGACAGCTCAAGTGGATTTTGATAGAGACTTTATGAACCGCCCTTTAATCAAACTCAGTTTGGAGGAACAGATTACCGGTAGTTGTTATTACAATCTAATCCTAAAAGTTTCACCATGGTTAATCCTAGCTGTTACCATCTCACCTGTCCAGTCACAACTCAGGCCTCTATGGAAGGGTTTCTCAGTATCTCTCCACCCACCAAGGTGGGTCATAATCATGTTATAATAAACACTCAGGTACCTAAAAAATAGCAACCTTAAATCAGAGGTAACTGTAGAACCTCATCTGTGTTTGAACCGTTTTGATCCAGTTGAACTTTCACTTATTAAAAATATTAGCTTCATCTAAACCAAACCTGGGCATTTTACGGCCCGCGGGCCACATACGGCCCTTTGGTTGACTTTGACCGGCCCACGTAAGGTTAATTGGAAATTACAAAATAAATGCATTTTTTCATTTTACCTCATGCATGGACTAAGGCTGCATTGCTTTTATTTTGAAGTTGTTTTTTACGTACACAATGACGCAATACGTATAGCAACAAGTGCCCGCGGTTGACATGGTGATTGCAGCCCCCAGAAATGTCCGCTCATGCAAAAAAAAAAAGTAAGATGCCGAATGCAGGATTTTCAACAAAAATTGGACTGCTAAGTATTTTTTTACTGAAGTCGGAGGTAAAGCCGTGTGTTTGGTTTGTGGGGAGGAGATTGCTGTGTTTAAGGACTACAATTTGAGTCGGCATTACGACAAGAAACACTCGGAAAAATACAAGAACTTGTCTGATGCTGAGAGGGCACGGATAGGGAGTGATCTTTTTACAGAGGTAAATGCGTGCATGGACACTCTGGGATTGAAATGGGAGAGACTGTCAGGTGTCACAACAGACGGTTGTCCAAATCTTACAGGGAAAATGTCGGACTTTGGAAACGCATGCAAGATAAAGTGACAGAAATCGATGCAGATCAAAAATTGGTGTTTTTGCATTGCATTATACACCACCATGTGTTGTGCAAGTCAGTGCTAAAAATCAACCATTTTACTGATGTTGTTACCAAAATAATAAACTTCATCAGGGCACGGGCAATGAATCACAGTTTGTCGCTCTTTTGGAGGAGCATGAGACTGAGCATAGTGACATTGGCTACCACACAGCTGTCAGAAGGCTCAGCCTGGGGAAAGTGCTGAAGAGGGTTTGGGACTTGAAAGCAGAGATTCAAGAGTTTTGCGAGAGGAAAGGCAAAGACATTCCAGAGCTCTCAGATGAGGATTGGATGGCAGATTTTGCATTTGCTGTTGATGTGACTGCACTGATGAATGAACTGAACACCAGACTGCAAGGCAAGGGCCTTTTTGTTCATGAAATGCACAGCCTCATGAAGGCCTTCAAGAGAAAGCTGCAGTTTCTTTCAAGTCAACTGGAGAGCAACACTCACTCAAATGTAAACCCTGAACGAAGTCACACCATCAGCTGATCACCTCAGCAGGTACTCATCCATGTTAGGAGCATTACATGGTGAGTTTTCAAGGCGTTTTGAAGATCTCAGAACAATCGAGGATGAAATGCACATGATTTCCTCTCCCTTTACCTGCAACGTGGATAATGCACCCAGTGATGTGCAGCTGGAACTCATTGACCTGCAGTCTGATGCAGTACTGGCAGAGCACTTTAAGTCAGGATCTCTGCTGGATTTCTACTCTTCTCTTAAGGAGGAGAACTTCCCAAA
Organism: Nothobranchius furzeri; assembly: GCF_043380555.1. Lineage (NCBI taxonomy): Eukaryota > Metazoa > Chordata > Actinopteri > Cyprinodontiformes > Nothobranchiidae > Nothobranchius > Nothobranchius furzeri. Next base: position 60,943,380 of record NC_091741.1, on the reverse strand, counting down.
CCTGAGGAGACATGCTCAGAAGATGTTGATTCTCTTCGGCTCTACCTACATTTGTAGACTAACATTTTCAATGATGAAGTTTACAAAATCCAGGTATAAATCCTCTCTCACCGATGATCATTTGTCAGCTGTGCTTCGCATCTCCACCTCAGACATTCAACCTGACTTTGATGCACTCGTTAAAGCCCAGCAGACTAGATTTCTCTCACTGAATAAGAAAAAAATCGCTTAAAACACGAAATAAGGTGTTTGGATCACAAATGTAGGCAACTAGCAGTGAACTGGGACACTTTTTTTTAAACCTCTTTTATCACAGTTCAGTGATTTTATTTTACAGACAATACTGAGTGTCTGTAGAATGCTAAGAACCTCTTTCCAACAATATTTGAAACTCAAAATGTGTTTTGGAGTGAATGTGACTGAAACTGTTAACTAATATAAGTCACAAATGTTTAACAAAAACCAAATGCGCACACTTTGTTTACCATTGCCTTGGGAAATTTGAATAAATCACATTTTTTGTAAGCCAACCTCACTTTTTCCTTTTTGCTCATTTATAACATATAGTCTACTCTTACCAGCTTGAAAAAACGATGGTATTTACTGCTTTTTATAAAGAAATACCATTAATATTATGCATAATTGACTTCAGCCTTTTGGCCTGGCCCTCCACAATATTTTATGTTTCTCATGTGGCCCCATGGAAATAATAATTGCCCACCCCTGATCTAAACCTTCAACTTGCATTTTGGATCCAATCCCAACCAAATTATTTAAAGATGCATTTCCTTTTATTACTGCCCCCATTCTAGATATAATCAATCTATCCTTAGTAAATGGATACGTACCACAGGATTTTAAGGTTGCTGTGATCAAACCTTCACTTAAGAAGCCTTCTCTGGATCCAAATGACCCAATGAATTATAGACCAATATCTAACCTTCCATTTTTATCCAAAGTCCTGGAGAAAATAGTGGCCATCCAAGTATGTGAGCATTTAAACACTAATGCTCTGTTTGAGGAATTTCAGTCTGGTTTTAGAGAGTATCACAGCACTGAAACTGCATTAGTGAGAGTTACAAATGATATTCTCATGGCCTCAGATAAGAATCTTGTGTCTGTTCTAGTCTTGTTAGATCTCAGTGCTGCCTTTGACACAGTTGATCACAATGTTCTTGAAGAAAGACTTGAACATGTTGTAGGGATCAAAGGAACAGCACTAGGCTGGTTTAAATCCTACCTGTCTGACAGATCTCATTTTGTAAATGTACATGGCAAATCGTCTTCATACTCCAGGGTTACTTGCGGAGTACCACAGGGTTCAGTGCTTGGACGAATTCTTTTTATCAAATATATGCTCCCAATTGGTAAAATCATTAGACAGCATGGGATAAACTTTCACTGTTATGCTGACGATACTCAGTTATATTTATCCATTAACCCTGATGAACCTAATCGGTTGGGTAGATTACAGGCTTGTCTTGAAGACAAAAAAAAAATTGGATGACTCAAAACTTCTTGCTTTTAAATCAAGACAAGATGGAAGTTCTCATATTTGGACCAGAAATCCAGAAAAGGAAATTGCTTAGCCAATCACCTGACCTGAATGGCATTAAATTAATCTCCGAGAACAAATTAAGGAACCTTGGTGTTATCTTCGACAAGGACATGTCATTCAAATCCCACGTTAAACACGTAGGATTTCCTTTTTCCACCTTCGGAATATTGCTAAGATTAGAAGCATCCTTTCCAGGAGTGATGCTGAAAAACTAGTTCATGCATTTATTACATCAAGACTGGATTACTGTAATTCGTTACTCTCAGGAAGTCCACAGAATGTAGTTAAAAGTCTTCAGCTTGTCCAAAATGCTGCAGCTAGAGTTCTGATGAGAATTAAACAGAGAGATCATATCTCTCCTGTCTTAGCTTCCCTACGTTGGCTACCTGTTAAATTCAGAATAGATTTTAAGATCCTTCTTCTCACATATAAAGCTCTTAATAGTCAAGCTCTATCATACATCAGTGATCTGATTGTTCCATATGTTCCTAACCGAGCACTTCAGTCTCAGACTGCAGGTTTACTGGTGGATCCCAGAATATCTAAAACTAGGATGGGAGGCAGATCTTTTAGTTATCAGGCTCCTCTCCTGTGGAACCAGCTCCCAGCTTTAGTCCGTGAGGCAGACACTTTGTCTACTTTTAAGAATAGGCTTAAAACATTTTTATTTGATAGGGCCTATGGTTAAAATCTGATGTTAGCCTAAATCAGGACAAGTGGGGGAGTAGAGGGAGGTGGAGTGTACAGTCGGTAAAGACGGCTCTCCCTTGCCCTGCCTCCAACATGCCTCCATGTAAAAGGCTAGGTTATCCAGAGTTATCTCTGTAGTTATGCTGCTATAGGCTTAGACTGCTGGAGGACACACACTGACCACTTTTCACACTCTACTGCTTTCTTCTACAATCTGCTCTTTTTCTGCAATTTCAGCTGTTAACTTTATTTTTTCTCTAAGTGTTTTTCTCCCCATAAGAAGCTACAATGATGTTCTGCTGAGCTGAGGTGGCCTCATGGAGGGGGGCATCGTCTAGCACACTGCTGCTAACCACTTATCCCTCTCCTGATAATAACTTGTTGCTTTCCTTGACGTTGGATGTGCTACTACTAGTTTACCCGTTTAATTGATTCACTAGGATAAATACAATAAAGTTTATCTCTCGACAAATAGAATATTTACTAAGAAATCACGATGTAACCATAGACACATTGCTTGGTGTGTGTGTGTGCGTGCGTGCGTGTGCTCTCGATCCCCAGTGAGTTGTGGTGGATGGCTGCTTATACTGAGCCAGGATCCTCTGGAGGTTTCTGGTTTCTTCCTGTTAAAAGGAGTTTTCCTCTCCACTGTTGCTAAATGCTTGCTTAGTATGAGGATTGCTGTAAAGTCACTGACACCAGTCAGTGACTTGATGCAATTTGCTGGGTTCCTTATATAGGAAACATTTTTTCTGATTGGCTTAATGAACTGACCTGTATTGGAATGTTTATTATGTGAAGTGCCTTGAGACAACTCTTGTCGTGATTTGGCGCTTTATAAATAAAATTGAATTGAATTAAAGACCAAATAAATAAAAGTTTTTGCTTGTGTGTGTGTATGTATGTGAGTGAGTGAGTGAGTGAGTGAGTGAGTGAGTGAGTGAGCGAGCGAGCAAGCGAGAGAGAGAGAGAGAGAGAGAGAGAGAGAGAGAGTGAGTGAGTGAGTGGTACAAGTCAGCTACATTAGATCTTCAACAGAACATTTGTAGCTTTTTCATCCCTGAATGAACCTGAAAATGTCTGCATGCTCCAACAATCATGTCTACTTATAAATCAGACTATGGTAATGACAAGCTCAAAACAATAAATTTAAACAATTAAGGCGACATTTCTGTACATCTTACTGGATTTTAGAAATTCTCTACAGACAATCAGAGTACATAAAAGGCATCAGGAGGTGGTTTAACTGGGTTGTCCAGCAACTAATAGATTACCAATGCAGTCAGCCACAGGCATGTGTTTACAAAAATGAATCTGTTAGAAATTACCAACAAGTGACTCAGTGGTTCGGAGTTTTTGGGAAACACATTTAAAGATAAAGGCTACACAAAAGACCAGATCAAAGAATGAATTAAGAACGAAATAACTAAAGAGTTAAGGCAGGGAAACTCTGGTATACCAGGATTTTTCCTGGCTCAAATTGAGGCAGAGGTGGTACCATCCTGACCATGCGCCAGCACATGCATACTCTGTGCATTCAACTGCCTCACTTTTTCAAAGGCAAAATATTATAAAAGGCTCTATAATATGCATTAGATTGGTGTTTAGTTCCTTTTTCCCCATCTGATATTTATAGTTAAAAATATTTTTAAATATTTGACCTACATTTCAGTAACATTTTAGGTTTGTATTAATAACACTCATCTTAGCCAAAATAACACATAAATATATCCAGTAAAATATAATGCATTTCATTAACACGCATTTGTATTGGAAATGGTAATATTTAATTTCTGCTGCTAACAATGTAATGGTGGCATGTCTATTATGTATGGGTTAGGGGGGTGTTCTGTTTTGCCTTGGCCCCCAAAATGCCTTGAAACAGCCCTGGGTGTGTGACTGAGTTTCGAAGGTGATCTGAATTGAATCAGATGTATAAATATGACGTGTATATAACTTGTTGTTTAATACAGGTAAAAATGTGTAGTGGAGATAAATCTATCTACATTTTACTTTCAAGCTTTGTTTTCTTGTTTTTATGTGACTATTGTCCTGTCTCTCTCTCATCTTCCTGCATCTCCTCTAAACTCTCCAGAAGAACTGCTGCCTGGATTCTTACTTTTTCACCTCATCAGTTACTTTTGAACTACGCAGATCAAAGGGATCTCCTGACCGCAAAGCGGAGTGCGCGTTTCGATGCTGCGTCAGTGAGGTGAAATCACCGCAGCACACGATGAGCGAGCGTGTCAGGAACGATTAAAAGACAGAGTAACAGAGGATTTAAACAGATACGAACGATCATGTGTTAATAATGTTTTGCTGCGCCACCTTGAGAATGTATCGTGTGCTGGACGCAGCGGGCGCACCAGCGATCAGTGCTCTGCGTCCACTCCACTCAACAAAATCCCACTAGGCCGACAGTCCATAAATATTGTAATACAGGTAGAAACTTGATCCCCCCCCCACCCCCCCACCCCCACCCCCCCGGCGCCCCGAACAGAGAGTGAAAAGTGGACATGTCCGGGGGAAAGAGGACGTATGGTCAGCCTACAATAGCACCAACCATAGATATGTACCATCTAGCGAGAAAAGCAATTTTTGATCTTTTTCTGCAGCAGTTTTAGCACTTTTCGGTGCACCGCTGCTGATACAGTGCCCCATTAGTGGCGCAACACTGCAACTGCAGTTGAGATAACATCCATATAGCTGGGGGCAGAGTGAAATCAGGCTGGGGCAGCACAAAAATAGCTGGAGGCGGCCGCCACGTAAATTTGAATGCAGGAAACACCCTGCATACTGTGAATCTCAGTCAGACTATGAAAATCCCGCCAATGCTGAGTGTCATGGAGCCTCATTGCTGGTACTTACAGGATGTAGGCGATCACTCCAATGGACCAGCAGTCCACAGCTTTGCTGTATGGCTTCTGGGCGAGAACCTCCGGAGCTACACGAGACAATTAGAGAGAAAACCGGTTAGTAAGCACCTCAGTCCTGTAGCAGCCAGCTCATAAAACCTTCCTACACCTAAATGTGGATGGTGGTTTTCTGCTTGAGCTCCAATAAAAAGACAGAGTGTGATTTTTATGTAAAATGCTGCAACTTAATGAGCCTGAAAGCAAAGAAACTATGTAGACACCCCATGTGTATCTGGAGGGTTCACAATGGTGGGAAGTTTGCTGTTTGAGCTTCGGATTCTCATGACTCCGGAGCAGTTCAGTCCAATGAAACAGAAGACATGACTAGACAACCCCAGTTAGCTTCAGACATGATTGGTACTCTGATAAAAGCCTCTCCTGAATTGAGCCTCTACAGCTGATTACAAAGGACTCAGGACAGAACCACGGTCACAGACACCAAACACAAACACAGCTGCTTCAGAACAAGCCAGCTTAAAACACGAGAAGGAGATGCATTCTGACTCATGAAGCCGCATGCTTTTGTTGCACTTGATTCAGATGTGGGGCATTTTAACACCGGGAAGTCACAAACCACTGAATGTTTTAAATAACTATGAAATGAAATGAAAACTTTATTTATTTGTCCCAGGGAAGGGAAATTCGAGTTTAAATATGATCATTTCTAAATGTGTTGAGGGCAAAAAGATGCAGTAAATTTATCGTGCACACACACACACACACATACCACCCCTCTGAGTAGTCTAAGCAATTTCTATTATCACAATCATAAACAAGGTATTGTTTCTAGAAATGTCTGTCAATTTAAAAAATCCCCAGAAAAGGACACAAAGTGATGCAGTATTTATGCCAGACCTGTATGTTGTGGCAACAAATAAAACAGAAACAGGCTCAGTGGTCTAGTGGTAGTGTCCACCCCGAGACAAATCATGGGATCAAATCCCGATCGGGTCAAACTTAAGACTTTAAAAATGAGATCCAATTCCTCCCTGCTTGACACTCAGCTTTAAGGGGTTTGATGGGGGGGGGGGGGGGTTTTAAACCACCAAATAGTTCCTGAGCATGGCCGTGTCTGCAGCTCACTGCTCCCCACGGGGATGGGTCAAATGCAGAGAAATCATTTCACCAGTGTGCGATGATTAACGTGACTTTAAACATGAAACAAGCATGTCACAATAAAATAACTTCACTCTAATTTAACACCTTAGCTTATATTGGAAATTGAATATTTTCAACAGCATCAATTTTACAGCCTTTTTAAATAGACTTTTTGTAAGTTCTGCAAATAAGAAGGGAAGACCGTTCCATACCTTTGATCCTATAAAGAGAACACTAAAGTGAGTCAGGGTTGTACGGGAGTCAGGTGGAATGAGGCGATAATGAGTGAACTACTAAGGGCTGAATACAGATGGATTCTCTATTAAGAGTAAATAAATAATCTGCACAAAAATGCAATTTTAGCATTTCAAGAGCAACCAATGACTCCGCCCCTTAACCAATCGGTTACCGACAGTCTTCAGAGATGGGGAAAGTCTGACCAGCTTACCCACATATCCCGGCGTGCCACATGCTGTGGACATGACATCGCCGCTGCCCTCCATCTTGGACAGACCAAAGTCGCTGATCATGATCTTGGATTCGTCTTGAGGATTAAAATACAACAAGTTCTCAGGCTGCAAGAAAAAGAAAGACACATTGGAGGTTGTACTTTATTCCTATGTAGAGGAATCATACAGCAGCATATCCATGTGAGGCTCCTACCTTCAAGTCTCGATGCACAATCCCCATCTTGTGCAGGTAGTTGACAGCATCCAGGACCTGCCGGATCAACGTGCTTGCATCCTTTTCCGTGTAAAATCCTTTTTCCACTATTCGGTCAAACAGCTCCCCGCCAGAAACCCTTCAGAGAAAACACACTCATTCTCCAGTATGGGACTCACAGACCAGGTGGTGTGTGTGTGTGTGTGTGTGTGTGTGTGTGTGTGTGTGTGTGTGTGTGTGTGTGTGTGTGTGTGTGTGTGTGTGGAGAGGTTACTGGGTCAGGATGTCTGGTCATTTATGAGCTGTAAAGTTTATCATTGGAGTGTTTGTGAGCAGTATGACCCCACCAACTCACGTTGCTCTAGAATACATGATAACAGTTAATAATGAAAGAGTTACATTTCTCTGAATTCACCAATATTTTCAGCGGCTGTAGTGAAGAAGTCAAATTCCACATTTCAGTAATGAAATGATTATTTAAGCTCTTTCAGGAAGAAAAGCTAATCTACAGTCTGAATCAGAACATTTGATCCACTAAAAACAGAATTTAACGTGAAAAATTCTCCCCTCTGGCAGATTCCTGTAATAGTTAATGTTTTATGACTCTGAAGCGCATGAATTAACTTGTTCAGGTGTTCAGTTTATACAGGTGAGCAGTGACTCATCTCCTGGTAGACAGGCATATAGCGCCCCCTGCTGGATGATAATCACATTAAAGTTGAGGGGATTTTCTTAAGCTGCTGATTTTTATTTCCAAACTCTTTCAAATATAGTTCAATCAGCCTTTTGAAGGTCCTTCAAACTGTTTTGTGCCAGAAAAATTCAGGCCTTTCAAGACATTTGAATGAATGAAAAGAAATGTGCCTAAACCTAAAAGAAATCTTAACTAAAGGTTGATTTTAAATTGCATCTTTAGACATTTTGTTAATAACAGGCAGCCTTTCATGAAGACACAGTTGGTTCCCATTTCTTCTGTTTCATGAACAGTGTGACAAAGATAGACACAAATCAGCATCTGAGAAGAGCTGTTATTAAAACGATGCCAACTCGATTAAAGTTTTAAACAATAACACAAACACAAATGTGTTCATAAAACACGAATAAAGAAACCACAAGGGCAAACATGGTTGCCCCATGCATCTGCTGGGTGTCGTCACAGCAACAGATTAGATTAGAGTTTATTGAAGTTTAACTAATGAAGTTTCTGGAGGAAAAAAAAAGGGATCAGAGTTAACTGCTAATCCTTTCCATCTCTGTTCAAAGAGGGCAGCAACTTGCTTGTATTCAGACGCAGCCTCGTCTGGGAATGATAGGAAAGAGCTAGATCACACACACACACCAAAGGGCTGATCAGCCACCAGTATGTATGGTTGCATAAGCATTTGCGTAAGGAGACCATGGCAATAAGACAGGAACACACACACACACACACACACACACACACACACACACACACACACACACACACACACACACACACACACACACGGGATGAGACTAACTAAAGCAATAATTCATACAAATGTACACACAAAGATGTACGTGGAAAATCCTAGTGACAAACATTGAAGGGAAGACATAAATCACATCTACGTTTCAAATCACAATCACTTAGTTCTCTTTTTTCAACAGTCGCTGGTTTCACCTTCATTCTGTCATTTGCCTCTAATAATAAAAAAACCAAGAGCCAAGTGTTTGCTAAACCTTTAACTGCTCACATCTTTTGAAGTTAGTGTTTGTGGAAAGATTATTAACAATTATTAAATAACTGTTGCGGATGTCTTCTCGAGCAGCCTCAGGTTGGAGAAAAGGAGAATCTCTTTGATTGAACCATAACTAAGCCCTACTTCACACCGCATCAGTGGAATGGCAGCAGAACGGTTTCATCGTGAGCTTCGCTGCATGCCAGTACACACCGGGAGAATCTCAGCCACAGAGCGGCTTCAATGCCATGCTCTTTGATGGACTAGCGAAATCGCTAAATCTCTGGAGACTTCAAAGGTCACGGTTTGTTTATGCTGTCCACAATTAAACCAAAGAGAAGGAGACCACGTTTTATACCACTGATGTCATATATGATGTTGTTTCTCTCCACTGCTAGGATTAAAGCCATGGAAAACACACCGCTGCACTTCTGGAACGATGCAGGAAGTAAATAAACCATTAGGTCACTTGTATTGACGTGATCTGTATAGCTATGAAATTGCATCGCTGCAATAGTCTTCTTTTGCAAATTGGTTTTACACTAAATCCATGTGTGATTTCCTGTCTAGCTCTATGCTAACTGCTGAAACTGGCATGTCTCAGAAGCAGCTCACTGAAAAAATAGAACCCAATCCTGTTTGTAGCAGCACAGCAAGCCGCTTCTGGGACGCGCCACATCGCGGCTGGTTTTAACCACCTCCATAGACTAATGGATTCTATTTGAAGCACTGATGTTCTGCTACCGTTCCGCACCACTGATGCTTCCAGTGTGAAGTTGGGGTTAGACTCTAACCAATCTCTAGATTGTGACTGGTGTTTGTGAGCTTGACACAAAATTATGAGAAACATACAGATTTCTGTTAGAATCATATTAAACATAAAAATGCTTTTTGTTTCCAACGCCTCTCAAAGTCGTCTCTCAGTTTCTTTCTCAACCAGGATGAGGAGAGCTCCAGATGCTTGCCGTGACCTAGGGATTCCAGTGAAACACTTTGGAAACCCTCATTTTCAATTGGTCATCAACAGGTCCAACTCAGTGAGAAACTGGATTTGGGTTGTCGATGCTAAAATCACGGTGTTTTCTTATCAAATGGAAAGCAAAAGGAATTCAAAGCATCAAACACTCTTTTAGTCTCCATGTTTGTTTGGAGCACAAACAAATGAACTTTCCCCAGAAGAAATTAAGTTCCTGAAGATTTAGCTTAAAGTGAAGCAATTTTAGGTGTCAAGATCTTTCGTTTCTCCTGCATGATGTCACAAACCTGTTTAAGTTTTCTCATTTAGTGGGAATATCGCTCTTCTAGAACAGCGTGTGTGTTTTTGTTGACCATCTTCCATCCGAACCTAGAGTGCTGGCTTTAACTCAGAAGATTCTCTTGGTAAATCTGTGGTAAAACCATCACAGAAACCTTAGATGTTGTTGTCATGATTCAAAGTGTTCTTGCAGACTAAATGCTGCTGCCATCTCCTCTCCTTTTAGCTGATCTGGTATTGGGCAGGCAGTCTGGTCGCTCTCTATGGAAGATGGTTGTGCATCATGGCTGACAGTAAAGCCTGTGTGTGTGTGCGTGCGTGCGTGCGTGCGCGCGTGCATGCGTGCGTGCGTGCGTGCGTGCATGCGTGCGTGCGTGTGTGTGTGTGTGTTTGTGTGTGTGTGTGTGTGTGTAACAGGCTGTCCACCCTGGCAAAGATAAAGGGTCGTAATAACACCACAGTGCCAGAGATCTGCTGCTGCAGTCATTATCTGCCTTGGAGGAAGTTCTCTTCCTTTGATCAGATCTTAATTATTCCCACAAACACCTAAATTAGATTAAAGCAATACAAAATAAGCTGTAGTGTGATTATTTGACCTTTATTAAACTTTGAATCTCTGCAAACAGAACCCAATTAAAACAACCATTAGGCAACAGATTTAATAACCAGCATGTTTTGACAAGTCTTTGAATAAATTTGTGTGAACTAAATAATAAAAATGGAACCTTCCTTTTAAAATGCATTTCTGAGACTTAGCCAAACATTTACAGGTTTGACAAGACAAAGCACAGATGAGTGTTTTTCAGGCTGACACTGCTTATGCATCTTTATTCCTCCACTCACTGCCTAATAAGCTGTCTCAAAACAAATGGACAGAAAATAAAGCAGCCAAACTGTATCAGCACGCCAAAGTGCTGTCAAACAACTTCCACTGGATCAAAAAATGAAAAGATGAAACTCTGAATGCGTTTCATCTTTAGTTTTCCATTCACAACACAAACAGCACTCATTTATAGGGCCAAGTCGGACTTGGCTGCATCGATTTTCACAGGAGCATGAGCCGATTGCCTCCCCGTGCTCCAGGTTACGTAAGACAAGCTGTGATGAAGGGCAGCAAAGCAAAGGCCGTCAGACCGCATTGATCTACAGAGCTTCAATTACACGGAATACATTTGAAAATCCTTGTTCCTAAAAGAGATTTCAGCCCGTCGGAAAAGGAAAAAACACTGACATTTTGGCAAATGAGCATAATTATAACAAATGAAGCTGCTTAATGGTGCAGAGATCAGAACCAGTGCAGTGATCACACGAGCCTGGTGTGGGGGTCAGCTGTCAGCTTTTACTGGCATGGATAGACAAAGAATTATAATTAAACTACTGTGTAGTAATGAAACTTTAAAGCTGTGTGATGATTAAGAAAGCAGTTTGAAGCACTGACTCCAGCTGAAGAAGAGCTGGATTCTTTTATATCTTAACAAGTGTCTGTACATTGAAGATGAAACCGCTTGGGAGACTATTACAGAAAAAAATCATATGTGTAGCAGAATAAAAAGAAAAGATTATAGGAAAATCTGAGATAAAAAGAAACTCAAAACTCCAAAAACTCAAGAAGAGTTTCTCTGATTATCTGTAAATCTATCTACACCCACCTAAAGGATTATTAGGAAAACATTACTAATACGGTGTTTGACCCCCTTTGTCTTCATAACTGCCTTAATTCTACGTGGCATTGATTCAACAAGGTGCTGAAAGCATTCTTTAGAAATGTTGGCCCATGTTGATAGGATAGCATCTTGCAGTTGTTGGAGATTTGTGGGATGCACATCCAGGGCACGAAGCTCCCGTTCCACCACATCCCAAAGATGCTCTATCGGGTTGAGTTCTGGTGACTGTGGGGGTCATTGTAGCACAGTGAACCCATTGCCATGTTCAAGAAACCAATTTGAAATGATTGGAGCTTTATGGCATGGTGCACTATCCTGCAGGAAGTAGCCATCAGAGGATGGGTAGATGGTGGACATGAAGGGGTGGACATGGTCAGAAACAATGCTCAGGTAGCCCGCGGCATTCACATGATGCCCAATTGGCACTAAGGGGCCTAAAGTGTGCCAAGAAAACATCCCCCACACTATTACACCACCACCAGCAGCCTGCACAGTGGTAACAAGGCATGATGGATCCATGTTCTCATTCTGTTTACGATAAATTGAATGTCTCAACAGAAATCGAGACTCATCAGACCAGGCAACATTTTTCCAGTCTTCAACTGTAAGGCCAAACGTGACTTAATGTGATTTTACTACATAAAATGTGTGTTCAAATTAAAGTGTCATTTTATTACAGTCTCTTACATTTTATTTAGTCTTTGACAGCTTCTTACATTCCAGTGTGAAGTGTGGCTTCATTCTGGAAATGACAGACAACAATGTACATTGTGTCATAATTCTTTTTTGGCCCGGTGGTAAACTTGTGGCCGGTTCATAGTTAATCCACGTGACTGCTAGATGGGCACCGACCCTCCATGACAGGATTTTAAAAAGCCAGAGACTGTTAATATTTAGGTTAAAATAGACTAAAAATGTAAAGCTGCAGAGAAAGACCTGTTTTGTTTATCATTTTGTAAATCAATCCAGATTAATTAGTGAACAGCAAAACAGTTGCCACAGAACAGAATGCATCTGGAGTCAACCCAGTTTGTAAGTATATCTCAAAAATCATTAAACAGACTTAAATAAAACCCACAGAAAATAATAATTGGATGCACACTGATTATTGAATAACCTTTGAAGTCAATTCTGATCAAGACAGCCACAGATAACGCACCGTGGCAAACAAAAGTGGCTTCAACTCAGTCAGTATTGAGCTAAGAACTGGTGTTCTGGTGGCCGACAGTCGTCAGCAACCAACAGACCAATCTTGTGTCATACGGTGGAAGGCGATATGCATTCCTGTAACTGGCAGGTTAAGCGCTGGGTAAAACACATTTTAGTCTTTATATCTCAGTGTTGCAAACATTTAACTTAACTACAGAAAAAAAACATACTAAACAGATTCAAATAATTATTAGGATGTTAGAATAAAAACAAAACATTTTACCATTAACAAATCCATTTTTTGATTTTACATTACCACTACTGTACATCACATCATCTGTACTGCCCCAAAATATTGAAAAAATAAATGCAACAAAAAAAAAGATGTCAAGAGTTAGAAAATAAATCATTAACTTCAAATGTTATTCATTTGTGATGAAAGCATGAAAGATATTTAGTCAAGAGGATGAGTTTTGTTGAGAGTCAAACACGTCCACAGAGCTTCCGCATTCCTAACATTTTCACTTCCTTCCACCCAAAATGTTGAAATCTACTTCCTGTTGCATCACTCCTGCAGTTCACACTAAAGACAACTTTACCCCACTGCTACCTTTGACCTTGTATATAAACAGACCTGGGTTCCAGTAACGGATGATAACTGGAAGGAAATCAAAGAAGGTAAGAGATCAGGAGAAAACCCAGAGGTGACACGATGGAATTAAGGTACGAGAGGTGAGGAAATAAAAACATGTGAAAAAGGTAGAGGGCAGATGGTGCAAGAGTCAGAAAAACAGATCTGGAGTGGAAGAAAGGTGTGAGAGTAGGATGAGTGAGCAGATGTAGGGTCCTTCCTGATTGGTTGTACTTTATCAGAACTGTCTTTAGCTTTCAAAGGTAATACAGAAGTCCAGATTATTATTTTTAAATGTTTAAATGACGGTCTAATTATAAGCCTTTCCCCAGTTAGTATTTCAATTATATTTTAAGCTAATATGATTAACTTGTGTACAAAACATAATTATGCTAAAAGTCGAGGGTCAGTGAAGTCAGACTAAGGGATTGCTGTTTTCCTGTCATGTTACAAACCACAGGAAACAATTAACAGGTGGCGTCAGAAGCCTAAGTAACAGAAAACACAGTGAACTGGTTTTATCATCAACACTAAACAGCTTAGCCAGAATTAAGAGCTTTGGAGTCTGGCCAACATGAGGATTTCAAGTGATGTAACAGTATGAGGCAGTAGTTCTGTGAAGAGGTGAATTTGTTCCCTCGTTTACCATCTAGGTACTAGTTATGCACACTAGTTCAGACATTTTAACTAACTAGTCTGGGACAAGAGATTTTATCTGTGCCAAGAGAAAGTCACGACACTGATTAAAAGTCCATTTATGCATATTTTAGTTATATTTGATTGATCTTGTCTGGCCAAAGTACAGCATGTTACCACAACTGAACACTTAAACTTGATTATACGTGTTTGATGCCAGTGTTTCTAATAAGGTGGTGGGAAAGTTTCTCAGAGTGATGAAGATGGCATCACTAAGGACACCCACCACCTGGAACCAGCAACCGTTTGTTTACTAAACATCCTTAGTAGGATTTACACACGGAATGATCCAGAAGAGGAACATTATTCTCCTGCAAGTCTTTCACCAGAATGGGGGGTTGCAGACAGCAGCATTGCAGTCACACAGAGGAGAGAAAGAGGCCTGCTGCAGCACGTACACTCAGCCAGCAGCAGCTGGAAGCCCTGCATAACCAGTACCGCTGCTTCTTTGAAGGGAGAAAACATCTGAGATTGCCTTGATACGTTGGAATTCAACAGGACCGTCCAGACCAAGTACGGGTTGCAAGGTTTTCTTTCCTACCAGAGACCACTGCAAATGTATTGATTAAACGAGTGAACCACACCTTTAATGTTATGTTAGCAATGTCTCTAATAATAAATCTCTTTTAAAAACATACTAAAAACGGCCCGGATATGGTGTAGAAATCAAAGCATCCAAACATGCTGTGGGTATCGAGATAATCTGGTGACAAGGAGCTGCTGAGTAATCCACAGCCATGATTTCCTCCTAAAGCTGGCTGGATTGTTTCCAGCACCAACGCCAAACTTCCTGACCAACTTGTCTTATGTAAGGAGCTCTAAAACAAAAGGTGAACCAAAGGTGATCTGCCTTCCCTTTGCTAACCATCAAACACACAGACTGCACTATTGTCACAGACTGTGTTGTGTTAGTGTGTGCCACATTGGTGGAGCCTTTCCTATACGTTTGAGAAAAACTTTCAAACCGAGACATTTTGCTAATTTAAATGACTGTCAGTTTGCAGTACTGAAATCAGAACTAAATCTAAACTGGTGGAGCAGCACAGCCAGTTTATCCAACCTGATTAGATCCTCAGGCTCACTTCAGAAAGTTAGCCCTTTTGTACTTCTAAGTTTTCTTAGGGGGGGGGCAGCAGTGGCTCAGGTGGTAGAGCGGGTTGCCTCATGATCGGTGGGTCAGGGGTTCGATTCCAGCTCCCACCAGGGGTATCCTGCTGTTGTGTCCTTGGGCAAGACACTTCACCCAACTTGCCTGTGTTAGTGGTGGTCAGAGGGGCCGACGGCGCCAAATGGCAGCCTCGCCTCTGTTAGACCTCCCCAGGGCGGCTGTGGCTACAAGTAGCTTACCATCACTAGCAGTGTGTGAATGTGAGTGTGTGAAAGCGTCTTTGGGTGTCTAGAAAAGCGCTATATAAGTTCAATGCATTATTATTATTATTGATTACTGTTTCTTTACAGACAGGTGTGTGTTCTTCAAATGAACAAAACAAAGTTAAATCTGAAGGAACACTGAAGAGCACACCCATCATTCAACAACAGCCAATGAGAGAGAAGATGAACTCACAGCTGCATCACCAGGTACAGGTGGTCTGGACTCTCATAGATGTCCTCCAGTGCCACAATGTTTTCATGCTTGATCCTGCAAAGTAAAAAGAAAACATTTCCATTTCATGTTGGATTATTATCATGCTGGTATTATATCAGGGTCCTGGGCAGGGTGTGAACCATTGTTTTCATCTGTGCGTTTCCACAACCAGAACTTCAGGGTAAATTTACAGGAACTTCCCATCACACGCATGTCTACACTTGAGCAGGACAGCCAAGTACCTGATCTGGGGTGGGCACTCAGAATGACCCAGCAGAGTTGCTGAGCTGAACTTTTGCTTAACTCATGCTGATTGGTTGTAATACAGTAAGAAATTACATCAGCAGACGTCATTCAAAACAACCAGCATTAATAAAATGAGAAGAGTTGCTTGTGAAGCAGAATAGAGGCAAATGAAAATAAGCACAGATAGCATTGCTTCAAAATAACTAAACTCCTGACACCAGAACATGAGAAATTCCCCACAACAATGTGATTCATGGGGCTTTGTTGTCTCAGAGCGCTGTAAAAAAAAAAGAGCTTCTTCTGGAATGCCACATTTTACATCATGCAGCCGCTGTCCTTCTCTGAATTGACAAAACTTTTAATGTTATTGTGGATGCATTTTGGCGCTGATCAGTGACATCACTGCTGAAGCAGTCGCCATACGCTAATGTGAGATTAAATTAAACGCCTTTATAGTCATTATACACGTTAGGGATGTACATAGATAACCGGCTAATTGTCGTTAATGTTGTAACCGGGTAAACTAGTTTGTCCCGGTTAACTGTTTTAAGTCCTTCTGCTGCGCTTGGTGCAATACATTTTGTGCCAATGGAGGGCGCAAGAGCATCGATATCAAATATGTTTACTGGGCAAAAGCAGAAGAACTCAGAAGAAATTAGTTTGTCACATGACCAATGTCACATGACCAATGTCACATGACCAAACAAACGTGCTCAAACACAAGCAATTACAAACAAGGCAGCGTTGGAGCAGTTTATTCTTAGTTATTTAATTATTAATATTTATTTAATTATTGGAACACAATAAGGGTTCCTACAGATTTCATCAAGTTCAATTTAAGACTTTTTAAGACCTTTTCAAGACCACTTACATAAAAAATGAATACCCATTTCACAGCCCTACCAGCAAAAAAAGTTTCCTTGAACTTGTGTTTTTTTAATTCATCTTTTTTTTTTAATTATATTTTGCCTAAATATTCGGTAAAGAACAGTAGCAGAGCGATCTGAGCTTTCATAGAAAGGTTTGTTAGGTAACGTAAAACAAGTTTAAAATATTACGGCGTTAGTAGGGCTGGGAACCATGAGATACTTCTACTCTTACTTTAACCAGCTTAATGACACTTTTCTTGAAATCTATATATTTTTTATTTTAAGAGAGGATAACAAACTACGTTAAGGTTTTGCTCTTTTTGTTTATATTATTTTATTTAAAAATTTCTATGCAAAAACAGAGCAAAGCAAACAGTAAAGGCACCACATTGAAATAAATGTATAAAAATAGCCTTCATTAATGCTTCACTTCATGTCAGTAATAGCAGTAGTAGTAGTAGCATTTTCATCTGCGAACTGCAGAGGAGTGTTTTTGAAAGGAGACGCGCCTCCTCTCTCACTCATAACGTGACTTGGGATCAGTCATGTGACCCACAGTCGCACATTGGGACATTTTAATACTTTTTTTTCTGATATCGGTACCTACCGGATGTTTTTACTCAGTCCCAAAGAGGTCCAGAGTTCTGGCACACAGCCCTGGGCGTCAGTCACCTTCCCTCATGGTCTGCTGAGTTTTTCTGCATTTCTCCTCTGCTGGAGGTCTGTGTTATGTTTACCGTTTGTAAGAAATATTTCTGACAAATCATACATAATTTCTAAAAGAGGAAAATTCCGGAAAGCAGCTTTAATTGTGTGACAGATTATATTAAAAAGAGTAGACGGAAAAAGCGTTATTTATAGAGCGGGGAAATTGCGTGTGTCGGGGGTGGGGAGGTGGTGTGGGGTTGGTTTCTGGTTAACCGTCAAGGGGCATCAATAGCCGGTTAAGGAAATTTTGGTAAATGCGCATCCCTAACACATGTGCAATGAGATTGAGAGCAACACGCAACACCTTCTGCAGTGCAAAAACAAGCAAGAGAGATCAAATATGTTGAAAAGAGAAACAACATTAAAATTAAAAAAATGTAGAAAGAACAGAGCGGGGGGGGGGGGGGGGGGTTGCACGGTTCTTGGGTCTGAATGCAAAAATTGTGTGAAGAGAGAATAATTTGAAATATTATTTACAAAAATCTGAATCCCAGTTAGGGTTATTGCACATGATAAATTTCACACTCAGAGTTCTTACACATGATCAGTATTGCACAGTGGTGATTAACATATTTGGTAAGTTAGGTGGTATTAGGGCTAGTTATAGATCATGGTGTACAGTTGTTTTGCAATGTTGACAGACAGTAAATATCACAGTGAATGTATGGAAGAGGGCTGGTATTGCCCTTTTTTAACTGAGTCAGTGCTTATGAGAGTTCCGAGTGGTGATGGCTTTGGGAAAGAAACTGTTCTTTAATTCATTTGTTTTGGTGCTGATGCACCTGCAGCGCCTTCCTGAGGGCAGCATCTTCAACAGGTCATGACCAGGGTGGGAATTGTTCTTGTTTTTTGCTCGGTTGAGACAACAGGAGGAGTAGATGTCTGCCAGGGAGAGAAGAGGAGAGGAGAAGGCGGCCAATGATCTTCTGAGCTGCTGTTACTACTCTCTGAATTCTCTCCCTGTCTGCCATGGTGCAGTTGCCGTACTATACTGTGATACAGTATGTCAACAGGCTCTTGATGGATGAGCGGTAGAAGGTCAGCAGAAGGTTAGGGTCCAGATTATGTTTCCTGAGGACGCTCAGGAAGTGTAGCTACTGCTGAGCCTTCTTAAAGACCCTTGCAAGGTTTTCAGTCCAGGAGACATCAGTGATAAGAACACCAAGGAACCAGAAGGTGTGGACCTTCCCCACACACTCGCCATTGATGTAAAGGGGGGCAAGGTCCAAGCTGTTCCTCCTGAAGTCCATAATGATCTCCTTAGTTTTCTCTGTGTTCAGGGCCAGGTTGTTCTGAGCCCCAGGCTGCCAACCTCTCAACCTCCTCCCTGTAGGCTGCTTCATCTCTGCAAAGTCCTGAAAGAGCTGAATTTGAACGAAGACAACAGCTGAGAGGACTGGGACATCGTATCTACTGGTCAATTTTTTTGTTCTAGAATTTACCCTGAAGTTCCGCCAACGGAAACACGGCTGATAACATGGGACCCATGTCCATTGACGTGCGTCTGAATCTGAAGCAGTACTGACTGTGCTGGTTGCTCTCTCGGCCTGGGCTGCCTGTGAGTGCTTTGGGGTGTAGAGGCCCCTGGCAGCTCCAGCTGCTCATTGAGACAACTTTTTTTACATCAGAGGCTCTAAAACTGAATGTTCAAACATATGCTATAAAAATCATTTCTATGTATAAAATAATGCTTGATTTTTAGACATTCCATCTTATTTTTAGCCTAAAAATAAAATAAAATTTTCTCTAGAAATATTGCATTATAAGGCTGGGTGATAAATCAAAAATGTATCGTTATCGAAATTTGTGACTTATCAAGAATTTTTCCCATGTCAATAAATTTGATAATAAAAAAATGAAAAGATGTGTTTAAGTTGGCAACATTCATGTCCCTTTAAGAAGCTTTACCACCTTGAGTCACGTAAAAACGTGACTCAATGTAATACACGTGACAGCCCCATCTAGTGGGCAACTTTTGTTTCTGTACATCCCTGTATTTATCATCCATTTATCGTTAGAGGCGAAATCCTCAACATATCGTGATATTGATTTTAGGCCATATCGCCCAGCCCTATTGCATTACTTAAAATAAGGTAAACATTCTTAAATAAGATAACTTTTTCTTGTATTGAGTAAAAATTCTGCCAAAGGGGCAAACAAAATTGCTCTGCTAGAATTCTTAAAATTGGTAAGCAATCAAAATTTTGATTATTTTGCTAGTTTAAAGAATTCTAGCCATTTTTGTTGATGAATGTGGCGGGTCAACCAGCCGGTGCAGCACATTTTAGTCCTAAATCTAACTGAGGGGTGGGCATAAAAAAATCTAAATATGGGAATGTTTCAATCAATACAAACTTTTATGATAAACACATTACATTTAATTATAACCCTTACTGGTACATAGATGGATAGAAAAATGGAAGAGAAAAGCAATTCCCTTTTCATCGCTTTTGTATTTGATGTGGACACTAAAGGGTTACAGATTACTTCCTGAGAGGTCTGACAGGCTCAAGGTATTTACTACATGAGGCGATTGTTGCTTTTCCTGCTAAACTGTTTTCTGAGAAGCTTCCCTCAACAGATTAAAGGAAAGACTGTCCCTTTAGAAAAACTGCAGTTACAAGTTAACAGTCATTCTCTGAAAATGACTCATTTCTAAATTCATCCTTCCCCTTCTTTGTCAGCATAAACCAATAATTTTATCCCTTAGTAATTCAACCAAAAGCATGCGTCTTTCCTCCCATCACACCTTCTGCTCATTTCTCCAGCTTCTCCTCTAACTCTCTCCATGGTTACAGCGCCATGATGTTTAAAGTGTGTGTGTGTGCGTGTGTGTGTGTGTGTGTGTGTGTGTGTGCAGGAGCCCAGCTGAGCATCTAACACTTATTACAGCGCATATGATCTCTATGACAGCAGGTGAGCTATGAACCACAAAAGCTATGACAAAACTCTCACACACACACACACACACACACACACACACACACACACACGCACGCACGCGAGCGCAGGTTTAAAAGGGATAATGTGTGTATTTAAGCCCTGCCTGGGATAATGAAGGGCTGGCAGACAACAGTCTGGGTGTAATGGAAGTGCAGAGTCAAAGTGCATTCACAAAAAGCACCTCTTCCCTTTCAGGCTTGATGCTACAGTTTGTTGTTCTCATTCATGATTTTTTTACAGCATGAGTCTTGTGGCACAAGGATCTTCAGCTTCTGCATTTCTCTTGTAATAAATCAATTCATAAATATCTTTACAAAAAAAGTTAAGACTTCTTAATGTAGCCATCATATTTATTTTCTTGAAATTGCACATGATTATTTCATATAATGCACCTTATTTACGATAAGGTTTTATTAAATCCTGTAGCCTCTGTAGCTAGTTTTAAAAGGACACTATCCAGAGTAACTTGGATTAGTGCAACTCAGCCCGACCACCTTTTCCAATAGCACGGTTTGGTATTTTCTTTCTACTTTTTCTGGTGAGGCTTAGTCAGGCCAGCATTGCGTTTGTGGCCTCCGATTGGCTTTGGGGCAGAGTCACTGGTTGCTCCAGAGTTTTCTGTCTTCTGCTTTACTGCCTGCAGCCATTTCCTGGTTCAGAGTCTGACAAAAGCTAATGTCCGGCAACATCACCATGTTTCTGCTGAGTTGTATTTCTGTGTAACGTACAGATCACCTCACATAGTTTGCACATCACCTAATGCCATCTTTGTGTGGGAGTGATTTAAACCATCCACAATGCGGACATTTTCAGGTGCGTCCCTGAAGTGGCTCACTATTCGCTATTTGTCTAGCATTGTCAGCCGCACGTTTGTGTATGGACAGAATAGTGTATGTACAATAAAAAAGTTTGTCCACTAGATGGGAATGTAACGCGTATCAAGTTGAGTCATGTTGTCATGTGACTCAAGGTGGTACAGCTTCTTAAAGGGACATGGATGTCACCAACCTACATATATCTTTTCATTTTTTAATACCAAATTCATTGACATAGGAAGGATTTTATCAGTTGGTCAGAAATTTTGATAAAGATAAGTTTTTGATTAATTGCCTAGCCCTACTTTTAGTTTAATCAATGTTTTCACTTAGTCATTCCTGGTTAGCTTTCTTACATACTCATGGTACCACCATTATTCACCAGCCACTTTTAGTTTTTGACTCAATACCTTATTGAAATTCTGTTAGTTTCTAGCTTTAGTAAAGCAGTAGGGACAGCAGTAGCTCAGGAGGTTGAGCGGGTTGTCAATCGGAAGGTTGCAGGTTCAATCCAGGCTACGACCAGAGAATGCTGCTGTTGTGTCCTTGGTCAAGACACTGAACCCACCTTTCCTGCTGGTGATGGTCGGAGGGAACAGTGGCGACAATGTTTGGCAGGCTTCGCCTCTGTCAGTGCGACACAGGGCAGCTGTGGCTACATCATAGCTCATCCCCACCCGAGTGTGAATGTGTGTGTGGGTGTTGTAGAACCCTAAGAAGGAGCTATACAAAAACAAGCCATTTACCATAGTACTGTTTGTTTTGGTCACCCTCACATAGGGCTGGACGATATAGGAAAAAAAGCTTAGCTAAAAAAAAAATATATATTAATCGCGATCGATAATTATTGAAAAAACTGAAATATCGAAAATAATTTTTGAGTGCAGCCCTGGCCATTTACTTTATGATAAAACAAGTTGGTTGCATTACCAGACTTGTTTTGTTATCGATTCTCTGTTGCAAACCACTGTTTGTTTTTCCAGATTTGTAAGAATGAAAGCATTGCCACTGACTGTGTTTTTGATTGGTTGCGTGTAAGTAATGACTGTATGAAGCTACCCAATAGGCTATAATGGAAAGAGGAAAGTTTTATTAAAGTTTTTGTTGATGCCCCCATTGAACCACATGTCTATTGATCGATATATATCGTTACTGACTTTCACACACTTAGTAATTCCTGGCTAGCTTTACTCAAAGTTACCAGCCACTTTTAGTTTTCTACTCAATACTGTTAGTTTTCTAGTTTTAGTCTTCATTGTCTTATATGAGATTCCATTGTTCCTTTGTCTGTTCTTGCTGCTGTAAAGCACATCAAGTTTCCTCTGCGTATGAAATGTGCTATATAAATAAAGCTGTCTTGTCTAAAGTCTTCCAAAGTCACCCATCTTGCAAGAAGCAATAAAGCTTTATGGCAATCCATGTATACCTCAGAAGAGAAGAGCTAGAGATGGTTAGCATTTATTGTGTTGTGTTGTGTTCATCATGGCAGAGCCTCCGAAAATACAAAGACCTTTATGTGATGAAGCAAAGAGAAAAAGAATGTCCAACTGAAAGAGGGGTCAAAGAAGAGTCAAAATCAGGAAGCGAGAGCTCAGAGACAAAGGAGGATTCAAATTGGATGCAGGCCTCATGATCATCAATACTCTACCCTCAGGGAGGAGGATCAGGTCCTTACGAACTAGAACCTCATACCACAAAAACAGCTTCTTCCCCTCTGCTGTAAGACGCCTGAACAACTGATAACCATTTCAACCACATAGAGCTACATCAGTCACCTATATTCCTATACTTATGATTGTTTTTCTTGTTCCCTATGATGATTATTTCAGATGTATCCTAATCTACATATTGCCTGACTTTTATATACCTTTTCACTTTGCCAATGAAACCAATTCCTTGAATCTCTCACTTACTGCACACTTTCTACACAGTGGTGCTGTATGAAAAGAGACTTTTCGTGACTCATTTAATTGTAGTTTTAGTTGTGTTTGGAGCATGTAAAAAAGTTTTTTACCTTTTTTTTAGCAAAGGGTCTGCAGTTGTTTTTAGAGGAGCAGCTTGATGACTGTCTAGTGTCTAAATCTGAATGTTTGGTGGTTTCTGTGACATTTTAAACATCTGCTTCTGTCAAATAGGAAATTTAAACATTACTTTGGCATAAAACTGTATTTAGAAAGCAAATGTGAACTGAACATTAGACTGCCCTAGTTGTTTTGATAAAACTGAGTTAAACTGTCAAAATTAGACAGAATCTGATCAAATTCACACATCTGTCCAACATCTGCTGCCACAGAGATACTGGAAGAGGTTTGAATTCTCAAATAAAAGCAACATCTTGCCATTTTGCACCAAAGTGATCCAGCTGATTTTGCTCCAAAAATCCAGCTTGGAGTCTCTTTCAGCGCAGGACAGTAGAGACCGACAGCGAGGCTCTCAATTGTTTGCAGTAATGACTTCCATTTATCGAAATGAATGTCAGCATCTCTCCCTTATTACTGGTGGCAATTCTCATTTTCTCTAATGTTGCACAGTAGAGCCAAATTAGCAAACTCATTCTATTTAATTGCATCATACTTCTCCATTGTCTTCATAAGTGGACCACTTAGATATATTTATGTAATCGTGTGGTTTTTAGGGTTAGACTGATTAAAATCTCTGGTTGCCTTTTATTTACAGGAGCTCTGGTGCTTGGAGTTAGATCTGGGAAAACATCAGATGATGCTGCACCACAGAATGTACTAGGAATGGGCGACATGGCCTAAAATCTATCCTAAAGTGTGTAAGTATGAGCGGTGTAGCTAATCCCAACAAACACATGAACAAGGTTTTGCTTTAGGAGTCTATTAAAAACAAATTCCCAAAATCTCATTTGTATGTGCAGATATAACAATTTTATGACTGATAAGCATCCTTATGACATCACAAACAGATTTACAGAAAGATTTATTTTCTTCATCTGTTTAGAATAAAGTTTTGTTGCAGTTAGTCTCTCACTAGATATTAATATCCATCTATGCAGAAATGTTGTTTAGTGCAATAAACTCTGAAGTCCTCTTTACATCCATCTTGGTTTTCAAGTAATTCTGAGTAAAAGTGTGCAATAAATCAATTTAATACTAATCTACACACAAACACACGCACACAAGAATGAGCTGCCATCCTTAAGGGTGTGTCTCACAGTATCTCAAAAAGACAAAATACACACAAAAGGCCGACACATGCAGGTAACGTATGATTTGTGCCAAACACCAGACAGTTGGTATAGTTTTACACATCAACGTACAGGCATTTGCACATCTGATGCAGTAGCGGTTTTACCATTAGGCATAGGTCGGCGGCCGCCTGGGGCCCTCATATGTTGGGGGGCCCCCTAGCCCTGAGTGCTGGCACCCCTCTGTTAATGCCACAATGGACTATTCCTTTAAGATGCCGATGCACAAACAGGAAGTGATTGGTAGTCATTCTACCCCAATCCAGTTGGTGGCAGTAATGCACCAAATTGTTGTTTGCCAAGTGCCATAAGACCACAAATAATAATAAGAAGAGAAAGCAGAAAAAGAAGATGAGAGGCGGGAGCGTTGGTAACAAACTTGAAGCGGTAGTCAAAACATCAGGGGCGGCTGGTCCATAGGGGCGATTGGGGTGACGCCCTCCCAAGAAAAAAGGAGGTTGTTTTTTTTTCATGTGCTTCTCATCATTGCTGTTCAGGTCCACCATTGTGGTTTGCTTGTCTGTGTTGTCCAACCAGTTTGAGTCCTCCCTGCTGGGAGTTCCACCCTTATGGGGCAATAATGTAAATGCTTTCCCCCGACTTCCCGGAGCAACAACGCAGCTTCTAGGGGCTGGCGGGACGTCTCCCTATATGCCTACTTCACGAGTTACACCCAGGTAACTGGGTAATTACAGGTAGCGTTAAGGGCACGCACAGAGCGGCAAACCATTTCCATCATGGCGAGCTACCAGAGCAACACTGTTGTCTCTTTGAAAGAGTTTCCATTTATTCGTTGTACCAACACGGATAAAATGGCAACAAAACTGTTAGGACCACCAAGACCAAATCTCAACATCAAACAAGCAGCAGTTAAAGGCGGGAAATCCCACAATCGAGGATTTCCGAGAAGGTGGTATGACCAGACGAGCTGGCTCGCGGGCTGAGACAACAGGGTCGCTGTTCTGCTTCCCATGCCTGCAAGTTCAACCCAGATTGCGCCACGGCGGCCCACAGCTTGTGATGACCACAGGAGTCACCGACATGCACCATCTGGCTGGGAAGGTGAAGAGATAAAGTTTTCTACGTTCGGATGAGTTAATATCGCCGAAGAGCTAGACAGCAGCTACCACCTGGCAGTCCGCTGCCATAACAAAGAGGTGAGCAGGAACCAACATCTCCTTAATCGCCTCATAGACTGCGTCAGATTTTGTGGCATGTTCGAATAAGCCTTGCGGGGAAAAGATGAAAGCGAAGGCTTAAAGAATGCAGGCATTTTTCGGGGATTAGTGGACTTGGCATCATTGGATGAGGTGTTTGAGGAGCACCTGAAAGTAGTGACTGTTTTCAAGGGCACGTCAAAAACTGCTCAGAAAGAGCTGCTGGACAGCATGCTGGCGGTCGTTAGGAAGCGCATTAGTGAGGACGTTGTGGCAGCTAGATTTGTTGCCATCCAAGCTGATGAGACCACCGATGTGTCAACACACATCTCTCATTGATGGACTGCAGAAGCTTGTTTGACATCTTTTGCCACATCAGAGGGAACTCGTCTTCTTCCTCCGAACCATGGTCCACCAGCAAAGCCGAACCCTTTTTTCTAGGGCTGCTGCAGCTAACGTTAGCCATGGCCGCTCTCTTGGCCCCACGTGTGCTCCTGGACGTTTTCTTCCTGGTTCTCAGTAACGGTGTAAGTAGAAAGTGACACAGGATCACTTCTTTCGTGATAAAAGAGCGTTAGTAGTTCAAAAAGGCAATTTAAGTAAGATAATAGTTGTGCCGCGAGGAGCTGCAAAAAAACGTGTCTACTCTTCACCCATCTCACTAGTGCCCTCCAACTCATCTGGTTCTTTGATGGCAACACAATGAGAGAGGCATGTGAGTTTCTCAGGATGATGCAGGACGAGGATTTCCAGTTTTTTTTTTTTGCTGCTGTTTAGTAAAATTAGGCCTCACGTGGACATCCTGTACAAGAAACTGCAGAAGGAGGACATCGATGCAGTCTTTATCAAGCACGCCGTCCAGATCTTCATGAGCAGTGTTGAGGCAATAAGGTAAAATTATTATTATTATTTGTTATTTGACATGCGTATTGTTTAAAATTAAGGTGTGGTGTGTGTGGACCACAAAAAAGGTAGTAAGTGATCAAACCTAAATAAATACTATGAATTTGTTCTATTA
This sequence comes from Nothobranchius furzeri, assembly GCF_043380555.1. Lineage (NCBI taxonomy): Eukaryota > Metazoa > Chordata > Actinopteri > Cyprinodontiformes > Nothobranchiidae > Nothobranchius > Nothobranchius furzeri. The sequence continues at coordinate 60,916,806 of NC_091741.1, read as the reverse complement.
ATAATTTCACTTGGACAAAGTCAATTCAATTTCTTGCAACCTATTAACGTAATTAATTGAAGTTGGATCACCAGTTCCCTTTTACAATGTGAGGCAAGTGAATGGAAACCACAGACTGACCTTTGTACCTGACCTTTAGCCGATAGACAGGTGCACCCCTAGTTGTTTACAAACTGAGCTTTCTACTTTTGAGAGGTGGTAAAATTTTACTTAGGGGTGGAGTAGCCCTTTAAACTAACCAGAATTATAACCAAAGCACAAAATAATCTGCATTTTACCTGTCACTTGATTGTCATGTCAGACAGCCATGTGACATTTACAAAACACTTCAAAGTTATTATAAGCTAACTTTCCATGTCGCTGTTTCACACTCAAGTCAGAGAAATTTTATTTTTGATGCATAAAACTTCTTAGTGTTGTCATGTTCTTCTGTCTAATTTTTTGTTTGCTCTGACATTTGGATTTACTAACAGGCATTATTGGTCTTTCCTCAGGCAGTCATCTCAACAGCAGCAGCAGGAGGCCACAGAAACCACCACTAGAAGGAGAAGGCCTTGGGAGAGGACGAGAAGCAGAGGCTGTGGGAGAAGATCTGCGACACCATCCTGACTCACACCAGAGAGGTTCTCCTTCACCAACCACCTGGTCAGTGCCACACTGCTACAAGCAGAAATGTTTGAGCAGCACTGCCACACATTTCCCACGGGTGTTCTGAATGCCACAGTGGAGGCATACCCCATGCTCAAACAAGAACAAACTGAAGACAGAACTATCTCTGTCTGAGAACCCTGAGTTCAGGAGCTGCTGCGGTGCGCTGGCGTTGTATCAGCTTCTCATGAGATACAACCTCCAGGACACGTTTTCTGAGACTATCGCTTTGATGAGCATCCTCATCACAACCCCAATGACGACAGCTGAGGCTGAGAGGTGCTTCTCAACTCTCAAAAGAATTAAGACATTTCTGAGAAATTCAATGGGCCAGGAACGCCTTAATGCGCTGGCCATGCTGTCCATAGAGAGGGAGCTTGTCTGGTCCATGCCTGACTTCAATGAGAAGGTCATAGATCACTTTGCTGCTTTGAAAGACAGACGAGCAAAGTTTGATTACAAATGAACAGGTTCCATATGGCATAAACCACTCGCTGTGAAACTTTTATTTCTTTTACTCAAAATGCAACAAACCAGATTGTGAAAACTTAATAGATTGATGAAACAATTCACAGAAGCCTATTTTCTTTTACAAAAATGTACAGATAGCTGAAATCAGCTGATTGTTTTTTAAATATACTTTCTCTATTCTGTTGTGTTCAACTTGTTCGTTGATCATACATTTTATACTTACAGGCCTGTATTCATGATAAATTGTATATTAGTTTTCACATTTGATCTAAATATGACTATTGCATCACATCATTAATAAAATTTTTTTACCTTGAATTTGGTTGCTGTTTTACACTTAAAGGGACTTTACGGAGTTTTGAATTTTTATGCTCGCGATTGCCCCCTCAGGCCAAAAGCGTAACGGCAGCTTCAATAGTAGGCTCGTGCACGAGGCGCGCAGGCTCCTCTCCTGTGGAACCAGCTCCCAGCTTTAGTCCGTGAGGCAGACACCTTGTCTACTTTTAAGACTAGGCTTAAAACATTTTTATTTGATAGGGCCTATAGTTAAAATCTGATGTTAGCCTAAATCTGGACAAGTGGGGGAGTAGAGGGAGGTGGAGTGTACAGTCGGTAAAGACGGCTCTCCCTTGCCCTGCCTCCAACATGCCTCCATCTAAAAGGCTAGGTTATCCAGAGTTATCTCTGTAGTTGCTGCTATAGGCTTAGACTGCTGAAGGATACACTGACCACTTTTCACACTCTACTGCTTTATTCTACAGTCTGCTCTTTAACTGTACTATTTTGTGCAATTTCAGCTGTTAACTTTATTTTCTCTGTAAGTGTTTTTCTCCCCAGAAGAAGCTACAATAACGTTCTGCTGAGCTGTGGTGGCCTCATGGAGGGGGCCATCGACTAGCACACTGCTGCTAACCACTAATACATTCTCTCTCTCCTGATAATAACTTTTGCTTTCATTGACTTTTGATGTACTACTAGTTAATCCATTTAATTATAGATCCACTAGGATAAATACAATAAAGTTTATCTTTCACCAAATACAATATTTACTAAGACATCACAATATAACTAGACACATTACTTGTCTTTGTGTGTGTGTGTGTGTGTGTGTGTGTGTGTGTGTGTGTGTGTGTGTGTGTGTGTGTGTGTGTGTGTGTGTGTGTGTGTGTGTGTGTGTGTGTGTGTGTGTGTGTGCCTGCTCTGTCTTCTCGATCCCCAGTGAGTCGTGGAGGATGGCTGCTTATACTGAGCCAGGATTCTCTGGAGGTTTCTTCCTGTTAAAAGGGAGTTTTCCTCTCCACTGTCGCTGCATGCTTGCTTAGTATGAGGATTGCTGTATAGTCACTGACACTAGTCAGTGACTTGATGCAATTTGCTGGGTTCCTTATATAGGAAACATTATTTCTGATTGGCTTAATGAACTGTGAATTGGAATGTTTATTATGTGAAGTGCCTTGAGACGACTCTTTTCGTGATTTGGCGCTATATAAATAAACTTGAATTGAATTGAACGAAAATAACAGTTGAAACAGTCTCGTATGTGTGTGTGTGTGTGTGTGTGTGTGTGTGTGTGTGTGTGTGTGTGTGTGTGTGGCCCGGCGGACAGAGGACAGAAGAACACGCAGCTAATTAATTAAATAATTTGGCTCTGTACCTTTCTCTTCAGCACAGCCGACAAAGGTTTAAGATGGGTCAGTCCTCCTGCATGCTCAGATCATTCCCTTCCCTTGCTTGAAAAATTGTTCCAAAATGAAAGTTGAACCCACATCTTTTTTATCTGTGAATTCAATGCCGTTCGGCAAGTCTCAAATAAAAATTTGGGCATCTTACTGTAAAAAACATATACCATTAATGTAAAAAAGAAACTCTAAATAAACTATGTTCACGTCCAGAATCGAACCCAGGACTTCTGCACGAGAGTCCGTCTTACTAGGTGAGCTATAGGACCAGTGACGTCTTTTGTATCTGTAATTTTTACATCCTTGATGACAGCTGAAACAACAATCAAAGAACGGTTCAGAGCGAAAATGGCTATTTTGTTGCTAATTTGCAGGAAATATATAGAAGAAAGTAGCTAAGGGTCCTCAGAAATGTAGCTAGGTTCATCACTAGGCGTTAGGAACAGCGACAAAGTCGCTGAGTAAAACTCACTCTCTGCTGCTAAAGCTACTGATAGCAAATGCTACGAGCTATGCCTGAGCGTGAAGGTGTATGAAGCAGCCTGCTCGACCTGAGCAGCTCTCTTTTTCTGTGATTTTACAGAAAAACAGGCAATCATAGTAAAAATGCCAGGGCTCATTCTACAGGACCAGGGCATTGCAGGAGAATGTATGAAGAAGAAATTTATTATTTCTAAACATGTTTTGGCTGTCAAACTTCCATAATGCCCCTTTAAGGTAATAATTTCTGATTTACTTACTTTACTGTAATATTTGAGTATTCACTTGCTGAAGGGCCAAAATAATCACATTGCTTAGAAAAACTATAGGCTGACTTAGATAATAGGTTTGTAGAGCCATATGAGGAAATTAAAATTTAGTTTAACAGGTAGACTTTGGGGGTAAAAAAGGTAGACTTTGTCGTCATGTATAACCCCCTCTGAGATTTTTCTCAGGAGCCGCCACTGCAAAACATTAAGCATGAAATGGAGTTATCCTAGTGGCTCCAACAAGAGAAAGAAGCAGCTTGCTTTAAAAAAGCTTTTATCTTCACTTCCAAAAGTTACGTCGTTTTTCTATGTAAACATTAAAAGGAAGCAGAAAAGGGAAGACAATGGAAAATGTTTAAAGCGAGGAAAACACAGACAGAAATGTAAAATAGAAGAAAAAAAAAGAAAGGCAAAAGCACAGGAGCACTGACAGGAAGAAGAAAGCAGAGCAAATATTGAAGGCACTCAAAGGGAGAGAAAGACAAGAAAAAAGAGGACTAATAAAAAGTGAAAATAACTCGTGTCAGAAGAGGGGAGTTTCGCAAATCCAGTGAAAGGTAAGATTGTCAAAAATTTAGTGTAAGGAGGCCTCATGTCTGTGTTTGCCTTGGGCCCCCAAATTGCTAAATCCGCCACTGGTCCGATGTGTATTTTTGCATCGACGCAACTGATGCAGCTCCATCCTCAGAGGCTGAAATCTCATCACATTCATTTGTTCAGCGGATGGCTCATTCTGCTGCTAAACATAGACATCTACGGTCATTATCGTGCCTCCAGAATGTGCCAGCGTGACACGACAGCAGGTGGCTCCCTCCAAAACGAACATATTGTTTAAATCTGCCAATAGCCTCACAGCTGGACTGTGGGAAATGCAGCTATGACTGGACGCTGAGCTGTTGTTCTTTTACAGCTAAAAACACACAAAATAACCTGTTGAATTCTGTCAGACGAACATGAATCACGTCCAGTTCTGATCAGATGTCTGAAAATTCACGTCTAGAATACTTTTACCAATAGATTTCCTCCATTCCAGATGTTTGTGTATTTCTGTGTACTGTGAGAATGGGAGGTGGGCTGTTGATCGTGACCTGGGGGCGGGGGCTGATGAAGGGGGGAATTTTGGTTAGAAAAATAGAGGGGAAAACTCAGTTGCCTCGGTAACCAGGAATTAGTAGGTTTGTGTGTGTTTGTGTGACTGCACTCACTTCCTCAGCACAGCGATCTCGTTCTCAATGCTGCTCTCCTTCCCCTTCAAAGCCTTCTTAGGGATACATTTCACTGCAAACATCCGGCTGGTCAGCTTCTCCTGGGCTAGGACCACCTCTGAAAATGCCCCTCTGAGGAAACAGAAAAAACATTTACTCTAAAAACAAACTCAGTCCTTTTAGTCTTCAGAACGTTAGGTTATACATACAACCACTGTTCCCTGAAGGACAGGAACGAGGTACAACGAAGGTACTATGGGACATCACGCCCTAGTGTGGCCTGGCTGAAGACACATTTAATCATGCCTGTAAGGCAAATGAAAGTGACGCTGCGTGGAGGCCCCGCTCTCCACTTATAAGCGACCACATCACTGTCATTCCTCAGTTCGATAGCTGCTCTTCACCGAGCTGGGCTGTGAAATGGGGCAGCCCTTGTTGTGCCTCGTTCCTCTCCTTCAGAGAACAGTGGTTGTATGTATAACCTAACGTTACCTTTCAGTCGATTCACTCGGTATGTAATGTCCAGTAATGGTCAGTGTTATGTACAGTAATCCCAACGTTTATCGCGGTAGATGCGTTCCAGACCTGGCCGCGATAGGTGAAAATCCGCGAAGTAGGGACTCCCAGCATGCCCCTCGCGGGGATTCCCTCCACGTCGCACCTACGTCACAAACCGCGGCTATAAACGGAAGTCGCCTTTCCAGCTCACCACTCAGTCATCGTTTCTTTAGATTCATGATCAGAGTTTCCAACCTACCGATCAATCCAACGAACTATCAGCCCATAGTAGGTTATCTTACTTACTTCTGGAAAGCCCGGCATTTCCGTGTCACTTCTTTGACGCTCGAACGCTCGGGGGTTTCCTAGATCAGCCGGCGTTTCACTGACGTTATCACTTCCGCGCCTGTGAAACCACGCTCCCTATTGAATTATCGTATGATCACATTCTCTTTTTGTGGGTAAAACTCAAGAAAAAAAAAATTTTTTCTTGGTTTTTTAGTTTTATTACAAAAAGTGCATTTTATGATGAAATTGATGAAAAAAAACAAGAATTTCTTGATATTTCGCATAGAAAAATACCGCGAATCAGTGAAAAATGCCGCAAATCTGCGAATTCCCCCTGAAAAATGCTCCAAAGAAAAAATCCGCGAAGCAGCGAATCCGCGATGACTGAACCGTGGAGTAGCGAGGGATTACTGTACAGTTTGACCCTTCAATATCTAGTCGACATGGAGACACGAGTCTGCACGTGTTTCCTTTAATCTGTCAGATTCTGCATCCCAACAGCTGGAGTTCAGAGCCTCTCTGCAGCTCTGAACACATGATAAACGTATTGTCAACAATCACGTTCCCTCCTCAAGGCCTCAAGCTTCCCTTATCATTCTACAGGACTCTTCATGCCTCTGTGGGAAGACTCTCCGCTTGTGTGGGTTGCTTGATCAAAGAATGAACTCTTGAATATAATGTGAACATTTAAAACTTATAGGTTAATTAATCCATTAAAGAATAATTTGGTTGATGAACAAATGTTATACGAACACTAAATGAAATGTTTTGATTAATCTGTGAAATTAAGTATTACAATGATTTATATATGGATCAGTAGTGTTTGATATGACAAGGCCATCACCATTTACACACAAAAGGACAAATTAAAGTTAAGTTAAACGCGTGACACACAGATTTCCTTTACCCCAGATCAGAGCATCCGTTATCTCAAGAAGGCGTGTGTTCTGAGGTTTTCTTGGTAATTTTCCTTAACATGGCACGCACTGATTCGTTAAACAAACCATAACATGAGAATATTAAAACAGAACTCACTTTATGGTGAGTCAGTTTGCGGTCAATGTTCAGTTCTGAGTTCTACCAAGTTCTAGAGGAAGCTACGGAAACGGCCGTCTGTAGTGAAGTCTCTTTAACCCAGAAGCAATCTTTGACATGCCGTCAAGGTTGCTGCAAAGCCGACACAGCAAACGGTTCCTGGAGAACAAAGCTGATTTTGTTCCGACTCTTTAGGAGTCTATACGCAAACGGTTTCATCCAACCTGTGTGCCTGGCGACATCTCTGGACTGGAGAAGTCGGCGCTGTGGCCAATCTACTGGACCTGGGTGCCTAGAGGTCATCCAACCTCAATGACCTCCGGATCCGCAAAGAGGGTCTCCGAGAAAGGGTGAGGTAGAACACAGTGTGATTGCGTCTGATGCTTTTTGATAATAATCAACTTCATAGCGTAACGCAAACCAAATTATTTCACACCCAGAACTCAGCTCTCCTAGATACGGAAGTTCTGATAACATCATATTTACATATAGGCAGCATATACCACATCTCATCCATCTAGATTCATCCATCACAGTAAATATTAGTTAACTTGTCATGTTTTAATTGTTTGGAAAATAAATTCTTACTTTTACAAACCTGACTCTTTCTTGAATCAAGACGAAGTGTTTACAATCTCTGAATAAACAAAAAATCCTAGAATCTTCTGATTAAAACATCCTAAGACAAAGCAGGTTGATAGTGTATATTTATATAGAGTAGCACAGCTTATTGGTCATAAGTAGAGGTAATATATTAAGCTCTTAGAGCACTAAATTTACCAATCCTACAACAAAGGTACTATGGGACTTATTGAAACGCCCCATGAGCAGCAAACAAACCTGGCCTGAGACTGCAACCTAAGTCAGATCCAGCAGAGAGAACCGCTTGGGCCACTGAAGCGTCCAAAACATTCAAGTCGTAAAATCTCACAAAGGTGTGGGGTGTAGCCGAGCTTGCAGCTGAGCAAATGTCATCAACTGAAACACCTTTAAACAGCGCCCAAGACGCAGCCACACCTCTAGTAGAGTGTGCTCTGACCCCTAGTCATATAGCGCTCGGTGGGTGGGAACGCTAGCCAGAAGGCAGTAGAGTCCAGTCAACGAGCGGTTATGCTATCTTTTAGTAGCGCAGCTAGTTTTCAGGTGTGTACTCAGCGAGGTGAAGATGCGCAAGAACTGAGGAATGACAGTGACGCGGTCGCTTATAAATGGAGGGAAGGGCCTCCACGCAGCGTCACTTTCATTTGCCTTACAGGCGTGATTAAATGGAGGTGGAGTGTACAGTCGGTAAAGACGGCTCTCCCTTGCCCTGCCTCCAACATGCCTACATCTAAATAGGATAGGTTATCCAGAGTTAACTCTGTAGTTATGCTGCTATAGGCTTAGACTGCTGGAGGACACACTGACCACTTTTCACACTCTACTACTTTCTTCTACAGTCTGCTCTTTAACTGTACTATTTTGTGCAATTTCAGCTGTTAACTTTATTTTCTCTGTGAGTGTTTTTCTCCCCAGAAGAAGCTGCGATGACGTTCTGCTGAGCTGTGGTGGCCTCATGGAGGGGGGCATCGACTAGCACACTGCTGCTAACCACTAATACATTCTCTCTCTCCTGATAATAACTTTTTGTTTTCATTGACTTTTGATGTGCTAATACTAGTTTATCCGTTTAATTATAGATCCACTAGAATAAATACAATAAAGTTTATCTTTCACCAAATACAATATTTACTAAGACATCACAATATAACTATAGACACATTACGTACGTGTGTGTGTGTGTGTGTGTGTGTGTGTGTGTGTGTGTGTGTGTGTGTGTGTGTGTGTGTGTGCGTGTGTGTGTGTGTGTCCACTCTGTCTTCTCGATCCCCAGTGAGTCATGGAGGATGGCTGCTTATACTGAGCCAGGATTCTCTGGAGGTTTCTTCCTGTTAAAAGGGAGTTTTCCTCTCCACTGTCGCTGCATGCTTGCTTAGTATGAGGATTGCTGTATAGTCACTGACACTAGTCAGTGACTTGATGCAATTTGCTGGGTTCCTTATATAGGAAACATTATTTCTGATTGGCTTAATGAACTGTGAATTGGAATGTTTATTATGTGAAGTGCCTTGAGACGACTCTTGTCGTGATTTGGCGCTATATAAATAAACTTGAATTGAATTGAATTGAATTGAAATGTGTCTTCAGCCAGGCCACACAAGGGCGTGATGTCCCATAGTACCTTTGTTGTACCGAGTGAATCCACTGAAAGGGAACCACCTTAATTTTTTGTGTCTTGCACTCAACAAGGTGTTCAAAACATTCCTCAGAGGTTCAGGGGTCTCATTTATCAAACATTGTGTAGAATCCTTACTAAAACCGTACTCAGCAACAAAAATGTACTTACGCCAAGCATCTTTGTGATCTATCTATCTATAAGAGAAAATCCACAGAGTGGCACAGCGTTGCTGCAGCCGTCAATGTTGTGAATTCTTCAGAGAGATCTGTGGCGGATATAAAAAAAATGGTCCAATCGGGATTCGATCTCTAGACTCCTGGGTGGAAGTTACGCGCGCTAACCAGTCAGCCAAATGGAGATCTCCCCTGTTCAACTAGCCAAGGCTCATGATTTATCGGGTCACAGAACACACTGTCACAGACGCATGACATTCTGTCTCAATCTGTCCCCCTGCTAATATTCTGCGCTTCAGGCTGTGTGTGTGTGTGTGTGTGTGTGTGCGAGTATGCGCACGTGTGTATGCGCACGCACGTGTGTGTGCGTGCGTGTGGGGGGGGTCTTGTTCTGTGTGAAAACGAAGCAGTACAAGTGATAATGCTGCAGGATTTCATAATTTTATCCTTCTCAGCAGCAGCACTGCAGGTGCTCTCCGTGTCCAACATGTGCGTAAGCAAGATTCTTAGTCAACTTAAAGTTGCGCACATTTTTCTGCTAAGTTTTCTTTGATAAATCCCAAAGTTTGCGTGGAAATTTGCTTACGCAGTTTTCCAACCCCGTTTTGTGTGTAAGCAAGCTTGATAAATGAGGCTCCTGGTCCATATAGACATGATGCTGTCACAAAGTTGCCTGCATGATGAGTGTCTCCTGTTTCACCACATTTTAAATGTTCTAACTGGACAGAGTTCTGGAGAATGTGGAGGCCGCTGGAGTCCTGCAAACTCATGTTCTAGAAACCAGATAGAGATGATCTGAGCTTTGTGACATGGAGCTTTATCCTGCTGGAAGTAGCCATCAGAAGATGGGTCCATGCGGTCAAAGGGATGGACATGGTCAGCAACAATACTCAGGTAGGCTGTGGGGTTTAAATCAGGATCAGGTGGTATTAAGAGGTCCAAAGTCCCACACACCGTTACACTCCCAGCAGCAGCCCGAATCTTTGATACAAGGCAGGATGCTTTCATGCCGACACCGAATTCTGACCTAACCATCAGAACATTGCAGCTGAAAACCAGATTTATCAGACCAGGATACGTTTATCCAGTCTTTTATAGCACCCAGTGTCATGTTCTGCAGCTGGGTCCACCTGCTTCATGTAACGAATCAGAGATGCTATTCTGCAGCGCTCGGTAGGAACCCGAGGTTATTTGAGCTGCTGTTGCAGTATAATTTTAGTGTTCATTTCAGATAATGCGCAAAAATTAATTTGTCATGAAAAAAACTAATGGAAATATCTCATTAACAAAGTTAACACTGATAAACTCTAAACTCAAAAATAACTCCTTTAATCTCTGATCAAGTTCATGTTCATAAATGGCATGTTCATAAAATGACATTTTAATTCACACATTTGCAGCTATTTTTGTTTTTCGGACTGCTCTCTGGAAATGGAATTGAAATCCCAGTAGATCAGCTGGTCTGCTACCATCACCATGCAGAGTTTCCCTTACATAGGCGTAGCCATGGCGGCCCGCCACGGCTGAAATCCCAGCACCACGCCTACAAGATCCCAAGTTTTATTGATTTTTTTTTTTTGCGCCGTTTCCCGAAGAAGCAGCGGGAACTACTCTGTTGTTGCTTGAGATCACAGCCGGCAGGCAGCAAGGAGGAGGAGGCAGGGCAGGGTGGTTACAGCTAGGGATGAGCCGGATACTCATTTCAGACAAGTATCCGGTACGGATAAAGCATTTTTGACAAATAGAAGAATGAAACGAGTAAAACTCGTAAATATCTGTAATCGTGTTTAAGGAAAATCCTCATTGGGTAACTGACTCTTCACGCTCTGTGATTGGTCAGTTACATAGAGCACCCGTCCCTCCCTACACACACAAAACTCTGCAGCCGGGAGCTCAGTCCAGCCCATACACACACACACACACACAGTAATGGATCTCTCTGTGCTTGCTTCACTGTTGCTCACGTTTCTTCAGTGCTCCCTAGGTTTACTTCAGCTCGCCTCTTTTTCGGTTTAATATTTAAAGTAACTTTTTTCGTAACGCACATGGTGCATTTGACAAGACCGAGCTGAAAACGGCTCGTGCATGCGTCGGTCACTGCCTCCGCTCCGGTCGGGTATTTTTTTATTTTTTATTTTAACTCTCTCTCCCTCCCTATCTCTCTCTCTCACACACACACCTCAATCAACATTGTTTTGTTTAAATGTGTGTGGGAAAAATGCCAACAACGTTAGGAAAAATCTGTTTAATCAAATTAAAATAAAATGGTTCTAGTATTTCATATTTCCTAGTTCCTACTGCATGAGTTCAGATGCATTAATTCATGCACTTAAATACTGAAAAACTTGGTCTGTAATAGTTCCTTTACTATTGTGATCAAAAATATTCAAGCTCAATTCTGAGGCTGCTCTGTAAATAGTTTTCAAATAAACAATAGTTTATAAATAAACAACTTCTGATCGATCCATATCAATTTCACATTTAAAATAATGTATTGATGTAAACCACACCCACTAATTTCCAAATAATAAGGTGCATTCATCTGTGTTTCTCCTTTGATCCGTATTAGTGATATTTTCAGCACCAGAACAATGAAGCAAAGAAACAGATTCCTGAGTTTGTTAGTAATTTTATTTATTAGGTGCATCTGATCTGTTCCATTTTTCTCTAAAATGAGATCAAATCAGTGCTTCTATGGGTTTTCTCCTGTCTGCACTAGAAATATTTACTTTATTATAATGTTCACTGTAATGTATCTTGATGTTCTTAACAAATACATTAAATCAAAGATATTGGTCAGTAATGCCAAATATGTAAATTTGTGTTTCAGTCATTTTATACTGGCTTAAAAATACCTCATTAAGTCTACTAAGTAGGGGTGTAGAAGTACGGGTGTTTTTAGTAGGGCCAGCCCAGTAATGATCTTGAAATTATTTTTGTGCAAATATTGGTGTTAAAATGCAGCAGTTGCTGGATTGGTGCAGTTCAAAGTGGAGTGCATCAAATAAAACAATATTAACATAAAGGTGAGACATGTCATAATTCCCCCCCCCCCCCCCCCCAAAACCACAGCTGAAAAAATTCCCAGGGGAAACCCTGCCATGCCATGCTAAATGACAGTCAAGACTCATTTTTGTCTCCCTTCTAATGCTTAGTTTGTACTTCAAGTCCATCTGGCCTCTGTCAATCCAAAACAATTGTTCTTCATATTGGGACACTGACTTCACATCCAAAAGCAGCACAGAGATTTGTTCACTTGTCTTCCATTTCTTTAAATTTAGCTGAAAGATGTGATTTGAAAGACATACAGCTGAATAATCTTAATTTTCTAAATAATTGCACCACACTAGTAAAGTATTGGGTCATCTAAGATCGCCCTCAATAGTACTTCTCTTATTTATTCAACTGGAACAAAGCCGGCAATTGAAAACCGCTTTAAAAACTTGTTTTTCGTCATATAAAACCCAATAATCAAAGCATCATTTGAGAAAAATAACTGGACTAATAAATTCTGCATCATCGTTTTGTTCTCGAATAAGTGTGTGTGTGCACGCGTGTGTGAGAGAAGAAGACAAGCATGGTGATGAATGCAGATGAGCCTATTGGGAGTTTATCTGCCTGAAGCAAGTGCTGGCTTCTTTGTTTATCTGCTCCCAGACTCTCTGTCATATTAGCGTAAACATGTGTGCCCCCCTTTATCTTTCCTCCACCATCCCGTTTTCTCCTCTGTTCAGCGTTTTGGCAACCCAGAGCAGTCACATATCCAGACTACAAATCCTGCTAAATGTAAATGAATTTAATACCCCAAGCTAGCATCTGTTATCTCAAACTCCTGCCCCTCTATGTTTTTCTGAACTTTTAGTTCATTGTGTCACTGCAGGTAGCTCAAGATCATTAGTCAAAGCCTAATTTATTACTGCAAATTATACGTTTAAACCCACAGACCAAAATGCTAAGTTCTGCCAAACGTGTTGACAGCATTAGCATTGTTAGAAGCCTATAATTCATATAACACAGAACTTTGTCCAGAAGAAAGACAGAAACTACAAAAGAAATGCTGACAAACTTGTAATAAGTGATAAATGCATTAATGACTATTCTAAATACAAATTAACAATGTTTGGCTGAGGGTTTTGATCATAAAAATGGAACTGTCACAAAGTTTTCTGTCTCAGTTTGTCTAAAACTCTAGGATGGTACATTTAAACTACCCCCCCTCCCCCCCCCTCCCCTCATTCAGACAAGTGAAATCCTTAAAAACACAATGGGGTTTGCAGCTGTGAGATCAGGGCTCCAGAGCTGCCGATTAAAACCTGTTTTTGATCACAGCAATGGACTGGTCACAAACTAAACCATTTACTGTAACAACTTTTGTTTACATGTGTATTGTAGTTTGAGCTATAGCAGAAAAAAAAGACATCTCTGCTGGAAGTCAGAAACCATTTATGTTGGCTCTTAACTTCAACACTAGAAAACCTGTCAGGTGGGTCTTTAAAGCTCATGTCAAGAGAATTCTCAGCTGAATATAATAAAATTATTTTTAAGGGCATTTTAAGGACTTGAGATATGCAACGAACATAAAACTAATAAACCAGTTGGTTACACTTGACCCATGTTTATTGTGGCATTTTAGTCATCTTCATCTGTATTCTTGACACAAACATAAAATGCAAACCTCTCATAAAAACATCAATCTATTCTATCTACTCTTTATGTCATTCAAATCAAACTTTCAGTAAAATTGCAACCATTTATAGAACAACCCGATGACAGAAAATGGGACAAAAACTCATTTCTGATTTAGTTTACTGGGATTTGATCCGAGTAGTTAATACGGCTGGAGTCCTTGAGTCTTTTCGACGACCCAGGAAGTGCTTTGCTGGCTTTATTAGACAACTTGTGTCTGTGGAGCCTCCCAGTGTTATATTATATATATATATATATATATATATATATATATATATATATATATATATATATATATATATATATATATATATATATACACTTGTACTGTGTTTACTAGATAAGATTGCTGGGTTTTTGTGCCTTTTTAATGTTTTTCATCATATTTTTATCCTGGTTTTCTACCTCACTAACTTGCCAGATTTTTTGTGTTTTCTTTTATCCTGTTTTCTACCCATTTGTCCACCATGTTTAACACCTACTTGTTGTTGAAGTTGTCTGAGAACCCTTAATTTTGTTGCATGTTCAGATATAATGGCAATAAAAACTATTCTATTTTAATTCAGTAACCATAGAAACAGACAAAAACCAAAGCAGCCACAAACTTCATGGAGACAGACACTAAGCTGCAGGACAAGGCTGTGGTTCACTTTGGAAGTGATTTTATTTTACTATATTTATGCCTGCTAGTAAAATAAGTTTCACATCAGATTGCTTCTTTTTATCATCAACCACTGGGGCTTGGTGTGTTTTCATGAGAGTGAACGACGCTGCCGGTGCACCATAAGCTTTTCATTCAAGGTGAAAGAGGCTGCTGTCAATGAGCTCCATTGCATCAATATGTGAGCGCTGCCTTGCAGAAAGCCCCGGAGCCGTTCAGAGAGGAGCGCGTTGTACAGGCCGTCCATCAGCCTGGAGGCATAGCATGCTGACACAGCAGCACATGCACGTGCACGCACAGTGTTGATGGCTTTGCTGCAGTCGTTTTTCTGCAGAAATTTGTCTCGTTTTCTTTTCTTGCCCTTTTTCTCAGTGTCTCACCTGATTTCTCGCAGTGACAAGAGGTCGCTCGGTCCTTTGCCTCTGGCGACCGTTTGGAAGGTGATAAGATTACTTCAAATTGACTAGCACACGCTCACAACCAGACACTTGCTTGGACTGATAATGACCACTGTGGTTCTGATGACATCAAAGCCAGACGAATGTGGGCAGCGCAGGTTGTATTGGTGTTTCATTCAGTTTCATGCACACACAGCCACTCACTAACACGCATACACACACGCTAGCAGCCATTCATTCATTACCCTCAGACAGAGCAATTTATGAATGGGCGCCCTCAGTGAAATCACAGCTGCTGCATCCTGAGAGGGACCGTTTCCACCTGTATTGACTTTTGGGCTTCATATCTGGAGTCTTTTGTTTTTCCCTGTTTGTGTACCATTTTAGAGGAGGCAATTATGTGTGATGAAAGGACAGAATTATCTGTTGGTTATTGCTGGTTATTGCAGTGGTTATACAGAGCTCAACTTTTTATTTTTTTTGCTTCAGATTTCTGTAATGTTTTTTTTACAAAACTGTAAATCAAAAATGCAGTAATTGTTCGGAATTAAACTATGCTCCACCAAGTGGTTGACAAGCCAGTCAATGGTTATTTTGTCATAAAGTGTGGGTGATTGAGCATTTAATTTCTTTAATTAATTATTTCTACTTGGGTCTTTTATAGGTTGTCACTTTTTACTCTTATTCCTCCTTTCCACTGGATGCGTAAGGATCACAAAACAGCCACAAAACATACTTTATGGCCATTAGCTGCCATCAGTGGCGGCCTGGCTATCTGTGAATTCTGGATAATCCCAAAACGACTGGTGTGTTTTAGGGCCAGTGTCGGAAGTCATTATCCAAGTTTCACAAATCAGAAAATAAGTTTTAAAGGGATATTTCAACCAAAACTGAACATTTTATTTGTTGTCATACTTCCCAGAGTTGGATAAGTGGGAAAACCCCATTTCTAACCTGCCCAGTCAGCCTCCTGACTCTGCTGGACTCCTTTCACTTTGGCTTAGCATAAAGCACAGTAAGTGAATGAATCGAACTAGCATTAGCAAAAATCACTCAGTAGTGATCCCAATTCTCCTTGGTGACCTAAATAATCAGACTGACTGCAAGTGAAAATAGTAACATAAAGGAATCACAGGTGCCATTTTAGACTTGGGACAACTTTATGGAAAAGCACACCTTTGTCATAAAGGCAAAAGTTATTTTAGGTTCTGTGTGAAAAATATGCCCACTACAAATGTGCATCACCAAATGGACATACTAGAACCAGAAACGGAGAAGCGCAGAGGAAAAATGGCTGTAAGTTCAGCAGTCAAATCCTTCCTTCTGGAGGAATGAACCACCATAAAATCTGGCCATGTGGTAAGTAGCAGCTACGCTAGGGCAGAGGAGATTCTGTGGCGACGTCATATACAAATTTATACAAGCTGATAAATCTCAAAGTACGTGGCAGGCATGGTCAAACACATTATTTTCATTTAAATTGAAGTTCATATGTGCGATCCAGGGCCTAATACAAAGCGGATTAGAAAATAGCTCTTTTAGCTCCGTTGACTTGCATTCATTTTTGCGTTCCTCCAGGGACCCATGAGCCGACTGGAAAGGGAGGAGACTTTAGGTTGGTTTATGCTTGACGTGTCCGCGAGGTCCGCATGGCTCCGCGTGGAAAAGTTGTGTCATTTTAACAACCACGCCCCTCCACCGCGCCTCCGCACAGCCCAAACTTTCCACACCGCGCACCTAGGAAATTTTCTAACCACGTGGACGGTTGGACGAGGAAAAACATGGCGGACTGGCAAGAACTAGTATGGGCAGAGGTTCGTAAATACAGACATTTGTATGATTCAGCTCTCAGAGATCACCGTGATCAACATGTTGTTAATAATTCTTGGAGAGAAATAGCTCGCACTGTCGGAAAAGACGAGGACGCTGTTAAAAATGCTGGAATGCCATCTTGTAAACAGTAATTTCTACTTCTACTATGGTGTAGTGTTGGATGCATGCCGTAGAGCTCCATGCTGCCCCGTTCATTTTGGGAGAGTATTGGCTCACCGCAGAGACAAGCCGCAAGAACCATGAATGCTGCAAGTTGTGAAGCGCGTTCCATCCGCGAGCCGCATCATCAAGCGGAAAGTGAATGCGTCAAGCGTAAACCAAGCTTTAGGCTCCCTACTGTGTGTCAGGTTAAAAAAAGGCAATGTCAATGAAAATGAATCACCACTTGAATATTCATGCTGCTCTTGTTTGAAAATTACACTTGAATATTGCAAGTACAAAAACAGAAGGAAAAAAGGTGAAAAAGTGAGTGCAGAATATGTGAATGGAGTGAGAATGGACCTGAGGAAAAAAGCTGCATGCGGCCTCACATGTGCATACACAATCAGTAGAGCAGTTGGGTTTACTTCACATCATGTGGATTCTGAATGTATTTGCTTCCAGCACAAACACACATGATAAAGAACCAGTGGGGTTTACTTGAGTGGAGGAAAGGAGTTTATATTACATCTGGCAGCTGATTTCTAAGAGTTGGGTTGTGTGTTTGACTGGCGAGTCCCCACTCTGAAACCCTGAGCGACAATGGTTTCATTTCCTCTTGTATGAACCTGAGTAACTGCGTCAGTCAAGCTCAGCTGCCAAGGAAGAAATGTTATCGGCAACGATTGTGTGCACGGAGGCAGAAGATGATGGGGCGGGAGCGACTAGAACAGGCTGACAAGGTGACGGTGACACATTTAACATGAAGACTGACAACAGCCATCGGAACGTTTCAATGTCAAGCTGAACAAGCCATTCATCCAAAAATGGTTTTCAATCATCAAATTATTTCCAGCTTTCACAGCGGACTGTGAAAAAGCTAAAGATTTCAACTATGCAACAGAGCATAGGTAAACATTAGGTGTTTGTCGATAGGAGCTTCTTTCTGAAAGCCAAAAAAATGAATAAGCAATCGCACCCTGATAAATCTATAATGGACAAAGATGAAAGGGAGCAGATAAAAATTCTGAGCTGCAGCAACACGACTGAAACTTCAAATGCATTGAAAAACAGCTCACTGACTGTAGTGATGCTTGAGATTGTGTTTAAGCTAAGGCTGCTCGATTATGGCAAAAATAATAATCATGATTATTGTGACTGAAATTGAGATCTTGATTATTTAAGACGATTTTTCAATTAATGTTGATTTTATTTGTTTTTATTCGGTCATAAAATTGCTCAGGGCACAATCATGACAAGAGTAAAGAAACAAGATGATCACTAAAATAACTCCTGATTCCGAGTATAAAAAGACCAGTATACTCATAGTTTATGACCCAAGGGCTATAGACCTTGGTTTAACTCATTTAAGTCTAACCAGTACAGACCCAAATACCAATATCTTGCAAATACTGACAGCAAGAAGTATACAGTGGCTTTTATAACAAATAAATGCTAATAAAATGATGATCACAAAATTTTGCATGATATGTATGTAGTCATGTCAAGGTGCTGTAGGAGAGTGCACTAGCACCGTGTCCTCAGAGAGATTAGTTATTGTTTATCAGCGTGAGGAACTTATTTCTATCTATTTCTACCTTATTTATAAACTATTTATCAGTAAATGAAATTGTAACGGAATGAAATGACTGTTTTCCATCTAAAAGTCATTTCCCCCCTCTCCTCAGCAAGAACTAATCTGAATGAGATACTGCCTCAAGATCTCATGCATCTGCTCCTAAACTGTTTTCCTGTCCAGCCCAAGAGAAGAATGAAGACAAAGGACACTCTTCCTTTTTAATAAATAAAAGAACTCCATTTTTAATAAGTAATATGACTTTAATCTAGCTGCACTAGACATGCTGATCACACGTAACGTTAAGACATGACACATTGCTTTTACTGATCCAATCAGAATCTGCCAGATCTGATGGAGGCGTGGTTTTGGTGGTGCTTGGTAAATCTGTCATCTTTTCATTCAACCATAAACCAAAACATCCGAAGTATAAAACTATGCCCACGTCATCTTTAACGCCAGTTCAAAGCGTTCTAGAGAAGTTGACGGAGTGGCCAATCTGTAACTTTCCTCTTCAGCCGAAAGAAACGACGACAAACTGGATAAAATATGTTGCATTTTACCAACTAAGCAACGGTTCCTTTCAGAATAAAAGCTGAACTCACTGACCCTCCGGGTCCATCTGACGCTGTCAACCAACTGTTGCTTTTTACCTGGAGACAATCCAAAGACTAGTTTGTTGTACTGCTGATGCTGTTTCATTGTTGTACTGCTGATGCTGTTTCATCGACTCCGGCACCGAAAGAGGGGTTCGAGGACCTGGCAGTCTGGATCTGTACGGAGGTCTCATTCTAAGTGTACGTGTGGAGCGACAAAAATGGTGTCTTATGTGTTTATGAATCTCCAAATCAAAGCTTAGCGCAAAGACATCACCTTTACTCCCACCAGAACTAATCGTTTCTCCGGATTTGCTGGTTCTGAACAACATTCCACACTACACCATTCTCCGTCTCACTTCACCTTAGTTACACCATACATTTAGTGTTTAAAGTTAGTCTAGTTTTAATTCGTTTAGTAAGAAATCTTTAAACTTTTAAAACTTGACTCTCTCTTCTGTTGTCTCTCAGTCAATACGGTGTTACATAATCCCTGCAATTATGGAGCTAGGATTGGGACAATATTCAGTGTAACTTGTACCAAGTTTTGTAACTTGGAAAATGTTTCATGACACTTAACTTTGGATTCGTAACTTGTAACTTTAGTTTTCTAACTTATAATTCTCAATTTGAACTTGTATTTCTTGTTTTGTAACAGGAAATTTTCATTTTGTAAATGTATTTTTTTATTTTGTAAAATCTAACTTTTATTTTGTACATTTACTACTCATTTTGTAACATCAAACATTCTTTCAGAAACATGAAACTTTCGGTTTTTACCTAGCAGACTTCCAAAATAAAAAAACAAGGTACAAGTTTGAAATCAAAACTCTCAAAACACATTTCATTCTACAGGTACAAACCTCAAATCTACAGTGTTACGAATCTTTTTGACTTTTTGTCCCATGATGCGGAAGCGACTTAGGCTCCCTATTGGGGCTTAAGGTGTGATACAATTTTCAGCCTCTAGATGGTGCCATTAAAGGAAAAAAAACTGGATTCCTGATTTGAGTAAATGTTGGGTCAATGTTCCTGGAAAAAGCCATTCAAGTAAGCAACGTTTGGTAACAACACTATTCAAAATGTCCAATTCCATTTCTTCAGTCATGACTCGTCATTTTTCGAAAGCACATTTAATTTATTGGTTGCCATCAGTATGTGAAGAGCAGTTCAAGCAATAGTAAAAATGCTCCAGAAAAAGATCTTCTACAACATCTTTAAGCTTTAAAGTGAATGGGACTAGCATATTAATAACTTGGATGGCCATTCTGTTGCTTATATCTACAGCTTTTATATTACATGGGAACACCTGACTTGCAAAAAGATAGCTGTGTGGATGAACAGTAGACGGGTAAAATGTGTTTAGAATTAAACTGTCACAAAACCAACAAATGCATACCCTAAACAAATAATTCTCTAAGAAACGGGAATAAAAAATAAACAGATGGTGTTACCATGAAGACAGTTGCAAAACAATCCACTTAATTCATGTGGCTGGCTTTCTCCATCTCTCCCTCTCTCTCCCACACACACAGACACATCCATGTCAGCTCTGCAGGTCTGTTCCCGCCCGATCAATAATTAGCAGTTTAATCAAAGCAGAAGTGGTCGCCTCTGAATGGACTCGTGCACACACACACGCACACACGTCCACATGGCAGAAGGTCTGATAATGACCGGGAGCGCAGACAAGGGCAATTATACAGCTCAGAGCTAACGTCATTACTGGGCAGACCCCATATACACACTAAAACACACACACCATTATTCCATGTGTTGCGAATACAAAGCAATCTGGTTGGAGGCTGTGCATAGCCGTAAAGATAAAGCAACCATAAGCAATTTCCAAGAATGTGCATGGAGGGAAAGATGAAAGGTGGAAATGAAAATGGGGGAAACCCAGGGCAGATTAGACGAGGGTGAACTTGGGAGAGCCAAAATAAAAGCAGGACTGTGCTATGAGTCGGAAAGAGAGTTATTAGTTAAGAGGTAAAACACACAGTTTGAACAATTAAAAACATCAAATGGAATCTAAAAACTAATGAAAAGCACAAACACTTAGCGATCCTAATGTATTAAATAAAGCTAGGAGTATAAAGTCATTCTATGGAGAGACTTAAAATCCCCAAGAGATGGAGCCTGTCTGACTTGCAAGGTCAGCCGCCGCTCAGAAGCTACAGCTGATGGGTCCGATCACCTCTGTAGCCCAGCCTGGATCATGAGTCATCTAAAAGCAAAATTGGGGGACATAAGGCTGCAGAAGGTCAGACAGACTAAGAGGAGTTACCCATTAAGGACCTAACAGGTCATAAATGATACTTTCTCAGAATGGTTTAAAACTTGAAGGCATCTATCTCACAGTCTGGGGGAAATAAAACCCCCAACTGGTTTTCAATAAACAGAACTGGACTAAAAGGATTTCATGACCGGCAGTGGTGTTTTAGCCAACAGGTGGAAAGCTGCTGATCTGAATCGCTATGGCAACAGGAGGTAAGGCGTGATGGATGAGGATTCATTATGGCTGCAGTGTAAATGCAATGAAGCAGAAAAACTCGTTGGGTAAAATACAAAACACACACACACACACACACAGTTTTCAGTAGCAGCCCCAACTAGTCCGTGTCAAAAACAGAGTGAAATGAAAAGACAACTCTGTCAGTGTGTGTTTATGTGTGCGCGCCTGTTCACTATATGATTTTGTAGCAGAGCTCGTAGGCTTTAAAAACACTGTTGCCACGGCAGCAATTACGCACCAATTATAGTTCGTATTCCAACTGTGACTCCCAAAGCAGAAGATGAAGACAAGAGGATGAGAGCACTGAAATAAAAGCCTTTAACAGTCTTCTATGCAATTAGAACAACAATTTGCAGAAAATGACACCAACGAGAGTTTTCACTGCAAGTCCTGACAGTGTATAATCTATCCCAGTTGAGTGAGCTCCACTCCGCTGCCTGTAGCACAACATAATGAGCCATCAAGATATAAAAAAATGAAACACTGAAAAAACCTAAGTACTACTCACCGAAACTGTGCCAAAAACATTGATTTATGAAGTAAGTGGTGGATGAAAGTCAGCGACTTGCCAAGTGAGTCAGTTTACACCAAGATGCAGAAACAGATGTGGAAAAAACAAGTCTAGCTGTAGACAAACAAATGTTTGTTTGGTAATGTGCTCTGATCTGTATCTAACGTTGAGGTAAAGCTGCATCTTGGAGGCAACGAAATCCATTTTGAAAATGTATGTTGTTCACTTTTAAAGCATGTCTGGAATTTTTGTAGATAGGTGGCTGGTATGGCATGGTAAATGGCCTGTATTTGTATAGCGCCTTCTTGGGGTTCCAAGTTGCCTCACAACTAAATCAGTCATTCAGCCATTCACACACACATTCACACACTAGTAATGATAAGCTACAATGTAGCCACAGCTGTCCTGGGGTGCACTGACGGAAGTGAGACTGCCGAGCACTGGGGCCACCAGTCCATTCACCAGCAGGCAGGGCGGGTTAAGTGTCTTGCCCAAGAACACAACAGCAGCTGATGGGCTGAATGTGAGATGGACAGGAGATGGACAACCTTTTCAAGTTTCAGTAAAGGTTGGGTCACAATAAAATTGCAGTTTGTTCACAATCATATTCACAGGAACTGGCCATTTACACTCACAAGCCTCTTTTCCAAGTCAGGGACAATGTGCTGCACTGCAGTCATTCACCTTATTTACAGCATGAATGTAAAATAGGATAATCAACTAGTCACACACACACATTCACAACTGGTGGTGATTAACAGCACCATTGGTTCCTCCCTCCACCTTCAGTAGGCAATAATGTGTCAAGGAGAAGTGTCTTGCCAAAGGACACACTGACACAAGTGGAGCCTGGATTCGAACTGTCAACTCAATGATCAAAGTGCAAGCTTTTAACCCCTGAGCCACTGTTTAGCACAATTGTATTAAGTACACCTCTTCAATGGATTAACACATACAGTGAGGAAAATAAGTATTTGAACACCTTGCGATTTTGCAAGTTCTCCCACTTAGAAATCATGGAGGGGACTGAAATTCACATTGTAGGTGCATTCCCACTGTGAGGGACAGAATGTAAAAAAAAAATTCAGGAAATCACATTATATGATTTGTAAAGAATTTATTTGTTTTGCACTGCTGCACATAAGTATTTGAACACCTGAGAAAATCAGTATTAACATTTGGTACAGAATGCTTTGTTTGCAATTACAGAGATCAAACATTTCCTGTAGTTCTTGACCAGGTTTGCACATAGTGCAACAGGGATTTTGGCCCACTCCCCCACACAGATCTTCTCTAGATCTGTCAGGTTCTGGGGCTGGTGCTGAGCAACACAGAGTTTCAACTCCCTCCAAAAATTTTCAATTGAATTTAGGTCTGGAGCTCCCAGCCTTAGTCTGTGAGGCAGACACTTTGTCTACTTTTAAGACTAGGCTTAAAACATTTCTATTCAATAGGGCCTATGGTTAAATTCTGATGTTAGCCTAGATCAGGACAAGTGGGGGAGTACAGGGAGGTGGAGTGTACAGTCGGTAAAGACGGCTCTCCCTTGCCCTGCCTCCAACATGCCCACATCTAAATAGGATAGATTATCCAGAGTTATCTCTGTAGTTATGCTGCTATAGGCTTAGACTGCTGGAGGATACACTGACCACTTTTCACACTCTACTGCTTTATTCTACAATTTGCTCTTTAACTGTATTATTTCCTGCTATTTCAGCTGTTAACTTTATTTTTTCTTCAGGTGTTTTCCTCCCCAGAAGAAGCTACAATGATGTTCTGCTGAGCTGTGGTGGCCTCATGGAGGGGACCATCGACTAGCACACTGCTGCTAACCACTTAAACATTCTCCCTCTCCTGATAATAACTTTTTGCTTTCCTTGACGTTGGATGTGCTACTGCTAGTTTACCCGTTTAACAATAGATCCACTAGGATAAATACAATAAAGTTCATCTCTCGCCAAATAGAATATTTACTAAGGAATCACAATGTAACCATAGACAATGCTTGGTGTGTGTGTGTGTGTGTGTGTGTGTGTGTGTGTGTGTGTGTGTGTGTGTGTGTGTGTGTGTGTGTGTGTGTGTGTGCGCGCCTGCTCTGTCTTCTCGATCCCCAGTGAGTCGTGGAGGATGGCTGCTTATACTGAGCCAGGATCCTCTGGAGGTTTCTTCCTGTTAAAAGGGAGTTTTCCTCTCCACTGTCGCTGCATGCTTGCTTAGTATGAGGATTGCTGTAAAGTCACTGACACTAGTCAGTGACTTGATGCAATTTGCTGGGTTCCTTATATAGGAAACATTTTTTTCTGATTGGCTTAATGAACTGACCTGAATTGGAATGTTTATTATGTGAAGTGCCTTGAGATGACTTGTCGTCATTTGGCGCTATATAAATTAAATTGAATTGAAATGAAGTTGTGGTTGTTATTGCTGTTGTTAGCCTCAAGGGCAACATGCTGATTATCACTTGTAAGTCGCTTTGGACAAAAGCGTCTGCTAAATATATTAACATAAAATACATAAACATAAACATCCTGGCTGTGTGCTTCAGGTTATTGTCATGTTGGAAAACCCAGCCACTCTTCAATGCTCTGACTGAGGAAAGGAGGTTGTTGCTCAAAATGTCACAATACATGGCCCCATTCATCCTCTCCTTAATACAGTGCAGTCGTCCTGTCCCCTTCGCAGAAAAGCACCCCCAAAGCACGATGTTTCCACCCCCATGCTTCACAGTAGAGAAGGTGATCTTTGGATGCAACTCTTCCTTTTTCCTCCATACACGGCAAGTAAAGTTTAGACCAAAAAGTTCTACTTTGGTCTCATCTGACCACATGACTTTCTCCCATGCCTCCTCTGGATCATCCAGATGGTCATTGGCAAACTGCAGACGGGCCTGGACATGTGATGACTTGAGCAGGGGAACCTTTCGTGCAATGCATGATTTGAAACCATGACGGCATAGTGTTCTTCCAAAAGTGACCTTTGAAACTTTGGTCCCAGCTCTCTTCAAGTTATGGACCAGCTCCTCCCGTGTAGTTCTGGGCTGATTCCACACCTTTCTTATCATCAGTGATACCCCACGAGATGAGATCTTGCATGGAGCCCCAGTCCGAGGGAGACTGACAGTAGTCTTTAGCCTCTTCCATTTTCTGACAATTGCTCCAACAGTTGATCTAGTTTCACTAAGCTGCTTGGCAATTTCCCCGTAGCCCTTTCCAGTCTTGTGGAGGTCCACGATTTTGTCTCTTGTTTCTTTTGACAGCTCCTTGGTCTTGCCCATGGTAGTAGTTGGAGTCTGACTGACTGTGGGGTGGATAGACGTCTTTAAAGAGATCAGACAGGTGCTATTAATTAAGATTACTAAGTGGAGTAGAGGTGGACTTCTTAAAGGCAGAGTAACAGGTCTTTGAGAGCCAGAATTCTTGCTGATTGCCAGGTGTTTAAATACTTATGTCCAGCAGTGCAAAATAAATAAATTCTTTACAAATCATACAATGTGATTTCCTGAATTTTTTTTTTTTACATTCTGTCTCTCACAGTGGGAATGTACCTACAATGTGAATTTCAGACCCCTCCATGATTTCTAAGTGGGAGAACTTGCAAAATTGCAAGGTGTTCAAATACTTATGTTCCTCACTGTACATAACACAGATATGCAATAATCAAACTTTTAGTTTTAGTCAATTTAAGTTCAAGATTAGCAGCAGAATAATGAAGAGACTTAAACGGACATAATGTACCCCTTTTTTAAACATATAAACAGTTTTATGGTCGATACAAACATGTTCATGAAGTTCTTTCCACCAAATCCCTCTCACACAAAGCAATTTCAGCAGTTTTACTGTTGACAGTTTAAAGGGGCATTATGGAAGTTTGACAGCCAAAACATGTATAGAACTAATAAATTTCTTCTTCATACATTCTCCTGCAATGCCCTGGTCCTGTAGAATGAGCTCTGGCATTTTTACTGTGATTGCCTGTTTTTCTGTAAAATCACAGAAAAAGAGAGATGAGCTGAGCTGCTCGGGTCGAGCAGGCTGCTTCATGAGCGTTCACGCTCAGGCATAGCCCGTAGCATTTGCCATCAGTAGCTTTAGCAGCAGAGAGTGAGGTAGTGCCAACTCAGCGACTTTGTTGCTGTTCCTAACGATGAAACTAGCTACATTTCTGAGGACCCTTAGCTACTTTCTTCTAGATATTTCTTGCAAATTAGCAACTAAATAGCCATTTTTGCTCCAAACTGTTCTTTGAACGTTGTTTTAGCTGTAAACAAGGGTATAAATACTACAGATACCAAACACGTCAGTGGTCGTTTAGCTCATCTAGTTAGACGTCGAACTCTCGTGCAAGAGACCCAGGTTCGATTCAGGGTGAGAACAATTTTTTTAAGAGCTTCTTTTTTACATTAATGGTATATTTTGTTACAGTAAGATGCCCAAATTTTTATTTGAGACTCGCCGAACGGCATTGAATTCACAGATAAAAAAGATGTGGGTTCAACTTTCATTTTGGAACAATTTTTCAAGCAAGGGAAGGGAATGATCTGAGCATGCAGGAAGACTGACCCATCATGAAGAGAAAAAGGTACAGAACCAAGTTATTTAATTAATTAGCTGCACTTTCTCCTGTCCTCTTGCCCCCCCCCCCCCCCCCCCCCCACACACACACACACACACACACATACACACACAAGGGACTGTCAGCTCTCAGAGCTCTGTGAAGCTGACCCCCAGCAGCTTCACAGAGCTTCGTCTCAGCTGTTATTTTCGTTAAGGAGTGTGCACGTACAGCATGCGAGCTTCGTGCACGAGCCTCCTATTGAAGCTGCCGTTACGCTTTTGGCCAGAGGGGGCAATCGCAAGCATAAAAACTCAAAACTCCGTAAAGTCCCTTTAATTGTATCTCAGAATTTTCTGTTTCAGGGCTCTGTCACTTTAAAAAAACAAGTTGTTGCTGGCCAAACCCACCCCTCTTCTGATTGGCTGCTCTAAGGTGAGATGCTCTGATTTCTGGGATGGAAATACACAGCTAACTCTAACCCTTTATAATCTCAAATGAGAGCAAGTTTACAGAGATTTGAAGGGATTCACTTCAAATGCCACACATGTAACATTTCAAGTTTTCATGACATTTAGAGACAGTTGAGACCCAACACAGACCTCAGTGGACAAAACATATTAACCTCTCAACAACAGACTGCTACAGCAACTAAACAATAAAATTACAGTGATAATTCATGAGGATAGAGAGCATTTTCTGTAAATGCCGATTTGTTTTAAGTGAAAAATCTAGAACCTTCTTTTACTGCATCATCTGCCCTCCGTCTCACACACACAGAAATTACAGAAGGCTGCTTGAAATGCTGCCGCTAAAGTCTCTTTCCTTGTAAAGTGTGAAAAACATGTAGATAGTTGAGAAAAATTCAGATGTGTTATTTTAAATCCACATATGAATAAAATCTCCAATATGGCATTAGGACTGACCAGGGAGTTTGTCATTGTGTTTGAAGCAACTGGTGTTGTGTTGAGTTGGGTTTCCCCAGCAAAAAGTGTTTCAGGCCTGTGCCTGCATCCAGGCTGTGTTGTGGTTACTACAAATAAAAGAAAACTCCTGACATGAGCAGCACATTAGATATCACATGAAACTACATGTTTTAATTTTGTAGATCACGCACCTTTACTGACCTGATTTGGTTTCTTTTCCTGCTTCAGGCAACCTTTTTCATATCCTTTCTGCCACAAACCCAGATGAATTTTGATCCTCTGGAGGGGGAAAAACCAAGAGAATCTAAAGATGTGAGTATAATTCACAGCTGAAGCCTCATGTCTGCTTTTGTGTGTTCAGTTGTACAAACAACAAAAATGCACCAGCATGTGCCACCTTGGCTGCCGAGGTATGGATTTGCCATGGCAACCACTACTGGGACATCAGGAGACTTTCCATATGTTTACATTAGTCTCCATGGAAACCACTTGTACTTGTTTGCAAGGAAGCATTGCAGGTTTGAGGTAATTCAATGAGGTGGATGAAATAAGTCATCTGTTTTCTTCAAGAAATGAAAACATTTTCTAGCATTAACGAGTGTAGCTTATGTGCAACAGAACATTAAGCCAGGGTTAAGTAAGAAAATTTAATTCTGGGCTCTTACTTCTGGGTTTGCCGTTCAGATAAAACCAGGATGTCAGAAAGCACAGACGAGCAATACTGCTGCAAAAGATACATCGCTGACGCAAACACCATCAGCTCTACATCAGAGTCTATACACGCTGTGAAAGAGCCATATGGAAGGAACAGGCAGGGGGAAGAAAGGCAACAGGAGCTGGAGATAAACGATGTGACCTGACACAGTACAGGGCATGTTGGTGGTCACCTGCTCTGATAGACGGACTGGAGATGGGGGGAGGGCTGCTCTTTCATTCTATCTGGTATCATGTGGGTGCAAGATTCAGCCATCAAGGCTTACCTCAACACTTTGCATTTTGGAATATAACCTTCATTTTGTCTTGCCATGTTTGATAAAACTTATAGTAAAATTTACACTGCTCAAAAAATATAAAGGGAACACAAAATAAGACATCCTAGATATGAATGACTTCATTTTAAATACTTTCTTCTTTACACGAATGTGTCAACAAAATCACAAAAATCATCAATGGAAAGCAAATTTATCAACTCTTGGAGGTCTGGATTTGGAGTCAAACTCAAAATTAAAGTTAAAAAAACACTACAGGCTGATCCAACTTTGATGTAATGTCCGTTAAAACAAGTCAAAATGAGATTTGTGTGTGTGTGGCTTCCACGTGCCTGTATGACCTCCCTACAATGCCTGGGCATGCTCCTGATGAGGTGGCGGGTGGTCTCCTGAGGAATCTCCTCACAGACCTGGACTAAAGCATCTGCCAACTCCTGGACAGTCTGTGGTGAACGTGGTGTTGGTGGAGCGAGAAATAATATTCAAGATGTGCTCAATTAGATTCACTATGCAGACAGGCACAGCTAACCTTGCCACAGCTCGCGTTGATGTGCTGGATGAGCTGCACTACCTGAGCCACTTGTGTGGGTTGTAGACTCCCTCCCTCTCATGCTACCACTAGAGTGAACGTACCGCCAGCATTCAAAGCGACCAAAACATCAGCCAGAAAGCAGAGGAACTGAGAAGTGGACTCTGTGGTCACCACCTGCAGAACCACTCCTTTATTGGTATGTCTTCCTAATTGCCTATAATTTCCACCTGTTGTTTATTCCATTTGCACAACAGCATGCTGAATTGATTGTGGTCAGTGTTGTTTCCTGTGGACAGTTTGATTTCACACAATTTAGCCGTTCCCTTAGTTTTTTTGGTGGATTTTTTTAGCAGTTTATTTTGCAGTTCGCTTTGTAACAAAAACACACATTCAAACTATAGTTGCTTTAGTCCAGGGGGGTCTGCAACATGCGACCTGTAAAAGTGGCTCCTTGTAATTTGGACCAAGAATAACGTGAGTAATGTTTAGGTTTAGTTTTCCCAAATCTTTGCAATCTCTGCATGGACTTTCAGTAGCAGGATGGTCAAAATACATGTAGAATAAGTTGTTTATTATAAACTGAACGAATTTAAAGATGGTGTGTTAGTTTAATAGGTCTGTAATATTCTTAACATTTTGTTTAAAAACATATTTCCATATGTATGCATCAATAACTTTAAAGACACAATGTGTATGTTTACCTTTAATGTCTGAAAATATCCATCAAAACGTTGTTGAAAATAAATAAAATGACGTTTAGTTGTTGAAAAAAATGTTGGCGGCTTTGTACCATATAACCACAAAAAAATGGGTCTAAAATAAATAGGGCGTGGGTCTAGGGCCTTTGAAGGATGCCATGTTTCCTTCTGGCCGGCTCAGGATCCTGTGCCTTTTGATGACATTACTCTAGATGATTGGCTAGATGTACAACTTACTGAAGTTACATTACCACGCCAACACAAATTTAATACCAAAACTGCTAAACTCTTTCCAAAACCTATGTGAAAGAAGAGAATTCGAAAAAGAGATGCAATATGTTTTGACCAAGCGGTATTGCCGTAGTATAGCAATGTCATCAGCAGGCGCAGAACCTCAAGCAGATCTGGAAAGTACAGTGCCAGAAAACTACAATCGACATTGCATTCTCTAACTGGAATTAACTGAAGGACCGTCAAAGTCCGGAACAGTCCCACCAAGGTTGCATGCTTTCTGCTCCACTGGTAACATTTGCTGTAATGTGTTTTAAACTAGCGACAGTCAGGACATTATGGTGTAAATCTACACTGAAATGTAATATGTATTGCCCCCCAGAGGCAAGAAACTTCACACTGCCACTTTAAGCCCTGTTATTCCTTATAGGAAACAGTTTATTCCCTTACTTTTGATGCAAATCATGTTACTAGGGATGTGGATTGGTGCAATTATGGTGATACGATACGTATAAACATACAGACAATACAATATTTCACGATATATTGTGATACGTTCAGTCAGACGATTTTTTAGACTGAATTTATTACAGGAAAATTCTATAAACAGTCCAAACTGATACTTAACGTGTTGAACGTGAGGTATCTGAACCATAATAGAGGGATTTACATTTCTATCGTGGAAACAAAACCTATTGCACACCACTGCCAACTAGCAGTTGGTGTTTGAATTGCCCCCAAAGAATAGAAAATACATAAATGTTTGCATGTAAATTATTTAAAAAATTAGATACACAGCTTTTGAATATTGATTTAATATTGCAGGAAAAAAAACATCACAATATACTGAGATATCAATATTTTCTATGTACGGCTTTTGAATATCAATATAATATAGCTGGAAAATTGATATTTTCTTAAATCCTTATTAAAAACCTTTCTGGATGTGGACATTTTGGTCAAAGTTAGGAAAAAAACATGTTAAAACTCTTCTGTAGGTATGTCAAAATGTTTCCGCATATAAAACAGCTTTTAAATGTATAAATGAGATGTCAACTCTGGGACATCTAACAAAATATTTTATTTTACTTTACTATTGCTTTATTGTTATTATTGCTTGGAAGAATGTGAGTTACAGCAACAGTTAATTTCCCTCTGGTATAATTAAAGTATCTTTGGCTTGAATTTAATGAGAGTTATCTTGAAGGACAATGAGAATGTAAACTAAAGTGCAATTAAATTGATTTCTACCTAATGATTTGATCTGGTGTTTAAATTTGTTTTTAACGTTTATTCAAAATATCCATCCAGCCATTCAGAAAATTTACTGACACGTTTTGACTTTGTCATTATTGGTTTTTCCCAATCAGGCACAGACTCTTCCCCATTTCTTTCTGCATTATCAGATTTTCCCAGCTGCTTTGCTGCATCTGTTTCACACAAATTTTCTCAAGTAAACCTTCATCACACCCGAGCACAGACGCACGCAGAAGAGCAGGTGTTAACAAGACAGTGTTACAGCATCACAATTATCCGGAGAGCTTTTCTTTGGCTCAGTTTGATGGACTACAAATGCATTTAATCACCCACTAACGTCACAAAAGCACAAATTAAACACACACACAAACAGAACAAGAAGGCAGTGTAAACACAAGCAGAAGGCTGATCAGTGAAATGTACCCAGCAGCAGCAGCACAGATTCTTAGAAGAGAATGCTTTATTAGCACAGTAGGGTGGGATGACGTCAGCGAATATGGATGTCCTACCCCTCCAAGTTGCATGAGTCAACAAGAGCTCAAGCCCCACCAATAGGTTACTGATTTAGAGGCTTGGTAGATATTCCATCTTTTCCAGACCTGTTCAGTCAATACCCATCATGGAATTACATTAATCAATTATAATAATCACTTTAATTTCCAAATGAAAGAAATTACTGCTTTTTAAAGCAACACTGAAGAGTTTTTAACATTTTAAAAATGTGGTTTCAGTGGTTCTTCAACCATAAACTTGAGCAACTTCACATGGGACAGTATTCTGTAGCCCTCTGCTGACCAGAAACTGCATTTTACAGTTTTGTAGTTTGGGTAAAAACACTAGTAAGGAGTTTTGGTTTTTTCTTTATGGCAATAGCGGTTTACTGTGCCGGTAGGGTTCTGGACAGGAGGCTTCATCAGATTGTCAAGCCTCAGATTCAGGATGAACAATGTGTTTTTCGTCCTGGCTGTGGAACACCGAACCAGCTCTATACCCATAAGCTTGGTTTATGCTTGACGCGTGTACAATCTGCGTGGAAATGAAAGGTGCGGATGGAACGCTCATCGGAACTTGCAGCGTTTATGGTTCCTTCCTTCCTCTTCGGCTCGTCTCCATTGTGGGGGTCGACATGGGGCTCTATGGAATGCTTTCAACACTGTATTAGAAGTATAAATCACTGTTGTTTACAACATTTTTCCACTGTGTCCTCGTCATTCCCAATTGACAGGAATTATTCATATTTTTAATCACGGTGATGTTTATGGACCGCATCACAAAGATGTCCGTACTTACGAACTTCCGCCACTATGTGCTTTTGCCAGTCCACCATGTTTTTCCGAGTAGGACTGTCCGCATGGTTAGAACATTTCCTAGGTGTGTGGTACGGAAACTTTGGACCATTTACCATCTATGGATGGATGTGTGGTGCAACAGAAAAAAATGGGTTGATATAAACTTTGATAGAAAAGGTTTCTTTTATTTTTCCATTATAGATAGCTTAACACTAGACTCCCAACCAACAAAAAATACAGATCCAGGCACGCTCTGTCACCAATCCCACCCCTCTCAAACTTAAACAGACTGCATGTGACTTAAACAAAACATTGCAGCAAGGAGAGGCAGGGGAAATTGTCCCAAAAGAATAATTTCATTTTTACAAGTCCTTTGCTAAATTTGTAATGGGAGCTGAGGCCACTTCTTCAGCTGACAGAGCTGCACATTTCTTTATTTTCCTGTTTTATTCTTCCGATTTCATAGCTCTGTTACAGGACTGTGGCCGACAGGCTGTCAGTATCTGCCACTAACGCAAAGTACTGGTCTCTTGAGAGTCTCACTGAGGGGGTAGGAAGTAGCGTATTTCATATCAGAAGTCTCCAAAAGCAACACTGCTTATGCCTTTACTTTACTTTTGTAAAGTAACTAGAGGAGGACAGCACATACAAAAAAACAGCGCTACAGAAAAGTGAGGAAATGAGTAGTGGTTTGAAGTCATTTCCTGTCATGTTTGTAAATATCGCTGTATATTGTGAATAATGTGATGCAGATGAACCTTGATTTGAAGAAAATCATGAACTGAAATCTCAGTTTCAGCTAGAAAAACAGATGCAATTAAATCTTTTCTAGAAATTGTTCAGCCCTTAGTTAAAAAAAACACGCCCAAGTTTGTTCTTTAAAGGGGCATTATGGAAGTTTGACAGCCAAAACATGTATAGAAATAATAAATTTCTTCTTCATACATTCTCCTGCAATGCCCAGGTCCTGTAGAATGAGCCCTGGCATTTTTACTGTGATTGCCCGTTTTTCTGTAAAATCACAGAAAAATAGAGCTGCTCGGGTAGAGCAGGCCGCTTCATGCGCGTTCACGCTCAGGCATAGCCCTCCGAACGCTTCTTTGAACGTTGTTTCAGCTGTCATCAAGGATATAAATGTTACAGATTCAGAAGACCCACTGGCGCTTTAGCTCGCCTAGTAAGACTTCGGGCTTTCTTTCAGAAGACCCGGGTTCGATTCTGGATGTCAACATAGTTGTTGTAGAGTTTCTTTTTTACAATAATGATATATTTTTTTGCAGTAAGATGCCCAAATTTTTATTTGAGACTCGCCGAACGGCATTGAATTCACAGATAAAAAAGATGTGGGTTCAACTTTCATTTTGGAACAATTTTTCAAGCAAGGGAAGGGAATGATCTGAGCATGCAGGAGGACTGAACCATCTTAAACCTTTGTCGGCTGTGCTGAAGAGAAAGGTACAGAACCTAATTATTTAATTAATTCAAAAGGTTTGTCAATACATAGCTATCTATACTCAGCACCGTTTAAAACTTTAAAGAAAACTACTACTAATCCACTTGTAAAAAATACTGTTGTTATTTGGCATAAAGTACAGAAAATGCTGAATGACTCTCCAAGGCTGTCCTGTTTCTCCCCAATTTGGGGTAATGAACTTTTTGTTCCTGCTAAAAATGACTTGGGCTTTAAAGAATGGCTTAACAAGGGCGTTGCGAATTTGCAGGACCTATACGAGGAACACTCTTTAATGTCATTCAGGGAATTAAGGGCAAAGTTTAATATTCCGCAGAAACACTTTTTAAGTACTTACAACTTAGAAGTTTTATTCTGGCACACTTAAATAACTCAGTACATCAACCTCCACTGTCAATCCTAGAAACTAATGTTACAAAAAACTATTTTGATAAAAGATTGGTGTCCCAGTTTTATAGCATGTTAGTCGAAAACCATAAGGACAACTCTGATAGTAGAAGACGGGAGTGGATTAGTGACTTACAAGAAGATATTTCATCTATTGAATGGAGTAAAATATGTTTAAAAGCACACACTCAAACAATTAACACTCGTTTGAGAGTGATACAATTTAATTGGATAATAAGAACATACATATCCCCTGTACAACTGAATAAATTTGATCCTAATATAATTGATCGATGCTATAAGTGTAATAGACATCAGGGTACATTATACCATTGCCTGTGGAAATGTGAAGAGATTCAAAAATTTTGGATTTCAGTGTTACAATATATTTCTCAGATCACAACTTCCCCTGTACCACTTTGCCCTAAGTTATGTATTTTAGGCTTGTACCCAGATGACTGTACTTTTTCGCGTGTGGAAATAAAAATGATCGATCTTTGTTTGTTACAGGCCAAACGCTGTATTGCATTATGTTTGAAGAATGTTGGTTGCCCCTCCTTTAACCACTGGTTAAACAACGTAACATCGAGTTTAGCTCTGGAGAAACTGACTTATATTGTTAAAGAGAAGGCCTCTGAACTTTATAACATTTGGAAGACATTTCTGGATCTACTGAGGAGTGGGGATTTGGAGGGGGGAGAGGGGTGAATACGATAACTAGACAATGATGAACGATGTCTGACGTGTTGTTGGGAATATACTGTGTAACCTAAAATTATTTTTATTTATTTATTTTTCTCTTATTTGCTTGCATTGTTTGTTATCTTAAATTATTATTCACTTACCTTGAATCTGTTAGGATTAACATTTTAATTATTATTATTATTATTATTATTATTATTATTATCATCATTATTAGTATTTTAATACCTGCCATATGTACATTATATTTTTGTGTTGGATACTGTTGATGGAAGGGGGGTAAAGGGACAAAAGGGGGAAGAAAAAAAGCTAAATAAACATATGTTTAAAAAAAAGATGTGGGTTCAACTTTCATTTTGGAACAATTTTTCAAGTAAGGGAATGGAATGATCTGAGCATGCAGGAAGACTGACCCATCTTAAAC
Organism: Nothobranchius furzeri; assembly: GCF_043380555.1. Taxonomy (NCBI): domain Eukaryota; kingdom Metazoa; phylum Chordata; class Actinopteri; order Cyprinodontiformes; family Nothobranchiidae; genus Nothobranchius; species Nothobranchius furzeri. The sequence continues at coordinate 60,881,471 of NC_091741.1, read as the reverse complement.
CTTTGTCGGCTGTGCTGAAGAGACATGTACAGAACCAAATTACTTAAATAATTAGCTGCACGTTCTCCTGTCCTCTGTACTCCCCCCCCCCCAGTGAATTAGATGTTGATAAAAATCTGTAATGCAAAATATCACTAGGCACAATCTTTTAGTAAACTGAGACCTGAATTTTTTTTACTAAAATAATTAATTTAGTTTAATGATCAGATAGGGAGCAGGAATGACTAAAATATCCAAATCTCAGACTGGTGCCCAGCAGTCAGATGCTTATATGACAGATCTGGGCTCATCTGTTAACCATGCCCCGTCTAGGGCCACCCCAGAAAGAATTTTTTCTTTATTTGGAAAATGGTAAATTGTCTTCACTTGTATAGCACTTTATCACCATCACTTTGGAGTTTAATAATCTGCAATGTAGCCACAGACGCCCTGGGGCACACAACCAGATGTGATGTGATGTATTCCAGCCCACTACGGAAAAACCAGGCAACTCATAAAAATGTCACACTGATATACAATTAAATGACAAAACATCTGGATAACTTTTAATGACTGCTGGACAGCAGCCAGCTCACAGAAGTGACACATCATTTGTCTCACACAATTTCAACTTGGGTAGCAGTTTCCCTCTCTCCTCAGAGTTTTAGACATTCTACAACTTTTGAGTTTGATGGTGTAGAAGTGCGTTCTGCTCAAGGACGACTTGTGTAACTGAGCCAAGATGGGGCAGATAAAATACACACACACACACACACACACCCGAGTGCAGTAATAGGACAGGGTAAAAGTAGGTCTGCCATAATAGAGACAGGGCCTCCAAGGTGCAAATGATAGAGGGAGAACATTTGCGTGTGTGTAACCTGTTGAGAAAATGAAGCATAAGTCGGCCAGCAGAGAAGCCGCTGTAGTGTTGTTGCTTCCATGAACGGCAGCAATCCAGTACAATCTGATGGGAAACAGTTTCCTGTTACTGTGGCAACCGTGCTGCACGCCTGCCAAATATTATTTGGGTACACGCTGTTTCACATTAGCTAATCTAAGCCATTTTACTGCTTCAAGATAAGGCCCTAAAAAGGTTACGATTAAAATTACTGTTCAGTGAACAAGTAAATTATTGGTAAAAATGTGTCTGATTTTCTGGTTTATCTCAGAAACATCGAAGTCTTGTTGCGTGTTAAATGGCACGAACGTTTGTTAATCTCCTCACTAAAGACCGGACCTGCATAACTAAAAGTCAAGTTCATCCACTGAATGCTAAATAAAATTTACTTTCAAGATAAAGCTAAGTTTCCATATAATCAGACACCCGGAATGTTTGCTAGCAGTACAGGATTTTAAATCTGCACCGAGATAGGAAATGGTTGACATATTTTACCTGGATGTTTGATAAGAAAATATGGCTTCCCATTAGATTTTTCCTCCCTCACTAGTTTGGCGAGTTACCTTTGAACATAACTCATTTAACTAGACTGGGTTGAAGATGATGTTGGTTAGACACAATGGTTAACAGTAAGAGCACACCAGACTTTTGGAAAACACTGCACTAAATTCACAGAGCTGAACAAATAAATGAAAACTGAGCTCTGGCTTTATTCTAATCTACCTCTTCATCCTTCCTTCTCATTTTGGAAGTGTTAACCCCCCCTTTCCCATTCTCTCCTTTCCCCTGCTAATTGTATAACTAATGCTTATTAAGATACCGGTTGCTGCCGATAGCTGATGTTACGTAGAACATGGTTAAGAAAAAACCCATCATGTGGAGTTTATTTGATTAAATTCATCTCATCAGCTGTCAAGTCACGCTAGAGAGGATCTTCAAACTATTTACCAATAATTCAAATCTTCCCAGTCAGAACACTTCAAGCATCAGGAATTACATTTTATTAACCCAAAAATGAAAACGGCTGATATCTTCAATAAAACAAAGTACCTTGTAAAACTGCCATTAGGAATATCGGCTATTCATATATGTTAGGGTTGTCACGGTATGAAAATTTAACCTCACGGTTATTGTGACCAAAATTATCACGGTTTTCGGTATTATCGCGGTATTTTTTAAACGGTGTTGCATATGTTCAGAAAGCATTGATAGTCCTGTTCTACACAAACTGAAATAGTTCTGAAAAGGTTTAACAGTGTTTATTAAACCTAAAATAACACAAAGCCTTAGCAAAAGTGCAACTTTTCACAAGTAAAGGAACAAATAGCTTCTTTTTCTGGAACATGTTACAGTAGTCAGTGCAGGTTTAAATGATACAAATCCAAACATTCGAAACATAAACAATATGTAAACAAATCAAAGAAACACCACTTGTTTTCTCATATACTTGTTTTCTTCATTATCAAAATGAAAATCTAAAACTCCAGTCCACCTTGACTTGAGCACTGTACAAGTCAACCTTAAAAAATATGTATTTAAAATAAATAGCCACTTTAAACAAATTACTAAAATAACTACTACACTATGTAATCAAATCCAAATGTTCAAGTATAAATGGCATTGAATAAGTAAACAAATCAATGACAAGGAACTAATTGTATATTTCTCTTCATCATCAACAAATAAGATGCTTCATCCAGCAACAGGGTGTCCGTGACACGGTTTAAATGCTGGCAGAGGACGCTGCGGCTGCAGTATATAGTGACTCGTTGCATTCTCCGTCAACCAAAAGTCCTCGCGTCATGCATTTAAGCTAAAATGCTCATGTTAACTTACCTTGCACTGGCTGTAGAGACGTGGGTGATGGTCACTCAGATGTGCCATTAGATTCGAAGTGTTGCTGCCTTTTGCAGACACTTGTTTCCTGCACGTTCTGCAAACGGGATAGCCGTCTTCTATTAACTGTCCCTCAGCATTTTTCAGAAATCCAAAATATGCCCATACTTCCGATTTAGTCTTCTTTGAGGACTGATGGATGTCCTGGGCGCTGCCGTCTCCTCCTTCGGCCATTATTTCAGCTTCAAAGTTTTGGTGCCGTTGCAAACTAAAAAGTGCGTGTGCGCGCCGCGGGAACTTCAGCTGAAGCGACGGTGGCTGGTAAGGGTCACCGCGCTGAAACCGCGGACACGGTAAACCCACCGAGATAATATAGTTTTTTAAAAACTGGACGGTTATTTTTATTGTCAACTTTTTTTACCGGGGTTTACCGCTATACCGGTTACCGTGACAACCCTAATATATGTTGAGTTAAAAAGATATTTAAGTTAATTATATACGTCCACTAATATCTGCAAAACTATCCCATTGTTTCTCGCTGACCCTCAAACCAGTCAATTTGGGAAAGAAACATTTTTGAAACCATCTTCTCCTTTGACCTCCTGTCAAAGCCTCTCTGCAACGCTGCGGCTGATACCAAACAACCGGCTCTTTTAAGAGCCAAGCAAATATCAACCTTAGACACAAATAAGCATTCCAACCTCCTGCCTTCACCTCAAGGGATCTCAGACTGGAAGGGTCTTATCGGAACCATCTACGGGATCCTGATATCAGAGGTTCACTCCACCGGCAGTGACCCACACGACCCCCCGGATCAAACGAGAACCTCCACGCCAAGGGTGCGTAGACTTGGCACGACAGATTGCGTCTGATGCTGTTTTTAATAAACAACTCGCTAGTTTAGAACACCTCACATCTACCACATCACATCTCATTCATATCTTGTCATGTACAAATTATTAGTTTAGTAAAATGATTTAAATTCATTTTATAAACTATATGCTTGACTGTCTGAATTAATACGAAGTGTGTTTATGGTCCCTAAAGAAGCAAAGAACCATAGAATCCTCTGATTAAACATTCAAATATCAAACAGATTGATATTTCATATTTATATGGAATCACCACATCTTATTGATCGTAATTAATATGTTTTAATTGCTATATATTATGGGCATATTGGATAGTTTTCCAAATGAAAATTAGATTTATGCATTTCTAGTACAATGAATTACTTGGAAGGGATGGACTCCATCACCGAGGTAGACTGCCATGCTTATCTGGTGCCAAGGGCTCAAAGTAGACTCATGATGATCTCTTCAAATGTTTTTGAAATCATTCTTAGTAAATCCTAGAGATGGGTTGTGGGTGAAAATCCCAATCAATCACAAAAGCCTGTCTAGTACCAACAACAATTAAGTTCATTTAACACTTTATAGGATACTCATTGAAGTAGTTAAAACCCAGGGTGTTATTGTGGTATATAACCAAAGTGTATTTCTATTGTTTCAATTTTATAAAATATTTAATTTCATGCAGAAAATCAGAGAAAACAAAGTGATCAAATATGAATGCTGGCTCTGTTCTGGTAAAAGTAATCCCCAAATAAAACATATGAACAAGTTAAATAAACATTATTTTTGAATAATTTAGATAAGATATTTTAGAATAATCTTAATTTTAAAACATGACATCACTGTAGAATAATACAAAATATATCACTATATAAACTATATATCAGTATATAAAATACTTTATAAAAATAGATTACTATATAAAACTTTGGGAAGTTATTGAATAGATACAATTTCTGATCAAATATAAATTATTAGAACATTTTAGAATACTGTACATGTTTGAGGACCTGCCTCAATGTCATTTTCCTCTTCTTCATCATCATCATCACTGATGGCAAGATTGGCTGGCACAAGAACTGTCCTTCATTTTCTGATTCTGTTGATTTATATTTCTGAGCAGAGTGACTGTCTGAACCTCATATTTGAAATTTTTTTTGCATTTTGTAGAAAATCACACCGATGGTTCTTTCTTAACATTGTATAATCTAAAATATGTATAATTTGTAAATATCACAGATGAAATGCATTCATGTTGGACTTATTGGTTACTCAAAAACAATAAAGGATAAATACATCCTTCACAAGGAAAGAGGGAAAAAAATAATTAATTTATTTAAAGTGTTGAATCGTTTCAAATGGAGTCATGAATTGTATCGAATCAAAAATCCTTGTGAAATCATTAATAAATCGTCAGCAGGGATGAATCGTATCGGCAGAGGGTTTCGCTGTATCGCTGATGTATCGTATCGCTGGTAGCTTATCGAGATGGGAATCGGAGGTGTGCCTAATTAAGTGGCAGGGGAATGAATGCATGCATGTTTTCAAGGTAGCACAAGTTTGAGGCTGAAGCCTCATCATGGGGTCAGTTTCAGGAGATCAGTTCATCCTCTTTTTCAGATCACAGATCATAGAATTTCGCTCAGACCCGTGTTCATGCCATGGAGTCATTCTTCCAGAAAGAGTTTAGAGATGAAAGGTGGATCGACTCCAGCAGAGACAATCTGATGATGATTCATTGTGGGCCGAAGGATGACCCACATCCCGTTGTTTGGTAAGAGCTGAGCCTCCCAACACAAAGCTGCTGGTTACAATCCATTCATGACTGAACAGTCAAAATTGTTCAAGTGAAGACTCAGTTTCTACTCAGAAATTTGCAAAATGAGATCTCACTTTGGATTTCAAAATAGTCTTAAATGCTTTAAACAACAACAACAGAGAGCAGTGTGTTTTCAGAACAAAAGCTTTCCACGGTCCAAATGAAAGCAGATGGAGGAGGAACAGGGCTGGCTGGGTAGCTTCCACCATATTTATCCTTTAGCATGATTGCCATTAGCCCCTGAAGCCTCTCCTCGGGCTTCTACTCCCCTCTCTGCTGTTCAATTACACTTCCTCGTCTCCATGCCGTTATCTCTTCCTCTTTGTCCTCCCCCTCCTCCACCACTCGATTATTTTATTAAAATTCCGGCTGGCTCCGTCACTAGAAGGAGAGCCTTAAGGGAAAATATGCTAAGCTGCTTTCTGACTTTTACTCAGGCACGCTGCACCACTGTGGTTTTTATTTAACTCAGCTGGTAGACTTTCATTAAAGGTTGCTTTCAGTCCACCTGCCTTGACAGAGATATAATTTTGTGGATGAATTATTCAGCTTTTAGTTAAAATAAACTAGAGCAGCTTTGTTGGCCGGAAAGATTCAAGAAACCTGAAAATGCATGACGCTAACACTAATTACAGCTTTAGTTTGTTGAGTTTGGCTCAAAAAGGGATGAGGAGGATGATACTGAGGCAGATCTAAAATGACACGATTCGTCAAACGGTATGATCTGAAAGCATTTCAGGGCAGGGTCCGAAATTAACACTCGCCACTCGCCAAATGCGAGCAAATTGCTCCATTTGGCGAGTAAATTTTTGAGCTCTATCTGCCACATAGAGAGTAAATGTTTACACCAAATTAGTTATGTTTATCAGTCATCTTCCATGGATTTCTGATACTCCTCCCGCCTGCATGCAACGTACACAAACGTACGCGAAACGTGAACACCGCATCCAACCTCATTTCCACCCATCCCATTCAATCAGTTTATCAAGTTAGCAGTTAGCTTTGTGTTAAAACTAGCTGTGAAATGTGGCGGTTTTTAACTGGTCAGCCAGCCTTCCAAAAGAAAACTCATCGAACTGAAAGAAAAACCACCAGGACCAGTGGCAACCAGAAGATTTTGTGAAAAGTGGCATACTGGAGACGGCGGAGTCGTGAGACAGGCTACATTATGATGGCCACGTAGCGTTGCTGCCTTTCACAGACAACTGTCCCTCGGCATTCTTCAAATATCCAAAAAATGCCCATACTTCCCACTTTGTCTTCTTTGAAGGATAATAAATGTCCCGAGCGCTGCCGTCTCCTCTGGCCATTATTTCAGCTTTAGCTTAAAGAAAGTTTTGGTCGTAAACAACAAAGTGCGCATGTGCCGCCGGCAACTTCAGCAGATGATACGGTGGCTGGTAAGGGTCACCGCGCCTACACCGCAGCCACGGTAATCCACCGAGATAATATATTTATATTTTTTAAAAACAAGACGGTTATTATTATTGTCAACTTGTTTACCGGGGTTTACTGCTACACCGGTTACCGTGACAACCCTAGCCCTGACACACTTTCAGATATTCTCATGGTGCAGCTGTGTTCTCCAGAGATCAAGGACTATGACCCAAATGAGGCTGTAATGCTTTGGCACAAAGACGGTGTCAGAAGCAGGAGGCCAGACTTCATGGACAGAGAAAACAAGGAGTCTGACTAGATTTCAATGAAAGAGTTCATAAAAACATCTCTAAAAATACCATACCATACCATACCATTTTATTTATAAAGCGCATTCAACATGGCATTACAACCAGACAAGGCGCTGTACATTAAAAGATTACAGTTAATTAACATGTTCAGAATGACATTTAAAGCATAGTTTATAAGAAAAAATGAAAACAAGAAAATACTCGAACTAACAGTCGTAAAACACTAAAAACACAAAGGAATGTGAAACAACAGATAAAAACATATGAAAGAACCACAGTAATACAGATGTTAATTATTGTGCATTCTATTGTAGAAAGAATGCAGATGTCGAAAGTGGTCCATGATTATGTATTATATGCAAGGTTGAAGTAGTGAGTTTTCATGCGAGATTTAAAAATGCTAATTGTTGGTGCTTGCCTCACTAGTAGTGGTAATGCATTCCACAGCTTGGGAGCACAGACAGAGAAAGCCCTTTCTCCACGGCTTTTCAGACGTGCGTTTGGAAGAGCTAGGAGGAGCTTATCCTCAGACCTGAGAGCACGAGGCGGATTGTAGTAATGGACGAGTTGACACAGATATGGAGGAGCTTGACTGTTCAGGGATTTATAAGTGAGCAGCATGATTTTGAAATTGATCCTGAGATGAACGGGCAACCAGTGGAGAGATTTTAGAATTGGTGTAATGTGCTGTCTTCTGTCAACTCCAGTCAGGAACCTAGCTGCTGAATTCTGGACTAGCTGAAGTCTAGATTGAGCTGCTTTACTGATGCCGTATAAGCAGGAGTTGGAGTAATCCAGCCGTGAAGTGATGAAAGTGTGGACTACTGATTTGAGAAGACGGACACTCAGGATGTGCTTAAGTTTAGAGATACGCCTGAGGTGGTAAAAACATGATTTAACTGTGTTATTGACCTGAGCATCCATCTTCAGAGCCTGGTCTATTTTAACTCCAAGGTTGGAAATTACAGTGGAGACATTAGGTGAGAGATAGTTGAGGTCAGGTTGATGAGTAGCCGGGATGCTGTGAGGATTAAAAACGATTACTTCTGTTTTGGAGTCATTCAGATGGAGGAAGTTATCAGCAAGCCAAAGCTTAACATTATCGATACAATCAGACAGAACTTGCATTGATTGAGTTGGCTTGAATGAAAAGTAGATCTGACAGTCATCAGCGTAAAGATGGTATGAGACAGCGTGCCTTCTGAAAATGGCTCCTAAGGGCAGTATATAGAGGTTAAATAGTAACGGGCCGAGTATTGAACCTTGTGGGACACCCCAACGGAGTGGTTGTGACTCGGATGAACAGCCATCCAACATGACTCTAGCGGACCTGTTATAAAAGTATGACCTGAACCAATCTAGGGCTGAACCAGAAATGCCAGCCCAAGTCTGAAGTCTGGTGATCAAGATGTTATGATCGATCGTGTCAAATGCTGCTGATAGATCCAAAAGTAGCAGAACCACATGGAAACCTGAATCTAAAGCGAGAAAAATGTCATTAAACACCCGAACATGAGCAGTTTCAGTGCTGTGCTGTTTTCTGAAACCAGACTGAAAAATGTCCATTACCTGATTGTCATTTAGATGTGTCAGCATCTGTTCATACACTATTTTCTCAAGGACCTTAGATAAAAACGGTAATTTGGAAATTGGTCGGAGATTAGAGTAATCAGTGGGGTCGAGACCAGGTTTTTTCAAGATTGGCTGAAGAACGGCGTGTTTAAAGGCAGAAGGAACTTCAGCCAATGTCAAGCTACTATTTAAGATGTCTAGCACATTATGGCTAATGAAAGGAAAAACCTCTTTCAGGAGACGAGGTGGGATAACATCTTCTGGGGAGCCAGACGGTTTCATGGCAGCAACAGTTTTTTCTAGATAGGGCAGAGAGATGGGCTGAAAGCTTTGAAGTTGCACATGAGGGGGAATGACTGAATCAGGAACATGGTTGGTTTGGTGAATCTGAGCTCTGATTACACTAATCTTATTTAAGAAAAACTGCAGGATTTGGTTACACAAGTCAGCAGACGCAGAGGAAAATAGTTTTGTAACTGGTGAAAGCACTGCATTCATAGTTTTATATAACACACCTTGATTATTAGAATTAGCCGTTACGATGCTTGCAAAAAATCGATTTCTTGCGCCTCTGACTACTCTTTGGTACTGAGACCACGCCTCTCTCATGGATTCAAAGGATACAGTAAGCCTGTCTTTTATCCATTTACGTTCCAGTCTTCTGGCATGTTGTCTCATGGAACGAGTTTGCTCGTTCAGCCATGGGTCAGGTCGGGATGTATTTCGCCTTGATTTTAATGGAGCGACAATATCCAAAGCAGCCAGACAGGATGAATCAAGCGCATGAAGTAATCCCTCAACAACAGTAAATTCATCAGTAGATTGAAATGGAGCTGAATTCAAAGCAAGAATAGCAGCAAAATGTGCAGCAGTATTGGGTCCGATTGTTCGAGAGAAGCTGGGACGGAAACACTCAACACGAGAGGCAGAGTCTAAGTTCATATTAAACACAACTGGTGAGTGATCAGAAAAAGTTGCAGGTAGAATGCCAAGATCACTAATTTGCAGCCCATGACAAAAAATCAGGTCTAGTGTGTGTGTATGACCATGAGTGGGTCCATTAACACGTTGGGACATGCTAAATGAGTCAATAAGATCTATGAAATCCTTTACCAAAGGTTTGTCAGGACAGCAGACATGAATATTAAAATCACCCAGCAAGAGTATTTTTCCATATCTGCAGGAGACGTCTGCCAGGAAGTTTGCAAATTCATTAAGAAAATCCTTGTTATAGGGTGGTGGACGGTAAATGAGTGCACATAACAATGGAGGGGAACGTCCCAATTCAAACAAACTTAATTCAAAGGACAATGGAGTTGATTGATGGGTAATCGGTGTGCAGACAAGATCTGATTTGAATATAGTCAATAGACCTCCGCCCCGGCGCTGTGCTCTTGGAATGTTAATGAAGGAGCATCCAGGAGGTAACATTTCAACAATAGCAGCTGAATCTCCAGGGGTTAACCATGATTCAGTGGCGCATAGAACAGACAAGCTATTGTTCAGGAAGAATTCCTTCAGAATAAAAGTTTTATTTCCAACCGATCTGGCATTGATCAGTGCAAAGCGAGTCGACTGCTTTCCCGATGGAAGAGAAAGTCCGGCTCCATCAAATCTTGCAATATACTGTAGGTTGGCCAGATTTATTCCCCGCTGATTGTGCCGTCCAAAACGAGAGCGGCGAAAACGAGAGCGGGAGGGCAACCCGGTGGAACCCAAAGAAACAACAGGCACCAAGCACCCACCTCGAGAAAATAAATAAATAAATAGTAAAAATGACAAAAGAGTTGTTTTTGTTATTAATTGATGTTTTAATTAGTTTGTCACTCTGTTTGGAATCAACATAATATAGAATAACATGCTTTAGGTGGATCTAAATCATTTAGAATTTTGGCCGGTAAAAAATATGCTTGGCCGGTAGATTTTCATCATCTACCAGCCAACTTGGCCGGTGAGTAAAAAATTTAATTTCGGACCCTGTTTCAGGGTAAGCAACACTTGCTGACAGATACTTCATCTTGATTAAGCAGATCACAGTTTGTTGTTTCAGAAACAATCTGACTCATGGTTCCCTTTTAAACCTGATCACAGGATGAGAAGATGATGGATTGTTTCCATTCTCAAACACGTTAGCTCGACCTGCTCAGGAGGAACACGATCAGCTGCCATCAGATTGATTATCGAGCCATAAATTCCACTGCATGGAAACACTCTACCATCATCTCATTACATAATTTCTTTTAAATCTGTGGAAAGATTTTGAAAAAAATAAAATTAAATTAAAAACATGTTAAATGTTCCTGATAGTTCCATGAAAGCACTTGGTGTGGAGAAGCAGAGGTTTGTTCTCAAGGTAACAGCTGGTTACAATGGGTTTAGATAAAACACCAGTTGAGGAAAACTTTTTATAACCTTTGTCTTCACATTTTTCAAATAGCTAAAAAAAAATGACACCAGATTTGTTTTAGGACGACAAACTACAGATGCAGTGATTCTGCTTTAGGTAACCGAGGTCGATTTCTGATTCTTGTTAAACTCTCACTAAGTAAGCGACAATTAACAGAACACATTGACTAAAATTCACTACAATTATTTTTCTGAAAGTATTCGCATTAAAGGTCGGCCAATGTGGGTTTTTCTATTGCCGATACCGATGCTGACACATAAAGGTCATAGTCAGCCGATGGCAGATATGTACAATTTTTGGGCCGATTTTCATAACAGCCATCTAAACGTTTTCCACCTTATTTGCATGCTAAAGTTTCACTAATAGCATCAGTTGATGCACCAAGTTTCTCAAGTTGACTCAGTTAAGAATCAGACATTAGACTGAAGTTAACCAAACAAATCCATTAACTGACCAAGTATTAGATATTCAAAACTGATATATAAAAATAAGTTTTAGTTTAGTTTTTTGAGCTCTTAATATACAGATGTAATATCCGATAGCTTGTATCTAGTTTCTTTTTTACTGTTTATAATCTTACATTTGGTGTTCATCACCTTGGGCTTCCGATAAGGTTGTGGAAGGAGCTTTATAAATAAGATTGAACCAAGATGTTATTTCATCAATCCACCCATCCATTTTTGGGCGCTTATCCGGGGTCATGTTGCAAGGGCAGTAGACTAAGCAGGGAGGCCCAGACTTCCTTCTCCCCAGCCACTTGGACCAGCTCCTCTGGGGAAATCCTAAGACATACTAAGGCAGCTGAGAGACATAGTCTCTCCAGTATCCTGAGTCTTCTTTTAGGCCTTCTCCGGGTTGGACGTGCCTGGAAAACCTCACCAGGGAGGCATCCAGGAGGCATCCTTACCAGATGCCCGAACCACCTCAACTGGCTCCTCTCGACGTGGAGGAACAGCGGGTCTACTCCAAGCCCCTCCCGAATGACCGAGCTTCTCACCCTAAGGGAGAGCCCAGCCACCCCGCAGAGGAAACTCATTTCGGCCGCTTCTACCTGTGACCTCGTTTTTTCGGTCACTACCCAAAGCTCGTGACTATAAGTGAGGGTAGGAACGTAAAGATTCTCGGCCCGGCCGCTCCGGTCATCACAGGATCATCGGCTAGCAGTGTCTACACCACGCTCAGGACAATCCAGACTTTTCTCATGCATTGTTCCACAAATGTGGAATGACCTTCCAAGCACTACCAGAACTGGGGCTTCCTTTTCAATTTTCAAGAAACTCCTGAAGACCCAGCTCTTCAGAGAGCATCTTCTTAACTAGCACCTTGCCTGCACCCGTCCCCCCTCTCTACTGTCCACTCCTTGTTCCCTACTCTCCATGACTGATGTCAAGTTGTTGTTGTTATTGTTGTGGTTAGCCTCAAGGGCAATATGCCGATTATCACTTGTAAGTCGCTTTGGGCAAAAACGTCTGCTAAATACATAAACATAAACATAGATCGACCATTAAATCGAGAACTTCACCTTCTGACTCAGCTCTCTCTTCACCACGACAGACCGGTACAACGCCTGCATCACTGCAGATGCAGCACCAATCCGCCTATCGATATCACGTTCCATCTTTCCCTCACTCGTGAACAAGACCCCGAGAAACTTAAACTCCTCCACTTGGGGCAGGACCTCGTCCCTGACCTGGAGAAGGCATTCTACCCTTTTCCGAATCAAGACCATGGTATCGGATTTACAAGAGTTCATTCTCATCCCAGCTGCTTCACACTTGGCTGCGAACTGTTCCAGTCAGAGCCGGAGGTCACATTCTGATGAAGCCAACAGGACCACATCATCTGCAAAAAGCAGATGTTATTCAAGAACGTAAATATACATTTAAACTTAATTTTGCAGCCCTACCCCTAGTTAGAAAGTAAACGCATAGGTTAAGTCAATAAAATATTGATGCCAGCCAAATCTGCAGATTTTTCTTGATATACAGGCTTTTCAGGGTTCAGTGATGTTCAGAATCGAGACAGCACCCAGGTCTGATTGATGTGATGGGAGGGGGTTTATTTAAACCACATAGTAGTAAATGATTATTTTACCCAGTTTTGCACATCTCTCAAACTATTTTAGCATCTTTCTAAACGATCGCCACACAAACACTAAAAGCCACCGTCTTTAGGTGTACTTAAGCTGCTGCAGCCTCTCCTACCTGTTATGTGATGGGAGAGGAGCTGCAGGTAAACTAAACATTTAGTTTGTGCAGCAGAACAAAAATCAAAACAATGCTACATAATGTAGGACACCATTATATTAATAAACTGACCTTCCTGTTGATCAAATTAATTGTAATCACGATTTTGGACCCAAGTGTGCAGTCCTCTCCGCGTGAACATTCAAAACGTGTCTCAATTCTTTGGACTGGAACTTTAGTAGAAGAAAACAAACGTCCTAAATAATAACTGACCAAAGTACTTCATTATAACCAATGCAGCTCCTTTTGGGGGGAGCAGAGTCTGCACAAATTCATGTTGACACAAATTAGAGCAGAATCTCCTCTGTCGACTCCTAATTTGGTTGAGAACGGAGCCAATTGCCTGCATGAAAACATTTAGCTCAACCGACCTCCAGCACCCCTCGTCGTCCTTGATCATTGAAAAGTGGTCCCCCACCAACAGCTAAAATCATCATAACAAATGTTTGCACTCCAGCAGGTTGTATCCCCAATTTTCCTTTCAGACAACAGATGTTGTTGTCAAGAACCTTCAGGATTACACAACAGCGCTGAAACCAAATCCTCCCGTCAGGATAAACAACCTGGAGCGCCGTTGAGTTTCCCTGAGCCACCTGCACTAGCTTTGTGTTTGTAAAGTTCGTGCAGATCATCACGGGAACCATGCAGGGCAGGGGGTGGGAGTTATTTTTGTTCAACTTTGTCTTCCCACGTTTTAACTAATTTGCTTTTTGCTGACTTCAGAAAGCAAGTCAGGGCAATACAGAGCTGCAGTCAAAGGTGAATGTGCCGTATATTCTGAATTTTATGTCCCACTTATCTTTTTTTTTTTTTGAAAAAAAAAAAGCTTAGAGTGAAAAGTTATTTCAGCTGTCAAACTTTCCACAGCAAAAGCAATAACATCCATCTGGGAAAAAATTGGGTGAACTCCGAATCAAATGCCCTCATTCCCTCGCTGACATTTAGTGAACAGAATAATTTGATTTCCTAAGAGACAAATGTTCACACAATCTTTCTTCTCCTTTCAAATGTGTGTTTTTGCAAATGTGAGCGGCAGGAGACAAACACACACACAGCTGTTAAACAGGATTGTGTGTGTGTCCTGTCGACTCGGGGACACCAGGCTCCCAGATCAGGCCGTTATAAGCTGGATGTGATTGCGAAGAGGCTTAAAATAGCACGTTGAGCCGTTAATGGACTGAAGTTTATTATCATTAATACTCTGAATGCACGGATCAGTCTGGAGCGAGATACACATTTTCATCCATGCAGCTACACATCAAACTGCAGTTGTAATTGGATACCGTGGTGAAATGTCCTAAAGTTATACTGTTGAACTAGAGCTGCAGTGACTCTGGTTTAGAGGGCTGGTGCCAGATTCTGATTCTGTTCAGCTCTGACTGACCAGAATCAATGTGAGGCTATTTTGATTTATCTCAAAGAAACATGACCAACAGCACTTCTTTCCCTTCTGATGCTGAAGTTCGTGGACGACACCATCGTAGTGAGTCTCATAACAAACAACGACGAGACATTCTACAAAGAGGAGATCCAGCACCCGGCTCAGTGGAGCAACAACCTGCTGGTCATCACCAGCAAGTCCACAGAGATCATCGTGCACTACAAGGAGGACGAACAGAACACCCACCTTCATTCAGGGGGAAACAGTCGAGTGTGTGGACATCAGGTTCCTGGGTATCCACGTCACCTCGAACATAACCTGGTCGCAGCACATCTCATTTCTGGTGAAGAAATCCCAACAAAGGCTGTAACTCCCAATGCTACAGAACTTCTGCACAGCCATGATTGAGGGCATTCTCTCCCTTAACAGGACTGTGTGGCATGGGAGCTGCACCATCCACAACAGGAATGAGATGGCCCAGGTGGTGAAAACCACCCATCGGATCATGGAGAACCCTCTGCTGAATCTGGACAATATACGCCAAGCATTACTGCTGATCCATCCCACCCAGGTCATAAACTGTTTGTACCGCTGCCAGACAACAGTACAGGAACATCAGGACTGCAACCTCCAGGCTGAAGAGCTTCTTCCCCAGAGCTATAAAAGCCATTTGTCCACCTTCCTTCCCATCTGCTGTCTCCACTCTACCCCTTGTTAATCTCCCCTTGGCAGCACCTAGCCTGGAGCTGTGGCTAACAACACAACTCTTCTGCTGCCTTCATTCGCTCTTCTTTCTTGGGTAAAATATGCAAGGCCTGAAGGAGTTCTGCAGTGTTATGGAGTTGCTAATGCTAATGGTTAGCTTCTACAGGTGCTGGCCAGTAAATTAGAATATCATCAAAAGGTTGAAAATATTTCAGTAATTCCATTCAAAACGTGAAACATGTACATTATATTCATGCAATGCACACAGACCAATGTATTTCCAATGTTCATTACATTTAAATTTGATATTCATAAGTGACAACTAATGAAAACTCCAAATTTGGTATCTCAAAAAATTAGAATATTCTGAAAAGGCTGAATATAGAAGACACCTGCTGCCACTCTAATCAGCTGATTTACTCAAAACACCTGCAAAGGCCTTTAAAAGGTCCCTCAGTCTTGTTTTGAAGGCACCACAATCATGGGGAAGACTTCTGACTTAACAGCTGTCCAAAAGACAATCATTGACACCTTGCACAAGGAGGGCAAGACACAAAAGGTGATTGCTAAAGAAGCTGGCTGTTCGCAGAGCTCTGTGTCCAAGCACATTAACAGACAGGCGAAGGGACGGAAAAAATGTGGTAGAAAAAAGTGTACAAGCTCTAGGGATAACCGCACCCTGCAGAGAATTGTGACGACAAACCCATTCAAAAATGTGGGGGAGATCCACAAAGAGTGGACTGCAGCTGGAGTCAGCGCTTCAAGAACCACCACGAGGAGACTCATGAAAGACATGGGATTCAGGTGTCGCATTCCGTGTGTCAAGCCACTCTTGAACAAGAAACAGCGCAAGAAGCGTCTCGCCTGGGCCAAGGACAAAAAGGACTGGACTGATGCTGAGTGGTCCAAAGTTATGTTTTCTGATGAAAGCAAGTTCTGCATTTCTTTTGGAAATCAAGGACCCAGAGTCTGGAGGAAGAGCGGAGAAGCACAGAATCCACGTTGCATGAGGTCCAGTGTAAAGTTTCCACCGTCAGTGATGGTGTGGGGTGCCATGTCATCTGCTGGTGTTGGCCCACTCTGTTTCCTGAGGTCCAGGGTCAATGCAGCCGTCTACCAGGAAGTTTTAGAGCACTTCATGCTTCCTGCTGCTGACCAACTTTATGGGGATGCAGACTTCACCTTTCAACAGGACTTGGCACCTGCACACAGTGCCAAAACCACCAGCACCTGGTTCAAGGACCATGGTATCCCTGTCCTTGATTGGCCAGCAAACTCGCCTGACCTTAACCCCATAGAAAATCTATGGGGTATTGTGAAGCGGAGGATGCAATACGCTAGACCCAACAATGCAGAGGAGCTGAAGACGACTATCAGAGCAGCCTGGGCTCTCATAACACCTGAGCAGTGCCACAGACTGATCGAGTCCATGCCACGCCGCATTACTGCAGTTATTGAGGCAAAAGGAGCCCCGACTAAGTATTGAGTGCTATACATGCACATTCTTTTCATGTTCATTCTTTTCAGTTGGCCAACATTAGAGAAACAAACATTTTTTCATTGGCCTTTAGAATATTCTAATTTTCTGAGATACCAGATTTGATGTTTTCATTGGTTGTCACCTATAAATATCAAAATTAAACGTAATAAACATCGGAAATACATTGGTCTGTGTGCATTGCATGAATATAATGTACAAGTTTCACGTTTTGAATGGAATTACTGAAATATTTTCAACCTTTTGATGATATTCTAATTTACTGGCCAGCACCTGTACAAGCTGAGACGCGCTAAGGTGGGCAAATCATGAATGCTAATTTTCCTTAAGAGATAGAAGTCTGGCTTTTCTGACCCTATCCATCTAGGTCCATGTTCAGCATGCATACGCAACTCTGAATGATTGAGGGTTTTTTTTCTGAAAAAGGATGAGTAATAAATGGTTTCTTGTTGACAAGACCTTTAATGAAGTAGTAATCCTGTCTGCGTAAAAATGCAGACTTTTTTTTTAATAAAGAACTAGAAGCCGTTACAATCTGTAACCAAAACTTGACTCACATGCTTTGTGTTTTCTGGTCTTTTTCCCCCTCTGGCAGCCAGCCAGAATTTATTGTCTGCAGCTAATAAACACACACAGCTACTGCAGGGTCATTTGACTGAATGCAGGTTAGGTACCATCCCCTCTGCAATTAATGGCCAGATAGTAACTAGGAGTACTTAATGGTTTTTGTTTTAACAGACAAAGAAGAGCAAGAACTTAACTTAAGAAAACAGGACTGATGAACAGCTGAACATAAAACAGCTCTGGCAACAATAAGGATCATTGCAATAGATATGTACTTCAAAGCACACACTGATCCGGTCCATGTAAAAACAACTCATACACACACTGACAGAAGAGTAGGCTGGCAGTCCACTGATGAAATTGGCTCTGTCAGCTAATGATCATCATTTGTTCTATTTTAAAAGCTCCTATTTATAACTTGAATAAAAGAATCTGCATCATGAACGCCAGCACGGCAACGCTTCACTGTGAAGAGACAAAGAGGAGATTCAGACACAAGGACTGATGAAGATGCAAGACAAACCTGTTCACATAAAGAGATGACAAGAGACAAAAAGACTTGGGAGGGACGCAGATCGCAAAGTCCCAGAAACGGCGAACAAAGAACAGTCAGGGAAGTGGAGCATCAATTAAGGGCAACATGCCCTAGATGGCACAGCGATGTTCCCACAATGCATCAGCATCATGGCTGCTACTGTACTTTCTGTCTGTGTCTCACAAACACTAACATTCAGCAGGAGTCCTTGGTAAGGCCTCGGCTGGAGAACTGAACTTCAGAGTCTAAGAAACACAGAAGGGTAATAAATGACTTCGTCTGTAGAATCCCTGATGTCATTTATCTTCGTAAAGAACGCAACGTAAAGAAAGGTGAAATCATGTCAGTCAAAATATGTTGAGGTCAAGGAGCATGCTCCCCCTCCAGACGTTTACAGAGCATTTAGTGACAAGAAAACCCACTAAACTACTTTTGCTTTACTCAAACCTCTATTCTGTTTTAAACCAGAGGGAAAATCTTACTCTTTGTTAAAATTACTTTTCTGAATAAAGTTTTGACTAAACAAATCTGGAAAGAGTTTAACAATGTTTTACAAAAGAAAATGTGTTGTTTTTACCGATAATCTCTGGAAATATTCATTGAAATGTTGTTGAAAATGAATTAAATGATGCCCAGTAGTTGAAAAATATTGGCATCTTTGCAACATACAACCATAAAAGTCAGGTCTAAAATACATGGGAGTGGGCCTAAGTCTCTGGGCAACGCCATATTAGATTGTTTTGTAATTGTGAAGTGCTGGGGGTAAACCCTGAGACACCGCGTTTCCCTCTACAGGAGCCTGTGAGGACAAGATACATTTACAGATGTGTAACAAACTGTTACCATTCATAAACTTTGTTATACACATTTAGCTCTTTACGCTTTGCCAGTAATGAGTCTGATGTGCTTGTCTTTTTGCTGCAGGTTGTGTTCCCAGGAATATTTGATGATAAATGACCCGCACTTATATAGCGCCTCTCAGAGTAAGGACTCCAAAGTGCTTTACACTACAGTGCATCATTCATCCATTCACACACACATTCACACGCTGATGGTGATGAGCTACGATGTAGCCACAGCTGCCCTGGGGCGCACTGACAGAGGTGAGGCTGCCAAGCACAGGCGCCACCGGTCCCTCCGACCATCCGTAGGTAAGGTCTTACTCGAACATAAAAATATCGCTTGCTTACAATGATTTAGGTGTTTACTGCCCCCTATCGCCAGCAAAAATCCACATTGTCACTTTAATAATTCTTAAAAAACGGTTCTGCAGCAACAAAACGCTGTGGAGTGTAAATAAATGAAAGCTTTGCGAGTCGTTCTCTGTAGGATGCTAACTTACAGTTAGACGTAGGTCTGTCAGGCTTTTTCTGAGTGTTTTCTCGTCTTTTTTTTTTTTTACTTGCAGCTAATCCAAGCGATAGCGGTTGAAGACTTTTTTCCTGTTCAGCACCTACAAAATAAGATAGCTTTTAAATGCAAACACGGTCAAGGAACTCTCACCCCTCCCATCAACTATCATCCCTTGACCATGCCTGCCAGAGCCCGCATTGGCAGAGGAAACAAGGTGGCGCAAAACACTAGTTGCCGTTTTCTAGGTCCAAATGTCTTTTGTTGTCCGTGACTTCAAATGGTGTTTTTCATTTTTTGGGACTCTGGTAATTAGTACTAAAGTTGAAGTGAAAGCAGCCGGCTGTTTCTCCTTCTCAGATATTGAGCGGAGAACATTTCACATCAGTGGTGTTCTGTTGCTAAATATGTGAGTGCATAATGAGTGGGGCAGTGCGGTGGTTTGGTGAGAGACAACCGCATGGTCCGTTTGTTAATTTCGGTCCAAGAGATTTTCAGACAAATGCAAGAGAGCACTTTAATTTTTTATCTATTTATTTATTTTTATCTCCTCAATATATTTATACCTATACTATGTTAGAGTGTTGCTAGGAGGCTTGAAAAAAATTTTTAAGCTAATTTGTTTTCCAGATTTTCCATTCTGGCTTTAAATTTATGGATTTTAATGCTTTTTTTGCTATCTAAAGTTTCATCCCTCTGTGGAAGCATACATACATGTAAGCATGCACATAGACTCACACACTTGCACAAAGACAACCATCCTGTTAGTGTTGAATTATTGAGCGGTATGGGACAGAGACACACAAAGCATACATACTAGGGGGTAATCAGACACCAAGGAGAACCTCATGTATCACAGCACACCCTCCTGCAGTCAGGAGCCCTTTGAGGTTAACCCAAAAGATAACATGTCAAACAATCAATGCTTTTAGGACCCAAATGAGGAGAGGGGCAGATGTGACATGGCATGACATCACATCCTGCCAGCACAGGTCCATCCATTTTCGGACGCTTATCCGGGGTTGGGTCATGGGGGCAGTAGCCTAAGCAGAAAGGCCCAGACTTCCCTCTCCCCAGCCACTTGGGCCAGCAACCTCCAGGAGAATCCTAAAACATTCCCTGGCCACCCAAGAGACATAGTCCCTCCAGCATGTCCTGGGTCTTCCTTTAGGTCTCCTTCTGGTTGGACGTGCCCAGGGAGACATCCTAATTAGATGCCCGAGCCATCTCAACTGGCTCCTCCCTCATCGAGGAGTCAACACAGGTGCAACTCAAAAAAGCTGAAAGCTACATCAAACACAACCCTTCAGCTCCTCTAAGAGAATTCATGTTAGTGTAAACCAGGGATATTCTGGATGGCCGGTATCCAGCATGTTTTAGTTTTAGGTCTGTTTCAACACACCTGATTTCAATCAGCAGGTGATCAACAGGCTTCTGCAGAGCCTGATGAGCTGCTGCACAGGTGATTCAACCACTGAATCAAGTGTGATTGACCAGAGAAACCACTAAAACATGCTGGATACCGGCCCTCCGGAACCAGAATTGAATATCCCGTGTATAAACAATGACTGGACTCATTCCTCTGACTGATGGGATCTGATTGGCCAGTCCGTAAAGCAACTGACACATATCACACAAAAATTACGCAAAAATTACAAAAGTAGGGATGTGTATCTTTGACATTTGAATCGATTCGGTACTAATTCCCGGTACCTAGGAATCGATACCGGTACTTAACGGTACCAATTTGATACTTTTGACTGTTTAATATTTTAATTCTCTTTTATAATTAAATATATATTTTTCTCAATATATAACCATATTTGATAAATATCACGATAAATAACATTCAACTGTTTATATTAACATGGTCCTTGTAGTTTTATAAGCTGATAATTAAACTGAAGCAAACATCTTTACTGTGAACTAAATTTACTGCGTATCTTCATTCCTTTTACCGTCCTTTTTCATTTGATTTTTCCTACTGGGAAGCTAAAATTTCCAAGGAGAAAGTGAACGCACCATTAGCTGATAACAATGGTGGCAATGGAAGCTAACATATCAAGCTAACGTTATCTTAAAGTTTATTTAACTGCTGGAATAGATTAAAACGATGATGCCTCACACTTAGATCATTGTCACTGGTTTCATCTTCACCCAATCACCGGTCGCCTTTAGTAAAGTGAAGCCAAACTTTAAAGCGCATTCATGTTCTTCCAGTCGGAAATTCGGAGTTCCAAGGAGAAAGCGAACGCACCATTAGCGAAATGGAAGCTAACATATCAAGCTAACGTTATCTTAAACATTTTATTTTACCTACCGGAGCAGATTAAGATGAGGATGTCTCAATTAGATCGTTGTCGCTGGTTTCATCATCACCCAGTTACCCATCACATTTAGTGAAGTGGACCCAAGCTTTAGCGTGCGTTCTTTCTACCATGCTGCTCTGTTTACAACTGGTTCGTAGCGACCGACATAACGCTCTTGCGCATGCGCAGCTGTCTAGGCAAGTTCTCGTAATGATGGACGGGTGCCGAAACGAGGCACCGTTTCAAAAGACGTGAATCGGTGCTCAGTCGGTACTATGGAATTCGGTCGGTACCTTAAAAAGTACCGAATTCGGTACCCATTGCTATACAAAAGGGTATAAAAGTAGGGTTAAGAGAGGATTTGATGGAAAAAATTATTAAAGATAAAATAATGGGTATTAAATCATGTTCTTTTTCATTCAAATTAGTGACAGTTGATATGGTGAATAAGTGTATACAGAAAATGAAGGTGAGACCTGCTGGTATTGATGAAATGGATGTAAAGTTATTACAATTAGTGGTGGATGAGATTGCAATTCTGGTGTGTCACATTATTAATTTGAGTTTGGAAGAATGTAAATGCCCATGGAAATGGAAAATGGCAAAAATTGTTCCCCTTCCAAAAAATAATAAGTAGCATTTATCTGAGAAAAATAGTAGGCCAACGAGTATTTTACCAACTTTAGGGAAATTGAAAAAATGGTTTTGATCAAATAACTGTATTTTGAGGAAAATGAGTTGAATTCTAAATTTCAGCTTGCATATAAAAAGGAGTACTCAATAACAATGGCATTAGCACAGACAACGATTGGATGACTAATATGGATAATAGAAAAATAACGGGAATGGTATTATTGGATATGAGTGCGGCATTTGATCTAGTAGAACATAATCTACTACTGAAGAAATTAGGGTTGTATGGTTTTCATAAATCAGCTATTAAATGGGTGGAAAGTTATCTAACTGGGAGTTTACGGTATTCTTACGGTATTATTCTGAAAGGAAGACTCTTATGTGGGGTGCTGCAGGGAAGTTGTCTTGGACCATTGTTATTTTCAATTTTTACAAACGACCTACCATTTATGTTGGAACGTGCCACGATTGTATTATATGCTGATGATTTGACTTTAAATGTGGTGGAAAGGAATTGAGGAATTCAATTCAATTTTGATAAATGAATTGAGGTTAGTAGAAGGTTGGATTAATGAAAATAAGTTAGTTGTTAATGTAGAGAAGACTAAATGTATGATGATGGGATCACCTCATTTGATGAGAGAACCTGTATTGAATTTATGTATAAGGGAAATGCCAATAGAGCAGTTAAGAGAAGTTAGGTTACTGGGTTTAACAACTGATGAAACACTAAGTTGGAATAGTCAAGTCAAGCAGATTTTGATTAAAATGGGA
Source organism: Nothobranchius furzeri (assembly GCF_043380555.1). NCBI lineage: Eukaryota > Metazoa > Chordata > Actinopteri > Cyprinodontiformes > Nothobranchiidae > Nothobranchius > Nothobranchius furzeri. Next base: position 60,858,420 of record NC_091741.1, on the reverse strand, counting down.
AAGAACATGGCAATGGTAGGAATGGTAAAAATGTATTCCATATTTAAGTAGAAAATTATTAGTTGAATCAATTGTTTTGTGTCACTCGGACTATTGTGCAGTAATTTGGGCTGCTACTACAGAAGCAAACTTAAATAAGTTACAGGTCGCACAAAATAAGGCTGCTAGATTAGTCTTAAATTGTTCTTTTAGAAGGAGTTGTGAGGACATGCATACTATACTAGCATGGATGTGTGTACGGAGTAGACTAAAGTATTTGCTTATAAAATGTATTAGGAATGTTATAAATACACAAACACCAGACTTTTTTTTTAATCAGTTGACATTTTTTAGAGATGTTCACCAACATGCTACACGTCAAGCAGATGGTTGCTTTGTGTTGCCAGTTGGTCGAACCAATTTTCTTCATAAGTCAATATTGTATAGAGCAATGGTGGAATGGAATGGTTTACCACAATTTACAAAGGAGTAATTTTTGTAAGAGGTTGCGGATATTTATTTATACCCTTTTTACATGAGTTTGAGAAAGATGAGTTTTATGTTTTATTTATTTTATGTTTTGTTGTTCAGTGTGTGTTGAGGAATTTCTGTTTTATGTTACTGGGAAATGTATTATATTTTGTTGTTGTATTGGGTGGAATGTGGTGTGCTCTTATAGTGGAGATGTATATTGTATATGAAATGGTTTGTTTGCTTGTGAGCTCAGTGTTGATGCATTAATAATGTATTTTTTGGTGATGTCATGACCCCAGGAAGAATAGCAACTGTTTTAACAGTGGCTAATGGGGATCTTAATAAACAAACAAGCAAACACAAATGGTTTATAGGTTCAGCAAAAAGGTTCAGCAAAAACACTCTGAACACAAACTTCCTGCTTATACCTTTCTGCTGATGCATCAGGATAAAAGATCTGTCAGCAGCCCTGGTTAATGTACAACAGCAATGTGGCGACTCGCACCATCGAGCCTGGTCATTCCTGAATGTGCAGGAGTCAGTGTGCAGGTTTCAGGTATGCTAGTGTAGGAAACCACACAGGGTCCACTCATCAATCTGTGTTCTGTCATTACTGCACAACTACTTAGTGTTCAGATGAAGTTTTCCTAATTTGCAAGCAATTACTCCAATCTGTTCTAACAAATGGAAACCCAAGCAGGCAGACACATGCTGTCAGAGAGGCTGCATGATTTTTGTGATAAAAGGAGATTTCCTTTGAAAATAACCAAAATTCTATTTCAAAGAGTAAAAATTATGAAAAATACTCTAAATAAGTTTCATTAAGTTACACATGTTGCTCTATAAACACCTGTTCAGGTGTGTCACCACAATAGTAATAAAATTTATATTTTTTCAACTGGGATTAAATAATCAGTGTGCAAATAAAACACAAGACCTTCATGTCATACGTCAAGTTTACTCATATTTTTACGCACATGTTGGACATGGAGAGCACCTGCAGTGCTGCTGCTGAGAAGGATAAAATTATGAAATCCTGCAGCATTATCACTTGTACTGCTTCGTTTTCACACAGAACAAGACCCCCCACATGCACACACACACACGCGCACACACAGCCTGAAGAGCAGAATATGGAATGCAGAATATCAGCAGGGGGACAGATTGAGACAGGATGTTATGCGTCTGTGACAGTGTGTGTCCTGTCACTATGACCCGATTGATCATGAGCCTTGGCTACTTGGACAAGGGAAATCTCCGTCTGGATGACTGGTTAGCGCGCGTGACTTTCACCTGGGAGTCTGGGGATTGAATCCCGATTGGACCATTTTTTTTATCCGCCACAGATCTCTCTGAAGAATTCACAACAATGACGGCTTCAGCAACGCTGTGCCACTCTGTGGATTTTCTCTTATTTGTTTTGCAAAAGCACTTCCTTTCATTTCTCCACCTCACCCACAGGTACCTCAATTTCTGCTTGTTAAATAGTGCTTCCTGTATCTGCGGTTAATGGTGGAGCACTGCAACAGCTGGCTTATGTATATGTATGAGATCCACAAGGCACTTTGCATTGACCATTTAAGGCAGAAAGTGGGCGTGGTGAGGGCGGGGTGTGACTAAAATGCAGCTGAGAAACATTTTTGTTAGTCCCCGATTTATGAAGTGGAGATTGCATGCAGCTGTGCGTACTCCATGTTGGATAGATCACAAACCTACTTGGCGTAAGTAAAAAAAATTTGCTGAGCTTAAGTATGGTTTTAGTAAGGATTCTACACAATGTTTGATAAATGAGACCCCTGGTGTCTAACTCAAGCACTCATCAAGTAATATGTGGGGACAACCAGGACAGGTCCCGAGTCCATCACAGGGAGACAAAGAACCAAACAACCAGTCACACGCTCACATCTAGGTGTAACCGGGTCACCTTAGTTCCCGGAAGTTATTCTGGTTATACCTGTCATGCCGCTGACAGGGGATCCAGGTGTGTAATCAGAGGGCTGCTATAATTAGGGCAGCTGGGATCTAGCTGCAAACGCTGAATGCTTCGCTTTGGGTCCAGACGTGCGTGCGGCTAAGTGGTGAGTGACCTGGCCTTGCTTTAGTTTAGTTAACGGTTATATTTTTAATTGGTTCCTCTTTACGAAGGGTGAGCAGGACTGAGGGGTGAACAGCCGGAATTTTCATTGGCAAGCGGTCGGCCGATGAGGTACTGGTTTATAACATTCACAGCATTTTTATGGTTCGTTAGAATAGGACTAACAATGCGTGTTTTGTTCACAGACCTTAGCCTGCTACTGTTTTCCCAGTTCATTTTATTAAATCTTTTCTAGTTTTTTTAGTAAACCGTTTACCGGTTTTATCCTGTTATTAATCGTTTTCCTCCAGAGGGGGAAGGAAACTTGTTTGAGTCGGGTGGTTAAGCGTTAAGCACAGTGCTGTCTCTGGGAAGCTAGTTTCTTTTAGCGTATCCGCTGTAGGGGTTTGTCGGGGGTTTTACTCACTTCTGGGTGACGTGTGTATGAGCTTTAGTTAAAGGGAGCACTGAGTGTTTTTCTTTATATTATTGTCTCTTGTCTCGGGTCCCTACAGCGGCTTTGTGCTTTTAAATAGAAATAGATGGCGTTGCGTGTGTAGTCCCAGGGCCAGCATTGTCGTCGCTCCTCCCTCCCGTGTTTTAGAGTTTTTAGTCTACTTTTTATCCCGACCTGGGTTGTCTTCAATAAATCTCCTGTGTTGTATCTATAAATAAAAATTGTTAAACTTGTGAATAAGCCTCTGCTGTTTTCATCAAGAGTTATTATCACCTACGGTTTTAGGATCTTAAGCATCCAACCCTCTAGGTCACAAATGGCGTTGTTGGCAACTTTTTGAAAAAAAAGTAGATGTGCTGTGGAGATACTTTAAAACAGCTGGTTTACTGAATAGATCAGGTGTAGGAGTAGTTTTCTGGAGTTTTTTTTTCTTTCTTCCTTTCCCTCCGTTTTTTTTCTCTTCTTTAACTGGAACAGTAGCAGGTTTAGGGTGGAGCCACAAGCCTCACGGAAGGTCGATCAAGGCACAATGGATGCTGAGCTACAGGAGCTACGGAGCAAGCTGCGACGGCTGCAGGAGGAGAATCAACTTCTGCGAGAGACAAATGAGGATAAACAAGACTCACAACCCTCTACATCAGGTGGCACATGTCATGCAGAAAGGGAATCAGCCACAGAACAGATTCTCTACATTCCAAGGGAACGAAAGTGTCCCGTCTTTAGAGGTAATGTTGGTAATGGAGTGACTGATTGGATAGAGGAGGTCCGGGCAAGCCTGGGGGCAAGGTATTTATCTCCTTTGGTTCAGGCTTACTTTGTGTATGATCACCTTGAAGGGGAAGCAAAAGAGGAGATTAGATATAGGCCCCGGGCTGAAAGAGAAGACCCTGAATGCATTTTGACTATTTTACAGGAACTGTATGGGTGCTCAAAATCTTACGTGACTCTGCAGGAAGATTTCTTTTCTAGAAAGCAAAAGGAGGGGGAATCATTACAGGAGTTTTCACATGCTCTTTTCTGTCTGATGGAGAAAATAACTGTAAATGCACCTGGTGTTGTGTCTGATGCTGCTGTGCTCTTACGAGATCAATTTACTGAACATGTGCTTGAGCCATCTTTACGTAGAGAGTTAAAAAAGCTCGTTCGGGTAAACCCTACTCTTACATTGCTGGACGTAAGGAAAGAGGCTATACAGTGGGAACAAGAGGGTCAGCCAGCTGATGTAAGAAGTAGAAATAACCACCTGACATCTTTTTGTGCTGTGCAGAACTCCCAAAGTAACAGATCTGCCTCAGAGTCGGTCCCAAGGGCCTCAGATGGTCTGTCAGAGATCAAGGAAATGCTGGTAAAACAGCAGGAACAGATTAACCTGTTGTCTCAAAGTCTGTTGCAGCTACAAGGGCCTCCTGGGTCCCAACATCTAAACCGAGCATCCCAGATTATCTGCCGACGTTGCCAGAAGCCTGGTCACATAGCCAGGAACTGTCGCCAAAAAAGGGCTACTGCATCACAGCCTGGTAGAGAGGAGATGGTGGTCTCCCACCAGCAGATGGGAAACTAGCCCCTTCTGCTTTGCAGGGCCTCAGGGCAGAAGGAGGGGGATTTGGTCCAAAGATTCCTAGTGTGACAAGTTCTGTGTCAAAACTGGTAGGAGAGTGTCCCACAGTTCTGGTGCAAATGGGGGGTGTTCCACTTCAGTGTCTTCTAGATACTGGTTCTATGGTGACCACTGTTACACAGAGTTTTTTTAACCAACATTGTCAAGGGGCCTTGCAGACATGTTCTTGGTTGGAGCTTCATGCAGCCAATGGGCTGAGCATCCCTTATGTTGGTTATTTTGAAACTGATCTAGAAGTTTTAGGTAAAGTGGTACCTAGGAGAGGGGTGCTGGTGGTTGAGGATCCCCCGCCCCATTCTTCCCAATTGAAAGTGCCAGGGGTATTGGGCATGAATGTCATCAAGGAGTGTTATGATGAGCTTTTTAAGCAACATGGTGCTGCTCTATTTGAGCTACCAGGACTCAGTCAGGCTGCTTCTGTGTGGCGTGTGGCTTTTCTAAAATGTCAGGAGGTTTCAGTACAACAAAGTGACTCCAAGATGGGTCTGGTCCGAGTAGGGGGTCGCAAACCAGTATGTGTGCCGGCTGGCACAGTAAAGCTGGTTCCAGCGACGTGCCCGCGAGCCAGGCTTGGCCCTCCATATGGCGTGTTCATAGAGCCACTTGGAACAAAAGGGGGCATCCCGGGGGGGGGGGGCAGTGGTGTCACAAAGTTTGGTAACAGTGGCTAGAGGCAGCACATATATCCCAGTTATGAACGTGAGTGAAAGGGATGTGTGGTTGCGTCCTCGTACGCCAGTAGGGATGTCTGGTCCAGCCCACATTGTCAGTTTACCAGAAGGGGTGAGGGAGGGGGTTGGATCAGTCCAGGCTACTCTCTCTTCCCAGGTCAGCTCAGTGTCCCAACAGTCAGACAAAATGGTAAATGTTGACTTATCATCTATAAGCAGTGGGGATCAGGAAAGGGTCCGGTCCCTCCTAAGAAAGTATGACAGGGTGTTCTCCGCATATGAAGGGGACCTGGGTTGTACAAACCTGATGGAGCATGAGATCCCTCTGTCGGATGACGTGCCAGTGCGTCAAAGATTTAGGAGAATCCCACCTTCAGAGTATGAGGCAGTAAAAGCACACATCAGACAGCTGTTGGAGAGTCAGGTGATACGTGAGAGCAGTAGCCCCTATGCCTCCCCCATTGTCGTGGTGAAGAAAAAGGATGGGAGTATTCGTCTATGTGTTGACTATAGACAACTGAACAGTAAAACACGTCGTGATGCTTTTCCTCTACCCAGGATTGAGGAGTATCTGGATGCTCTATCAGGAGCAAAGTGGTTTTCCACCCTCGACTTGGCAAGTGGCTACAATCAGGTACCAGTGGCTGAAGCAGATAAAATGAAAACTGCCTTTTGCACTCCCTTTGGATTGTATGAGTTTAACCGTATGCCCTTTGGTCTGTGCAATGCACCCAGCACATTCCAACGATTGATGGAACGGATGTTTGGGGCCCAGCACTGTCAGTCTCTGTTGTTGTATCTAGATGATGTTGTGATCTTTTCCTCTTCAGTCGATGAGCATCTGCTGCGCTTGGAAGCGGTGCTGGATCGCCTGAGACAAGGGCTAAAGGTGAAGCTCGACAAGTGTGCCTTCTTCAAACAGGAAGTAAAGTACCTGGGCCATGTCATCTCTAGCGAGGGGGTGTCCACGGATCCAGACAAGATCTCTGCTGTAAAGAGCTGGCCTCGTCCAAACAGCCTTACAGAGCTACGATCGTTCCTGGGATTTGCCAGCTACTACAGACGGTTCGTAGAAGGGTTTGCAAAATTGGCAGCTCCACTTCACCAACTTGTAGCCCAGCTACAGCAGTTACGAGGCCAGCGACGGCAACAGCAAGTGGGTAATCATTGGTCCCAAGCATGTGAACAGGGTTTCGAGGAACTAAAAGCCAGACTGGTCAGTGCACCTGATCTAACATATGCAAATTCCTCCCTGCCTTTTATTCTTGAGATTGATGCCAGTTATGGTGGCCTGGGAGCAGTCCTTTCCCAGGAGCAGGAAGGCAGGGTACGCCCTGTTGCCTTTGCTAGCCATGGATTAAGACCCACAGAAAGGAACATGTCTAATTACAGTTCCATGAAGCTGGAGTTTTTAGCTTTAAAATGGGCCATGACCGAGAAGTTCAGAGACTATTTGCTGGGTCAACGATGCATTGTGTGGACTGACAATAATCCTCTCAGCCATCTGAACACAGCTAAGCTGGGTGCAACTGAACAGCGCTGGGCAGCACAGCTAGCAGATTTTAACTTCACTATTCGTTACAGATCTGGCCGAACCAATGTGAATGCAGATGCCCTTTCAAGGAAACCTGGGGCCCCCACGGAAGCTGACATTCCCCTTCCAGGAACTCCAGTGCCGGTGCTGAGAGTGCCCAGAGGTATTGACCTGGCTCAACAAGCCATCCAGGCAGCCGTATCAGTTTTTCCGTCCTATTCCCATGATGACCTCAAGGCTCTCCAAGAAGCTGATCCCACCTTAAATACATTTATGGGGTTTTGGAAGACCCAGAAACGCCCAGACCGGGCAGAAAGAGCGAGTCTCTCGCCTCAGGTTTTGGAGCTGTGTCGGCAGTGGAGTAAAGTCGTTCATCTAAATGGTTTGCTCTACCGACAAGCGCAGCGGCCTGAAGGTGGGGAGGATATTAATCAACTGCTACTTCCAGAGACATTGAAGGTGGAGGTCATGAAGCAGCTGCATGAGTACCATGGCCACCAGGGGGTGGAGAGGACTACAGAACTCATCAGAGAGCGATGTTACTGGCCGCTGATGCTGAGAGATATTAAGGAATGGTGCCACCAGTGTGAACGCTGCACCTTAGCAAAAGCCCCTCGTCCTCAGAGTCGGGCACCTATGGGACATGTACTGGCATCAAGACCAAACCAAGTATTGGCGATAGACTTTACACTGCTGGACCCATCTCAGGATGGTGTAGAAAGTGTGCTTGTGATGACTGATGTTTTTTCAAAGTTTACCCAGGCAGTGGCAACCAGGGACCAGCGAGCGGCGACGGTGGCTCAAATACTGGTGCAGGAATGGTTCTACAAGTTTGGTGTTCCAGCAAGACTGCATTCGGACCAAGGCCATAATTTTGAGAGTGCACTAATCCATCAGCTGTGTGAGCTGTATGGGGTTCAGAAGACACGCACCACACCGTACCATCCAGAAGGAAATGGCCAATGTGAAAGGTTCAACAGAACGTTACATTATTTGCTACGCACTCTCCCTATTGAAAAGAAAAGCCGTTGGCCCCAGTATTTACCACAGGTATTGTACTCTTATAATACCACTGTTCACCAGTCTACGGGTGAGTCCCCTCACTTTTTAATGTTTGGTCAGGAACCCTGCTTACCTATTGACTTTCTCCTTGGAAGGGTCCCAGAGATTCAAATGGGCAGAGTGGAGGAGTGGGTTCAAGAACACCGCCGTAGACTCCAGGTTGCCCTAAAAGGGGCACAGGATCGTATACAAAAGGCAGCGGATCGTCGTAAAGAGCGCCATGATGGAGAGGGTCTGGCCAGCGAACTGCAGGTACAGCAGTTGGTTTATGTTGAGGACCACAGTAAAAGGGGCAGGACCAAGATCCAGGACAAATGGAGCCCTATGATCCATGTGGTACTGAAGTCCCCGACACCAGGGGGATCAGTGTATACGGTGGCGCCCCTGGACAACCTACAACGCCATAAGACTGTCCATCGCTCTTTGTTGAGGCCGGTCCCTGAGGGGCTCTGTCCTAAGCAGTCCAGGGTGAGAGAGGAGAGCCCTACCCTGGAGGAAGAGGATGAACCAGAGTATGTATTTTTAGTAACCAGAAAATTAGAGGGAAATTCACAGGGTTTGGTGTCCCATGGAGCTACGAGTATAGGTCATCTCGACCTACCTCCACTGGCCCCTGCAACGACCCCCCAAGAGCACGGAGAAAGTAAGGCGGTTACACGAAAGTCATCCAGAAAAACAGCTGGCCAGCATTCAAATCCTCATCATCTCCCAAGGAGGGCCGGGGGGATGGCGGATGGGGCTGCTGTCTCTTAGATCACCAGTAGTGGCAGTATTGAAGCAGCAATATTTTGACCGTGGTGCTAGTTTGTTTTCATATCGACGGGCCGCCGATACATTTTCTAGGGGTGGATTGTAACCGGGTCACCTTAGTTCCCGGAAGTTATTCTGGTTATACCTGTCATGCCGCTGACAGGGGATCCAGGTGTGTAATCAGAGGGCTGCTATAATTAGGGCAGCTGGGATCTAGCTGCAAACGCTGAATGCTTCGCTTTGGGTCCAGACGTGCGTGCGGCTAAGTGGTGAGTGACCTGGCCTTGCTTTAGTTTAGTTAACGGTTATATTTTTAATTGGTTCCTCTTTACGAAGGGTGAGCAGGACTGAGGGGTGAACAGCCGGAATTTTCATTGGCAAGCGGTCGGCCGATGAGGTACTGGTTTATAACATTCACAGCATTTTTATGGTTCGTTAGAATAGGACTAACAATGCGTGTTTTGTTCACAGACCTTAGCCTGCTACTGTTTTCCCAGTTCATTTTATTAAATCTTTTCTAGTTTTTTTTAGTAAACCGTTTACCGGTTTTATCCTGTTATTAATCGTTTTCCTCCAGAGGGGGAAGGAAACTTGTTTGAGTCGGGTGGTTAAGCGTTAAGCACAGTTCTGTCTCTGGGAGGCTAGTTTCTTTTAGCGTATCCGCTGTAGGGGTTTGTCGGGGGTTTTACTCACTTCTGGGTGACGTGTGTATGAGCTTTAGTTAAAGGGAGCACTGAGTGTTTTTCTTTATATTATTGTCTCTTGTCTCGGGTCCCTACAGCGGCTTTGTGCTTTTAAATAGAAATAGATGACGTTGCGTGTGTAGTCCCAGGGCCAGCATTGTCGTCGCTCCTCCCTCCCGTGTTTTAGAGTTTTTAGTCTACTTTTTATCCCGACCTGGGTTGTCTTCAATAAATCTCCTGTGTTGTATCTATAAATAAAAATTGTTAAACTTGTGAATAAGCCTCTGCTGTTTTCATCAAGAGTTATTATCACCTACGGTTTTAGGATCTTAAGCATCCAACCCTCTAGGTCACATAGGGACAATAAGTCTCCATCTGCATGCATGCTTTTTGTCTGTGGGAGGAAACCAGAGTACCCAGAGAAAACTCATACATGCACATAGCTGGGATTCAAACCAGCAGCCTTCTGTGTACTAAGCAACAGTGCTCAACTGCAGCCCTGGAGGTGAGCTAACTTAGCATAAGCAGTTGGAGTTGCATCTCCAATGAGTTTTATGAATATATGTCCATTGGCTGGCACACATACACATTAGTGTTTGGATGCAGGTCAATAAAATGTACAAGCGTAAGGAACAAAATTTGAGCACAAAATAAAGTACTAAATGATTATTGCATTAAATTAAAATAAATGGCTCTAAAGAGATCATCTGGGGACATGGATAAAATTTATTTTGTTGCACTTTGACTCAAGTGTGTCACAAATAAAGACTTGAAATAATAAAACTATTCAAAACGACATCAGGTGTCATGTTTAAAGAAAGCCAAAAGAGCAAATTAAGAAAAAAATGTTAACAGAAAGAGAGAGATGAACTCATTTATATACATTTTAGTCACGTTAACTACATCACAGAGACGCGTTGCGTGTGTAAACTAATATACACACACCGTCCCTGTGAGCAGTTCATTAACTCAGAACAATAAACACACACCAGGTGTGGGCACTGTTTAAACATCAAAGGAAATGTTAAGGTAGCGCGACTCGGGTTGCGAATGACCAGTCACCAATTCTTGTCATGTGTCTATGTATGTATGTCTGACCTCAGAATTGTGTGTACTGAAACTCTAATTTCCCTCTGGGATTACTAAAGTATCTTTGAAATGAAATGAATTGAATTGAAAGACGCGTGAAATTAGTAGGCCTACTCACGTTCCGAGGAGTTCTTTAAAATCAAAAATCTTCTTGATGTCGTCGACCTGTTTTTTCCACGTCTCCCCGCTGCCGGTGACTCCGTTCTCCCGAGCCATGTCGCTGCTTTACCGGCCCGACACTCTGGGCTGCGGCGGGGAGGACGCAAGATAACAGTTTAGGACGAGAAAAAAGCTGTAAAAACAAAAGCGCAGGAGGGTAAATAACTCTTTTTAGAACGTAGTTAAGCGTGAAAGGTGGAGAGGGTCCCAGTGGTTGTGAGCTCCGCAGCGGAGGGACCATGTGAGTCCTGCAGGTTACCGTATCCCTGCTGCCTCACTCCTCCTCCTCCTTCATCAGTGAGGAGCAGTTGTCAGCTTCCCGGGGATGCAAAACATTTTCCGGTTGGAATTTCAAAATAAGAGCACGTGTTTTCAATGTTATCGAAACTTTTATAACTTTTAACTTCTATATATAAAAAGAAACAACCCCTGAAGCAGTTTGCATCACCCTTATTCCACGGACAGCTCTCTTGAGACAATAAAACTGGACTAAACTTTCAAAAGTCAACCCAAACATGCAAATGCAATCATCTGTTTCCATATAATTTAACGTATAATCCTCCCACTGTCTTCATGGGTGACCCCGCAAGGAAAGTTGACCATTGAGCAGGATTGATGGTTTATCCCTTGAGGTCCACGTGGCTGGGGTGAGGTGGTGCTCACTCCTCACCCAGCCACGTGGACCTCAAGGGATAAACCATCAACCCTGCTCAATGGTCAACTTTCTTTGCGGGGTCACCCATGAAGACAGTGGGAGTGTTAAATCTCAGGATCATGTGTTCATTTTGTGGGTCACAACCTTGTCCCATAATGTTTTTATGAGAGCTGCCTTGGGACAGGTGTAGATTAGCGTTCCTACTATAGTCCGATTTATATTGGTGTCTATTGATTATAGACACCAATATAGTTCATTAATGTACACTATCCCTATCAAAAAGATGAATGAACTAATAAAGTATCGGGTGATGGCAGAATAACAGAAAATATAGCCTATATATAAGAAACAGTGAAATACAATTAGCCCACTGCTAACAAATCAAGAACAAAAGCAGAGCCCTAAATATCCATTTTAATGTTTTTAAATATTACATTATTTTTCTGATTAGCTCAATATGCAATTGGGTTGAGCTACATAATTCCTATCTTGCAGTTGTATGTTTAAATATTCTTCTTCTAACATACTTATTTTTAATTAGTTATTTGTTGCTCTGTGATGATTGTGTGCAGGTGGGCATCACTTTCAGTCCCACATCCTTATTGCACTAGTTCTGGTTCCAAACTACCAACATGGTGGTACTTTGACAAAGGTGCTTGGTCTAATATTTTTTCTGTCTACTAACCCACTTTTACAAATTTGGATGGAGATAAAACAAAACTGAGAGCATATCTTCACTGGTTTTACTATGGCTCCTTATTTCATTATTGTAGGATTGATTACTTTAACTTAAGGCCAAGCTCTAAAAACCTTTCTGTTAAACATTTTAAAATTGTAAGTTCCCTTAAATTTACTGATTCCTGTCCTAGTTCCGACATCAGCTTTTATTTTGAAGGGAACTCCCATGGTTTCCTGTTTAAGATGTTTTGGAGTCCCTAACTTGACAAAAAAGTTAATGCCACCTGCAGTTGACTAATCTCAATTAAATGATGGATGCCAGGCTGTATTATGGACTCTTTCAGCCAAACCTTCCCACAAGACTTACTTCATTTGATGATGGTTATCTTCGTTTTTAAATACCACAGGTGTAATCGTAGCCTTGCCCATTGTCTTTACTATGAAAGCAGCTGATGGGAGGCTGCACATGTAACCTGTTTGCCAGTTTATGTGACAAAGTGTGTAGTCAGAAGACAGGAGCAGTAAATTCGCAATGCGCCAATTTGCTGACAACCGTCATGCATCCATATTTGCAAACCCCAGAGGTGTATGAGTGGCTCGAAGCAGCTGCAGCTGGGATCAGAGGGGATCCAGCTGCAGCTGCCTGTTCACCTGGATTAAAACGGTTCCACCTGGATCACAAAAGCCTCAGACTGCAGGCAGACAGAGATTTCCTGCAGTTCAACAGCTGCTGGGGGGTGAGGTCAGCTGAGGTCACACTGTTAAACAGTCCCTCCGGATCTCTGGTCCTGTTACTTTTCTGTGTGTGTGTGTGTGTGTGTGTGTGTGTGTGTGTGTGTGTGTGTGTGTGTGTGTGTGTGTGTGTGTGTGTGTGTGTGTGTGTGATCTTGGGTGAACAGATAAGGGAAGGTGGGGAAAGCAATGTGTTGCAGCCTCAACTCCTCATGAGTATTCCGGCTGCAAACTACTGCAGCTCTTCCTCAGCAGCAGCCAAGGAAAACTCCTGTCTCCAACCCCTCCCCTCCGTCTTTTTCTCCAGCTCATCCTAATCCTTCGCTCTGAGTCAGCAACTCTCATCTCCCCCTGATGTAAGATGATTACCCAGCTGCAAAAGCAGAAGGGGGAGAGGAAAGCTTCAAGGATGGGTAAATAGAGGATGAAGGTCAAGGCAAATCAAGGGTTAAAGAGAGGAACTAATGCTTTAAATCAGCAAACCAGGGGGAGAGCTCACAAACTGAGGGCTGGAGTCCCTTTCGAATTAAAAGCACACAGAATTTTGACACTAACAAGATTACATTTGTCAGATAAATGATCAAATTCTCTTGGGTTAGCATCTTGATGTTGGTTTCATCATGATTCATCAATGTCAGGAGGATCATACAATCATAAGTATAAACGCCATCTTCAGTTTCCTGTTCATCTGATGGTGCTCCTCAAGAAGACCTTGTTGTTTTTCATCCGCTGGAGGTTCTGGTGTGGTATGGATCTTCCAAAGGACAGAGCAATCACCACTTGCTGTCTGATAAGTCAGTTTATTTACATATCCAAAATCAGAAAGTTGTCAAGATTAAAAGTGCCTAGCCAGCAGGAAGTGGGAAAAACAGAAGACAGCATGGGCATTTCATACTAATATCTTTAAATATATTCAGAAGTATGTCATGACTACGTAAGAAAAACAGCTTAAACCAGCCTATGGATCATCTCAATCATCAGAGTAAATAACTCACTATTAAAAAAAAGTACATTTCCAGACAAACTTTTACCTGCATTAAGTAGACACGGCTCTTATTTGGTATGTATTTTTTTATTTGCATGTTTTTGTGTTTATATGACTTACATCATCATTCTTTGACAGAATATTTTACAAGTCAGACAGTCATCCATGAACACTTTGTACTTCACATAAAAATGAAAGATGTTTTATATGTTCCAGGTGGATTGCTTCAAGCCAAAGGTACCTGGCGTAGAACCACCTTTAGTAGCAATAACGCAGTCATAGATTGAGCGTTTCTTTTCTTCATGAGCTTTTAACGTTTCCCTACAGCCATAGTGATTGGCTGGACCTAAAACTGTGCAATGGAAGACCTACTAAGGCTACAATGGAGTGTGGCTAAACTTAGTTGCAGATCAAAATCTTTTGCTATGGTTTATCTAGATTTTAATTCAATCAGATTAACCAAGAAATGTGAAATTTATGCTATTTTAAAAAATACGAAATAACCTTTTCTCCAAACTGAGGCTGCTCAAAGACTGACCTACAGCAGATAACTTTTCATTAACATTTCCACAGAACCCCACTTTAAAGATCAGTTTAAATGTTTTCGTGCTAACACACACCTGTATGCTCCACACCAACAAACGCTTCAACACCTGTTTTTATTTGCTCACTGAAGCTCAGCTGCTGCTTCTGCTTATGGAACAGAAACAACAAAACAGTAAAATACATGTCCAAATTTTCATTTAATTTATTCTTAGACCTCATAATAACAGTCTTGTACAAAAAGTTAATTTGGAACAGGAGTGAACTTTATTTTATTTTGCCATGTATGTATATAAAATTAAAACAGTGCAACACCCCCGTGATTGGAACTATAGCAACAGACAGATTTCATTTTCAAACGGATGATTAACGTGAAACATTTACAAAATTTGTGTGCGGTTCGCCGTTTCTCATCCACAGTGGTTCACCAGGGGAACTGTAACTCTCAGCACGCCCGCTCTGGCTCCATTCCTGTGTGATTGCTCCATCAATCCTGACAAAGAAAAAAACAGAGTTGTCCCGAACAGCTCATTTAGCTCCCAGCGTAATGAGAACTGTTGCGTAAAAGCACAATCAATTTCTTATGAGCTAGTTTACTGCACCCCCCAGACTGATGGTGGGTCAATATGTGACAAGAGGTTTAATAGGGGGAGGGCTGTTGGGAGCTGGAGCCCACAGCAAAGCATGATGGGAAAATAAGGGACTCGGAATAAGAGTGCCTGGAGCAGCGAGTGTGCCCAAACGGCTCAGCGGTAAACAGCAGATGATGGAGCAGAGAGACATTAAAGGTGTGTGTGTGTGTGTGTGTGTGTGTGTGTGTGTGTGTGTGTGTGTGTGTTAACTAATCAGCATCATTTAGGGTGATCCACTTATTCCAAAGTATAAAAACAGTGTTTTTCTTGCAGCACTGAAGAGGCTAAAGTGAAACCAGACTAAACCAGTGATTTAAGGAGAGTTTTTGCTAACAGATTTACTAATTTAACTAGTTCAGTTTACCCAAAACACGGGTCAGCTGGTTAAAATAAGGTACACAAGGTTATTGTTCAGAGGCAGACAGACACAAACAGAACCTCATGCAGACTTTATTTAAAAAGCTGATGTCACGGTGGAGCATTCCCTTCCTCTTCCTCCTCAGATTCCTCCTGCTGGTTTTTCTTCTGCAGACAAGAGCACAGGAGCAGAAAGTGACAAATCTGCAGGGATAAATTACCAGAATTTGGTCTGGAAAACTAAAAGGAACAAATGGAAACAGCTAATGTATGAAATGTGCGGAAACTTCGTGTTTATCTAATCTAAATGAATGATCTCATCCTTTCTTTGTTTTGAGATGCTTCAGACTTTTTCCTTTCTAGACTGATTTTTAGATTCAAACTGGTGAAAAGATAAAGGACTGGACATAAACCCAGAATGTCCAGAAGGCAGGACCATAAAGACAGTCGATGGTCCGAGTTTTCAGGATCAAAAACAAGTGTTTGAGTGGAGCTATATCACCATGGTAACAGAGACTGCTAACAAGCAGGTGATGGCCTCTGTGTGGGTGAAGAGCTTACGGTGATCTTAATGACCTCCAGGTAGAAAAATCAGACAGATCGTGGAATATTTTAAATAAGTCAGATTGTCTCATAAAGTCCAAACTCCACCATCATCTTCAGAACCAATCAGCACGCTGTTTTTATTTAAACACAATAAAAGGTTTATTAAAGAGCAAGTCACCCCTGTAATGTCCAGTAATGATCAGTTTTAAGTACAGTCTGACCCTTCAATATGTGGTCGACGTGGAGACAAGAGTCTGCAGTGTGTCCTTTAATCTGTCGGATTCGACATTCCATCATCTGGAGTTCAGAGCCTCTCTGCAGCTCTGAACACATGATAACAAAGTGCCAACATCATGCCCTTCCTCAAGGCCTTAAGCTGGCCTTATCTATCCGCCTGCTTCACAGGACAAAAGATGAACTTCCACAACTAATAAGGTAAATAATCATTTAATAAACGTTTGTTTATTGTCACTTATAATAATTATAATATAAATTAAATGCTTTGATTGATCTGTGCTTGAATTACTTGAAATGACATATATATGATGAAATGAATGTTGGATAAGACAAGGTTCGTTAGAGATAAATTAAAGTTAAACACGTGACACAGATTTCCTTTACCCCAGATCAGAGCATCCGTTATCTCAAGAAGGCGTGTGTTCTGAGGTCGTCTTGGTAATATTCCTTAACATGGCACGCTCTGATTGGCCAAACAAATCATAGCATGAGAACATTAAAACAGAACTCACTTTACGGTGAGTCAGTTGAGTTGAGTTCTCAGTTCTAAGTTCTACCGAGTTCTAGAGGAAGCTACGGAAACGGCCGTCCGTAGTGAAGTCTCTTTAATTAAGGAGCAATCTTTGACACGCCGTCCAGGTTGCTGCAAAGCTGACACAGCAAACGGTTCCTGCAGAACAAAACTGATAATGTTCCGACTCCTTAAGAGTCCGTTAGACGCAAACGGTTTCATCCAACCTGTGTGCCTGGCGACATCTCTGGACTGGAGAAGTCGGTGCTGTGATCAATCTACTGGACCTGGGTGCCAGAGGTCATCCGACCTCAATGACCTCCGGATCCACGAAGAGGGTCTCCAAGAAAGGGTGAGGTAGAACACAGTGTGATTGCGTCTGATGCTTTTTGATAATAATCAACTTCATAGCGTAACGCAAACCAAATTCTTTCACACCCAGAACTCAGCTCTCCTAGATACGGAAGTTCTGATAACATCATATTTACATATAGGCACCATACATCACATCTCCTCCATGTAGATTCAATCATCACAGTAAATATTAGTTAACTTGTCGTGTTTTAATTGCTCGGAAAATAAATTCTTACTTTTACAAACCTGACTCTTTCTTGAATCAAGACAAAGTGTTTACAATCCCTGAATAAACAAAGAACCCTAGAATCTTCTGATTAAAACACCCTAAGACCAAGCAGGTTGATATTCTATGTTTATATTGAGTATCACAGCTTATTGGTCATAAGTAGAAGTAATATATTAAGCTCCTAAAGCACTAAATTTACCAATCCTACACCCCCTACTAAAGTCTTACTCCACTCCCACTTCCTGTTTGAAAAATGCAACAAATGCTGTTGTCTGGCAGACCGAGAGGGCGGAGCCGCTAACAAATACATACGCAGACTCACAATGACATTGTGACATCATAATGTACCAGTGGATATCATAGGGTACCTTCTTAGCCAATGGCAATGGCAGATTTAAATTCAAATGCAGTGCAGAGTTTTCACCTGAAGACGGCACCACACTGACAGTTTTAGGCAGAATTTTTACATTTTAACTAAGATTAATTTAACCAAATTATTGACTAAACGTGTCTACAGCACGATTAGACACTCGTTTATAGTTTATCAGCAAAAAAGTTGATCTGGGGGTGACTTGCTCTTTAAGGCACAGATTCTAATGAAATCATTTAATATCCAGACTGTTGATTCTGATCTAAAGTAGAAACCATCAGAAACTGGAAGCGCTGTGTGAAGTTTCCTGTCACAAAGAGCCTCAATTATGTCTCAGTTTACGTTTTCTCAGTTTTTACCTTTATTGTATTTTAGTCTCCCTCCCTAAGTTACTTCCTCAGATCCTCCAACAGAATTCCAGAATAGGAATAAAGAGTGAGACCAGGGTCAGCGTGACACACAAATCCAGTCCTACCAGTTTCAGGAAGTCGATGAGTTTGTAAGCGTCCTCTCCGGTGGACAGGTCAACAAAGTCTCGTGGGATTCTGTAGCTCAGACAAGGACTGGGCTGCACCGTCACCTCGCTCATGGTGTAGCGGAACGCCGGGCCGTCCTGCATGGGTGAGACTTAGTCTTCACCAGAGTCCAGAAAAAAAGAGCTGTAGGAAGAATCCGTGTTCGCCAACCTGCTGTAGCTGTTGCGCTGCTTCTCCACCAGACGTCAGCTCGTCCCAACGGAACAGCAGCGAGTCGGTCACCTCTCCAAACGGGTTCAGGTCAATGAGCCACACCCTGCCCTGAATACCACACAAAACACAAGAAGACATGGGTCAAACAGGCTAAAGCTGGCATGCACAAAGTGTGGCCCAGGGGCCGTTTCTGGCCACCGGAGGGATTTTGTGCAGCCCCCACTTGGTTTTCTAGAAAGGTGAATTTAACCTCTTCAGCAGGCTGTTGATGCAGGCAGATGCTTTCGAACATTTCTAAACTAAAATTGCACTTTTGCTCTCTGTCGTCTTGCTAGTGGGTCTGTTCTAACGCGTTTGATGTGCTTTATTGGGTTTGAGGCTGTTTTCATATTTGTTTTTACTTTAATGTTTTAGCAAAGAGCACTTTGGGCTGCCTTGACAGGTGGTCTGAAACACCTTTATAAATAAATAAATCAAATGAAAAATGAATCGCCATTGAATGATTTTTCCATATTTTTCCATAAAAAACATGTTTTTTGTTTGTCTGCCACAACAATTTAAGGTCAACTTCATTGAAAAAAACAACAACTATTATTTCTGATTATAATCCGTCACTGAGTTTTTCATGCAGTCTGAACATGAAAATAATCTCCTACATTAGCTTCTGGAAGAAAATAGACGGTGAAATGTTAGGATTAGAGAATCCTGACAGATCTACGTCATGGACTCATCTTGGCTCACATTGGGGAAGGCTGTTGTTGGTTTAGTGTGCAGGAAACAAGGTAGCTAGTAGAAGCTAATCATTAGCATTAGCCACTTCACCACACAGCAGAACTCCTCTAGGCTTGTGTTATTTGTAGAGATAAAACATTCACGTTGCAAAGCAAACAGAGTCAGTGGTAGAGTTGCGCCGTGAAATAAGAGTCCAAATTGTGCCGTCTTCAGCTCAACTCTGCTCCGGCTCACTTCTAGCTTTTAACTTGATGATGTCACTCTTTAATCTCAGAAAGTGGATTAAAGAATCTGTATAACCCACCATGACATGGACGTTTGTGAAATATCTCACATGTTAGAAAGATTTGAGAAAATTTAAGCTCTCACACCATAATCCTTCACCAAACTGCAAGATATCATGTTATCTCGCAATTTCTCCCGCTAAATGACGAGGTTTCAAACAATCTAAATCGTATGGAAAAGGTTTAGTCTGACCTCCATGACCAAAAGAAAACAATGAGGTCATAATCAAAAGAAGCTGAGGCACCTTATCATCCATTTGCACAATCTTTTACCAAACTGCGACATTTCATTACCTCTCATGCTACTTCACACGAAAAATCCTCTCACAAGACTTTGCACAAACCCTCGCATCATATTGTCAGATTTCACACAAACTCTCGTAACACTGCAAGATTTGGGTCTCTCTCTCACACCAGTACTTCAACATCTCATTGCAGGATGTCACACAATATCTGGCACCATGCTGTAACATTTTAGACAATCTGTTGTCAGTTTGAGGTTGAGTTTCAAATACAAAAACTTAACATTTTTTTCCTGCCGACTACAACCGATTAGACAAAATGGACTGACTTAAAAGTAAACCAGTTCTAGATCAAATTCCTTAAATCTGTCCAGTGGTTAGGGTTGATGACTGACAAGTAAGTAAGTAAATTTTATTTATAGAGCACTTATCACAGACATAGAATCACAAAGTGCTTCACACAGGTGGACTCCCAGAGTGTAGATAAAGTCAGTTCTGTGTTTGTTAGCTCGGTTTAGCTGTGGTTATGAGACGAATGAGCGAGTGGGTTACCTGGCTATCTCTGTAGACGTCAAACACGACTGAAAACAGAAAAAAAACACTTCTGGTTATTTAATATTCAACAACTTCACCACAAAACAAATTAAATACATGAAACATGAAACTCCCAGTGAAACGAATGACTTCATTCATCTTTCCCCGTCTTTGCTCCAGTTTGATTAGCGTGTTTTAATTTTTTTAAAGATGTTTAATATAAATACGGACTTCCTGCCCTGAAACACAGACGGAGAATAAATTTGAAGCTCACAGTCTTCATCCAGGAAGTGGTACTGGATGTGCTGGCTGAAGAAATCCTGGATGGCGTGAGAGATGTTCTGCTCCTGTGTCAGGATGTGTTGGTAATACTGTGTGTAGTCTCTCTGGGAGATCGCTGGGATCACACACACACACACACACACACACACACACACACACACGCACACACACGCACACACACACACGAGTGGAGCTCAAATTGGATTCTATAATTGCATCAGAAATGATCCTGCTGAAAAAGGACACAGCTCAAATGCGTCAGTGTGTGAGTTCCTTTTCCCCAGCTGGTTGGCTCATAAAGCCAACAAATGAGAGGTGTGTTTGGTTTTTAAAACCCATGAGAACAAAGCCCCAAAGGGTGTGTGTGTGTGTGTGTGAGGGGGTGTTTACCGATGAGCTTGTTTTCTTTGACGAAGCAACGAAACTCTCCTCCAGGAATCAGCTCGCTCCACTTTCTTAAGACCAACTGAAGATGGAGGACAAAAGAAACAATTCAGTATAACACTGAAGAATAGAATAGAATAGAACTTTAATGAATCCCTAAAAAGAATTGTTCAGACCTGAAATATTTCTATTCAGTTCTCAGTTGGATCCAGACTTTGGTTCTTGTTATAAAACTAGACTTAAAATGGACCTAGGAATGTTTCTGAGTCCATGAATGTTTTCAACCAGAGCAAAGTCATAAGTAGGTGTTTGGATTCATGAAAGTTTTACTGGTTAAAAAAAAGTCCTACAACAGTATGACTGCAGCTAAATGTGATTATTCCTATTAATAATGCTAGTTTATGTCATCCATGATCAACGGCTGTTTCTTTAAAATACATTAAATTAAATTAAAAGCATTATTAGATATGCTAGCAAACGTTCCAAATAATCACCACCTATAATCCCCAGCCTCTGTCTTTACCACGTGACAAAAGGCACTCTTGATGCAAAAATGTTGATATTATATAGAATGAACAATGAATGAGTCCATTGTATAAAGTTGTTAGAAATGACTGCGGTGAGGAACTAAACTGTTTATGTGACTCTTCGTTTGTTTATACAGGCGGGTAAAAGTCATCTTCTGCCTCTATTTGGGCTTGGGAGGTAAGGTTTTCTGAGTAAAAATACATCCTGCAGAGTTTGTTGCTGCTCAGTAGCAAAATCTTTTACAATGGAAGTGAACTTTACAGGATACTAAAGCATCCTGGTTTTTCTAGGACAACAACACCTGGTCAGTACGGCAGCCCAGAGGGACATGAGGCTAATGACCAGGGTCCAGCTTAGAAAATGAAATAGAAATTCTGTATTTTCATTACTAAGCATGACTGAAATTAAAAATGTAACCTTCCCTTCAACAAGTTTGAGACATCAGACTGTTTTGTCATTTTACTGTTTTTTTTACTTGTTGTATCTTTAAAGAACAAAGGATAAAAAACAAAAACACTCTTTCCTTTTCAAGGTTTATGAATGAATGATAAATAAATGACCTCATAACTGATGACTGGATCGGGGGAGTCCTGGTCGCTGCACTGAAGGAACCTGCACAGGAAATAACATGTTTGTGTGGCACAAGTCTCCCTGCAGTATCCCTTTACACACACACACACACACACACACACACACACACACACACACACACACACACACACACACACACACACACACACACACACACACACACACACACACACACACACACACACACACACACACACACACACACACACACACACACACACACACACACACACACACACACACACACACACACACACACTTTTACGAGGCTTAACAGAGCAGTAAATCTCTCTGAGCAGAATGTTCGTCACAGTGGAGAGGGCTACATAAATCTTTATGCTAGCCGGTTTTTCCAGCTTTCACTTGCGTTTTACTGCTGATTTTAATCAACAAACACCTGCTCCTTCTCTTCCACCACATCTTGTATAAAAGCACAACAAATCTAGGTGTCAGTGTGTGTGAGTGTGTGTGTGTGTGTGTGTGCACCACGCTTACGGCTGTGTGAGGTCATGAGTGATGAAGTCAGAACTTTTAAAGAGCAGGAATATCTCACTGAGGCTGCGACATTCCAGCGAGCTGTTCAGAGCGATCCAGTTAGCATCCTGGGAGGCAAACACACACGTCCTCTGGGTTATAATTTAACCTTTTACTGTCGGCAGCACCTCACGGAGCAGATTTTAGCCACAGGAAGTGATCTAAAACTTGGGTTTTAATCATGAATGAACAAATAAAACCAACACTTTTTTTGCTTTTCCACAGAGCATGTTTTACCCGAGGAGCGCTCCAGTTGAGTTTGGGGAACACACACCCACCCAGGGCGTTTATGGCCTCCAGCACCTTGGAGGTGAATTCTGGGAACTCAGGAGCCTAGCAGACATAACGCCACATTAATATTATATCATTAAATAAAACAGATGTACGTGATGCCACACATAGGTGGAATCAATGCTCTGTGTGTGTGTGTGTGTGTGTGTGTGTGTGTGTGTGTGTGTGTGTGTGTGTGTGTGTCTGTGTGTGTGTGTGTGTGTGTGTGGGTGTGTGTGTGTGTGTGTTTGTGTGTGTGTGTTTGTGTGTGTGAGAAAGTGAGAGAGAACTGAAAAAAGGCCCAATAGTTCAATTTGCCAAAACCACAATGATGTTCATGTTACTTCCATCAGCAGGTATAAAAATATCCCAGAAAGCTGTCCTCATATTTCCAGGTAATCTGAATAATCCTGGTTTATTCGTGATTTAAATAGAGGGCCGATTAGTTTTTACACAGGAGCAGGCTGGTGAGAAATCCTTGATAAAACTATGTTTTATATTTTTTCAGGTTATTTTTGTCTGATTGTGAAATTAATTTGCTGATCTGAAACATTTAAAGTGACAGTGTGTATTTTTCCTGGTGGGGGGGGGGGGGGGGAGGGGCAGTAAATACTTAAATCATTGCAAGCAAGTAGTATTTTTGTGTTGAAGTAAGACCGTACCAACGGACGCCCATTAGGGTCAAAAAGCCTTGGGGAGGGCAAACTTTAGCTAAATAATGAGCACATCAGACTCCCTTTTATCAGTGAAGAGATAATTGTGAACAACAACATTTAACAATGACAAAAGCTTGTAACCATTTGTTACAAATCAGTAAATGCATTTTGTCCTCATGGGCTCCCGTAGAATGAAACATGGTGTCTAATATGGCGTCGCCCAGAGAGTTGCCCCCAAATTCCACTACCTCCGCTCTGGCACGAACTCCGCAGCAAAAACGGTCCCGCTGTAATCAATCAGAGCTGTTCCACTACTGTGGCCGTGCGGCGCAGTGCGCCACCCGCCGTTCCGCCATCCGGCAAAAATAGGGTCGATTCTAATTTTGCCGGATGCCAGGGCACCTCCGCAGTCAATGGACAGAAATCACAACCGCCCAACAGGAAAGGGAGCAAGCACAACTTCTGTTATTCCATAATAAATAAATCTGTTATTCCATAATAAATAAACAAAAGGTGTTTTTTTGTTTCATATGCACAGGTTTAACAACTTTTAACAACTATCAATGGCGGTTGAACTTTAAATGCACAAAAGTAAGCCATAAATACAGTTTCCACTATCAAAGTAGTCACCCTTTGTTGATCCAAACACTGCTGGTATCTCAACACAAATGATGGGCAGATTAAACAGTTCATTTCGATGCTTCTCCCACACAACGGGTGTTTGGATCTAACTTCCGCGTTTATTGCTTGGACTGTATCGCAAGATCTCGCATGCCTGTTTGCGCACCTCGGGTCTCTGTACCGGAGCGGAGCCGTTGTAGAGCGGGTATAGTATAATTTGAGTTCGGAAGCGAGCGGCAGCGGAGAGTGGAGCAGAGATAGTGGAATTTGGGGGTAAGGCCCACTCCCAGGTATTTTAGACCTGATTTTTAAGGTTATATGTTACAAAGCCACCAATATTTTTCAACAAGATTTTGATGGATATTTCCAGAAATCAATGGTTACAACTACACGTTGTCTCTTTAAGGGACAATAAATAAATAAAAATAAAACAAGAAATCTGTAAGGAGGCAAATACATTTCACAGCTTTATAAGAGAACAGTAGGAAATAGAAACACAAAATAGCATAACAGCCGCCGATTTAACTTAAAATGATGAGATGTAATTACCAAACAGGTAGATTTAAATTGTAGAATTCTAAAAACATCAGAATTCACACCCCATCACAAACATCTGCAGCCTAAATGCTCATATATCCCGTTTGTATGGATTCGGAGGCCAATGAGAACGTATCTAGGTCTTATTTAGTTTATTTTTATTAATTCGTTTATTCAGAAATCTGAAAAGAGATAAAAATCTAAATGGAAGTGGTGCGTTTACTGACTCTTGCTCAAAACAGAATATTCGAGCAATCAAATCTACTCACAGTGACTGTTGTGGTTGTTTCATCATCTGACCACTAGAGGGGAGCAGAGAGGTAAAACAGAATAAAGAAAAATCAAAAGATAAAGATTTGTAAAGATGCATAATAATAAATATCACTGTAGGAAACAAAAACACGAGATTAAACAGAAACCTGGAAAGGAGCTCACAATCCGGGAAAGGAGGACATGGATTAACAAAAAGAACAAATGGATTTCACAAGAGCTGCAAAGTTCCACTGCAGGGATCAGAACATCTGTTCACAAGGCTCTGTTAACGAAGATGAAGTTACTGAAAAGATAGCCTACGACTTCAAATAAACAAATCCACCATTAAAAGACCAAAACCTCTCAGAAAATAGTCTGTCAGACAAAAGGGTCTTTAAGTCTGACAGACGTTTCCTGAGACCTTTTAGTCTGTTTCTACTTAGTCAGACGTCTGATGGGTTTTTGGATGGAACCTGATGTTTTTTCTCTATTGTCTGATGTCTGACACCTGAGGATGTCTTAAATCCACACCGTGGTCCAGGCTGGAGACTGAACCAGCTTATCAAAAACTATTATCCATCAGATCTGCTTGTGAAAGAAAAAAGGAAGGCAACTAAAACCAATTTCCCATCCAAAGAGTTTAAGATTACAAAGAGTGAATTTTCAATCTACATATCCAGATGTATGTTTATGCATTTCAAAAGCTAAAAATAAGTTAACTCTGAGTGGTAAACACACCTGAACGTCTTCCTCTGCGTCTGAGTTGTAGCTGTTAGTGTGTGTCGGCTGTGTGCTGTGATCACTGAGGAGAAAAGAGAAAAATCACGATTATAAACTAACAACAGGCTTCAAGCACGAACTAAAAACCACCACAAGTCGTAAAACCGTCTTAAGAATCGTCATCACATTTCTGATTAGCTCAATCCCTGAAAAATAACAAGGGTTAACATGTTGATCCTAAAAAAAGCATATCTTAAACTCACAGAAACACACTGTTTATCCGTGTGGATTCATACCTTCCTGAGACTACCAGCGTCCCATCGTCCAGTAAATAGTCTATCACATTTTGAGGCAATGGAAGAATCTGACTGTAAAATAAAACGTTTAGACAACACAAATTCATTTTAGATGAAACACGACCGAAAGAAAATAAACGAAATGAAAGAAAAAGCCAAGGCCATCCAGCAAGAAGAAACCAATATCTTGTTTTTAATTCCTCCTAGAACTGGCAAATTTTACCTTTTTATTGTGTGTTTTTTGAATATCGGATACCAAACAGAAAACTGACAGTTAGCTACTTGCTCCTTCTTCATGCTGCAATAACCTGAGCCGGAAATGTGTCCATCAGTAAATATCACCCGGATCATCGGATCTTTTTTCAATTGTCATAAAAGTCTCCAACTTTAATCCCAACACTATTTTACATGCACTCTATTATATTCATTTTCAACTTTATTTGGTAAGTTAATTGAGGAAAACAACTACGTATTTTAAAAGAGCGAAGCATAATTTGTTGTTTTTTGGGGGAAGCATTTGGGAGTTGTACACAAAGTGGTAAAATGACGTAACCATCAATTTCTTACATAGATCGTTTATTACTAAGACGGTTTTCTCTTTTTATTCACTATATCCTTTATTATTTTACGGACGGCTTTAATTAGAAAAGTGGTGTAAATACAAATGGATCAGACTAACATTCGATATAATTATGGTTCATTAAAATATTAAAGTAATCAATAAAACAAAAGCGATTTACTATTAAAACTATCTAAATTTTCAGTGTAAAGTGCTAGGTTGGCAGTAAATTGTGTTTTAAAGAAAATTGTTTTTCTTTTAAAACATACTATACGCTTCCTTATTAAACGAACAAATAAAATAATATTTTTTTATTAAATTTCGTGATATTTTATTACGTGTGGTATACAGTATTACTACAGTGACGTTTGAGACTCTCTGAAGTCTTCTCAGAGTGAGGCGTCTTGTTATTGTCTGCTCTTTGCTGCTAACACTCGGCAGGGATTTCACGTGAGTAAACTTTAGTTTCTCTCAATCAAATTTTGAGTTAAGTTAAAGTTCAAAATACTAAAACTCCGACTTGTGTGGCAGAAACTCGTAGCTGTTGTTAAATAAAAAAGAACAAAAGTCGAGCCTAAAGCAGACATTTAATGGAAGGGGAATTGATAGTTTTTCTAGTTGTTGTAGCTAACTGAGCCGCTCGTGATGATGACTGAAGCGTAATCATATTTAATTACGTCGTAGTTTGTTTACATTCTCAGCTTATTTCACAGAGGTGGTGGTTTATTATTACTTTCTTTCAGTTTTAGTTCATCCGACAGAGAAAATGAGCAACTCCGATGAGCCCAAAGTGACACCACACATAGTCAAAGAAGAGGTTTGTGCTCTTATTTTTTCTCTTATTTGTTACACCTTAGCTGCATTTTGTCATAAGGTCAGTTTAATGATTCCAGACCAGTTTTTGTCTCATTTAGGACCACGTCTTTGTTTATTTTTGCCTTCCAGCTCTTGGCAGCAGGACAATGGGTGAAGCTGGAAAAGACCACATATGTTGATTCTGCTGGAAACACCAGGTACAGTTCAGTCCTTCATTTATGTCTCTTTACAGGAAAAACCTGATCGTTCTATTAAGTGTAAATATTTTCTTTTTTGTTCACTAGAACCTGGGAGACTGTGAAGAGGACAACCAGACAGACCAACACAGAAGCAGATGGTTAGTCTTCCTGTTTGATATTCATTGTGTTTATATTGTTAAGTTTGTAATTGTATCTTTTCTTTGCAGGTGTAGGAATCATCGCTCTGCTGAAACGAACGCTTCATAAAGACTGCGTGGTGATGGTGAAGCAGTTCCGTCCTCCCCTTGGAAGCTGCACTCTGGAGTTTCCTGCAGGTCCTCGAGTGATTTTACCCTAGCCTAGAGGAACCTTCAGGAACATGTCCTCACGATAACATTTCTGTCTGCGTTTTTGTATTCAGGGCTGATCGACGAAGGGGAAACGGCAGAGGTGGCTGCACTGAGGGAGCTGAAGGAGGAAACCGGCTACAAAGGGGAGGTAGTAGGAGTCACTCCAGGTACTTCTGATTGCGTTAACTGTCTGTTTAGGTTGTATCTTATCTCCTGTAATTGTTGCAGAGATGCAGGGGTCATTAATGTGCTTGTGCTGTTTATTTTTAAGTGACAGAGTTTGAACGTGTATTGCTTGTAGAAGTTTGATAAAAACGGTGTGATTACAGTGACCTGCCTGGACCCCGGCCTGTCTAACTGCACCACACAGATCGTGTTGGTTAACATCAACGGAGACGACGTGGAGAATATTCACCCCACACAACAGCTGGGTAGGAACTCAACGCTCCAGGTTTTTGCCCATGGACACAACATTGCCATGTGCTAATAGTAACCAGAGATTTATTTTTTTATTGCTGATGGTCGATACATCTAGACATTTTCCACCTTACTTACAGGTTAAAATGTCACAACAGTGGATGCACAACATTTCTGAACACAACCTCAGAATTTAACCAACCATTCAACTTTAAAGGGATACTAGACAACCTTTTCATATCTATAAATCCTTTTCCTGAGCCAGAATGTGCTAATATGACCCTGTGCAGGGTTAACGAAATGCCATTCAGACCCCATTGTCCCCTGTGGCCAGAAAACCGCACTTGCAACTCCAGAGTATCTGGACCAGTCGCTGTTGGACTTAGTAAAGGGAAGTGGACCCGCTTGCCCTGCAGTCTGGTTCCAGCACGTTTCCTGTATATTTTAGACCATAAACACAGCTGATTTGTTTAATTTAGTGATGAATCACACCTGTAGACACTAATGAAGGCTGAGGAGACCTAGGTGTCCCAACCCTGGTCCTCAAGATCTCTTATCCAGCTTGTTTTATATCTTACCCTGCTGATTCAGTGGCTGAATCACCTGTTCAACAGCTACTCAGGCTCTGCAGGACACTGCTAATGACATCTGATTCAAAACAGGGAAACCTCTTAAGACATGCTGGATAGTGGAGCTCGAGGACCAGGGTTTGGCACACCTGGTTAAGGTGTTAAAAAGAAGAATGCACAGCGAGGAGATACGTTTCTCTTTTGGTTTTACTATCTGGACACTAGGGGGTGCTAAAGGCAAGCCGAAACTGCAAAGTTTCCCTTCAATCCAAACACTTCTTCCTTTAATTTGTTTCATAATTCCTGTCAGAATTCCTCATCAAACATTCCCTCAAGGAGAGGCAAGCTCATTTTGTTTAATATAGACAGGTTTTAAAATTTTACTGCACACATTTAACTAATATTTTACAAAAGATTATTTGTTTTCCCTGAAAATAATTAAGATGTGTATCAGTTTAGAAATTCTGCTTATCTAGTAGTTATCTTAGGTTAATGTTCTTCTCTTGTGTTCTTCCACAGGAGACGGAGGTGAGTTCCAGCTCTTTTATTTGAAGAGTTGATCTTTGATGATGAAAACCGTTCCACTCACTTTATCCTCTCTCCCTCCCATCCCAGAGTTTGTTGAAGTCATTCTTTTACCGCTCGATGAGTTCCAGATGAAGATTGACGGTGAGGCTTCAGAAATGTTTTGGCGGCCGGTTCAGCAGAAATGTTTTTGACAAACTGGGCTGGTGTGGTTCCACAGATCTGCTGCAAAAAGAAAAGATCGTGGTGGATGCTAAAGTTTACATCTTTGCCATGGGAATGGCTCAGGCCTTCTTCAAGCCGAGGGAGCTCCCTGTCCTAAAGCAGTGATGGAGATCAACAGAGCAGGAGGAAGTTGTCAAGTGCAGCTGGAGGATTTTCACAGTTTGAATAGGAATTGCTTTAAAAAAAAAGACATCCTGGTTCTCTAGAGGTCTTAATGCCTTGGATGAAGAAACAAAACAGTTTGATATTACAGCCCTCCTGACTACGGTACACGTCATAAACCATCTTTTTACTCTCAGCAGGAAGCCCGAATCATTCTGTCGATTCGACTCACAGGTTATGTTTCAGGTTTACATTCCCAGAGGGACCAGTGTTGAGATGATTCAGTCATTTCTTTCTTCAATTATGTTTCCTTTTTTGGGGAGGGATAAGAAAACTTCCCCTGACAACTTAACACTTTGTTTAATGTTTTTTGACTAGTCTTTTGTAACTGAATGAACTGTTAATGAACACCGTGCATTCATGATGCTGGCGGGGTTTTTGCTGGTACTGAGCTAGCTGACAGGATGGTTTGGTTCTTTCTGCAGAAGGTTTGGAAAACAAACTGGCTGGAGAAGCTAACAGCTACCCTGAGCGAGACCAATGTTTCACAGCTATGGTGCCGATGACAGTGATTGTGTTTTTATTTTAGAGATTACTGACTAATAAAGAAATGTCATAACAATCTTCGACTGGAAATTTTGCACTAACTGACTACAGGTGAAACTCTAAAAATTAGAATGTGGTGAAATAATCCTTTTATTTCAGTGATTCAACATAAAATGTAAATACTTAATTAAATAAGACTCATTCTATGCAAAGCCAGATAATTCAAGCCTTTATTTGTAATAATTGGGATGATTATGGCTTGCAGCCTCATGAAAACTCCAAATCCACAATCTCAGACAATTAGAATATTGTGAAAAGGTTCAATATTCTTGATTCAAAGTGTCATACTAATCAGCTAATGTCAACACCTGCAAAGGGTTCCTGGAGAGGCTGCCTTGGGCGAGCTACCCGCCAAAGCAGCTTGAATCAATAGAAGCTCAAAACATTAAAGAAAACGGATCATAAATATGACTTTGAAAATAATTGTAATCAGTGGTGCTCCCAATGGGTGGGCATGGCCACCCTAGAAAATTGCTGGCCCCTCTGGGAAGACCAGTGTTAATAAATCCTAGTAATGTTCACTCAAACCATAAATGTATCTCATTTATTCAAGACATCAATGTAACCCCCCCCCCCCCCCCGAAAAAAAATTTATACAATTTATAACGAAATAATCTGAATTTTGAAAAAAATGATCTGTTTCTACTGCTCACCATTTTAAAAAGTTTATAGTTCCATAGTTTTTGTGAAGACAGCTACAGGAATTAAACTAAAAACAGAATTCTAAAATCTATTTTGAAAAACCATAAATAATTTTTTTTATATGTTTGTGTCTCAATTTAGAGTCAAGTGTTTTGGATAGCTCTGTCAGTGCGCCCCAGGGCAGCTGTGGCTATGTCGTAGCTCATCATCAACAGTGTGTGAATGTGTGTGTGAATGGATGAATGCTACACTGTAGTGTAAAGCGCTTTGGAGTCCTTACTCTGAGAGGTGCTATACAAGTGCGGGTCATTGATCATTCATTTAACATTTTATACATATTGTTGAAAATATAAATAAATAAATAAACACGAGCTAAACTGTTCCAGAGTTAACACAAGGGCCAATTTGGTGTGCCACGCAAAATTTTTATTGGCCACCCTTACCAAATTTTTCTGGGAGCGCCCCTGATCAAAAACCATGTACTATTTTATCTCAAGATAAAAATTACGAGGCGCTTCACAAAAACACCAAAGTTAAGGATTATTACATTATTAAAAAAAATATTATTTACATTCAGAAAATGTGAATAGAAAAAGAAAAACGTAATCGTGGGATCCCAAAAAGACAGAAATGACAAAAACACCAGCATAAAAAGTAGCAGAAATGGGTTTCCGTATCAAAGCAATCTCTATGAGATGACTCCTCCATAAACATTTTATACATAACATGTCAACCATTCTAAGAAATGACCAGCAGGTGGCGGCGTCATCTAATAGCCAACCTCGAAAACCCAAAGAAGAACCAACCGACCAATCAGCTGGCAGGAACATCCCAACATGTTTTAGGTTTCGAACTCAAAGCAGAGGGGCGTTTGAAGAAGAAGAAAACGTGAACTGTAACGTTTTCTTAAAGAAGAGAAACAATTAGCTCAGCAGAGGTGGCTTGTTTAACTTTTCGTGTTTTGTTGTTTTGCACTAAACGTACGTTTCAGGACAAATGAGTATAAATAAGCTAGCAGGGGTTGTTTTGGGTTCAGTGTTTTTCTTTTAAAAGTTATTTTCGAAAACTTACTCGGTTCAGCAGAGGTTTAAATTTGCGTGACTCGATCCTGGAGCTCGCGTGGTGGATGTTTTGGATACAATGATGGAGGTTGCTTCCAAAGGTGAGCATGAACAAAAATGTCATTGTAGCCTACTTGATTCGTTTGTTTATGTTAAGCAGCAGGCTGATAAATTGGTCGGATCCAGGTGCTTGTCTGCCAAAAGCATGTTATACGTTATTCGCAGTTTAAATCAAATCCTACAATTGTACCACTAAAGACACAGAGTTGTCTGACTTTAGCAGAAGGTTGTCGTGTTTAACCCGCTTGAGTTGGTTTAAAGTTTTCTGGGTTTAACATAACTTGAATATATATTTTTATAAGAACTGGACAGCTGTATCTTTATAGCTAAAATACAACGTGATGCAGTTGCGATGAATATAAATATAATTTTGTGAATGAAAAAAATGTTCCCCACATTATAATCGATTTTGTTTTGTATAATTTGCTCATAACTACTTAACACTGTGGAATTTCCCCTTTGCCAACAGTGGTAAAAACGTCCATCTTCCCTCTGGAGGGTCGGGTCTGCCTCCAGCAGCGTGTGATCAGTTTTTGCCACAACACCTGTTGTAGGTTTTTGTGTTGTAACGATTGTTTGTGTCACCAGGAAAGGCCAAGCGGAAGCACCTAAGTGCCGGGGACTGTAAACAGCTGGCACAAAATGCAGACTCTCTTACCCAACCCCACACATCCAACCACGGGCTGAGACACCATGACCACAACCAAAGGCTTCACCCCAGGACCCCCAGAAAACGACGGTGTTCTGGTAAGCCACTGTAAACCTGCTACAGACATCTAAACACACCTTTTTTCTTTTTGAGCGTGTCCCTTCCTCTCCACAGCCAATCATCTGTCTCCATTTTGTCCCATCTTCTGCGTCCTCTACCCTCACTCTTAACTAACCTCATGTCCTCTTTCACAACATCCCTAAATCTCCTCTCAGCCTGGTGGCTCCAACCTCAGCATCCTTCTACGTATATCATTATTGTCTCTCCTCTGGACATGTCCAAACCATCTCAGTCTGTCCTCTCTGGTTTTTTCTTTAAAACATTAATTGTAAGCTGTCCCTCTGACTGACTCAGTCATGATCCCACCCATCCTCGTCCCTCCCGAAGAGAATCCGCCTCCTGTCTTTTCTTCACGGACTCTGTCTCTAAATCGGACACAATAGATGGTCTCACTACTGTCTTGTGCACATCAGTGTAAAGTTTCTACAGTCAGTGATGGTGTCAGGTGCCATGTCGTCTGCTGGTGTTGGTCCATTGTGTTTTCTGAGGTCCAAGATCAACGCAGTTATCTACCAGGAAGTTTTTGAACACTTCATGCTTCCTGCTGCTGACCAACTTTATGGAGATGCATATTTACTTTCCCAACAGGACTTGGCACCTGCACACAGTGCCAAAGCTACCAGTACTTGGTTGATGGACCATGTTGTTGATTGGCCAGCAAACTCACCTGACTTTAACCACATAGAAAATCTGTGGAGTATTGTGAAGAGGAAGATGCAACATGCCAGGCCCAACAATTCAGAAGAGCTGAAAGCCACCATCAGAGCAACATGGGCTCTCATAACACCTGAGCAGTGCCACAGACTGATCGACTCCATACCACGCTGCATTGCTGCAGTAATCCAGGCCAAAGGAGCCGGCTTACAGCCTTTTTTTGCATTGGTCTTAATTAATAATCTAATATTCTGAGATTTTGAGATTTTCATTAGTTGTCAGTTATAATCATCAACATTAAAATAAATAAACACTTGAACTGTATCAGTCTGTGTGTAAAGAATTAATCTAATATACGAGTTTCAATTTTTGAATGAAATTACTGAAATAAAGCAACTTTGTCATGATATTCTAATTTGACCAGCGCTTATATAGAATTCTTTACCAAGCTAGCAGAGAGGTGCTTTGTTCTTGTAGCTGGTGATCGATTGGAGACAATGGTCTCTGAGACAGTGGTGCAGACAGAAGCAGGGTCATTAGCTGTGAGCTGTTAAGAGCTTAGCAGCACACGGTTGTTGAACGCTCCTCGCTGCCCTGCTAAACCTGTTCTTTGCCTCTAAACAAGTTCTCAAATCACAGGGTGTGATTGGCCCAGTGCAGCGCCGGGTGCAGCGTATGCAACTTTAACAGTAGTGTAACAGTGATCCAAGTTTCTCCGCCCTCTGGTGTCACTTGTAATAAACTGATTATCTCCGTAGTTTTTGTTTGAGCCTAGTTTTGTTAAAATCAAGGAGTTGGGCCTTCTGTTCAGCTAACTCAGTGTTGTTTTTCTCCTTTTCTCTTTGAAACAGCTGCTCCTGCCTCCCAAAGCCCCTCTGGGAAGCAGAGAGCCATCAACGACTACTACTGTGTGTCCAAAGTAATCAGTTCCAGTCCTCAAAAGTCCTCTCTGCCTTCCACGTCTACAGTTCCTAAAGAAGGCTCTAAGTTGGTGGAAGAAGAACAAGATGATGATGATGAGAGCCTGTTGTCTACCCCGTTGGAGTATGAGCCAAAGGCAGAAGATGAGGTCGATGACGACTGTCTGCTAGCTGCAGAGAACTGTCCCTTTGAAGAGGCCAGCGCGTCAGGTGCTAGGATGATACCTGAGCGTGATGGGAAGGCAGAGGACTATCTGGAGGGGATGACAGCTGAAATGTTTGGAGCTGATGGGGAATTTGATGAATGCTGTAACCAAGAGGAAGAGGTGGAGCCCCTTCCTGATGCTCACTTTGGGCTCCTGGGGAGCAGCAAGGCCCTGCTCCAGCCACAGGGCTGCATGGATGACCTTCCAGAGGAGGTGCTGAGGCAGGTGCTGTGTCAGGTTCCTGCTGCCGACCTCTATCGGAACGTCAGCCTCGTGTGCCACCGGTGGAGGAACATCGTTCAGGATCCCACGGTGAGACAAAAATCTCAACACAGTGTGGGTTAGTTAGGAGTGAACAGAGATGCCCCGGGGGCGGATGAGGTTCGTCCTGGGTATCTCAAGGCTATGGATGTTGTAGGGCTGTCATGGTTGACACGTCTCTGCAACATTGCGTGGTCATCGGGGGCAGTTCCTGTGGAGTGGCAGACCGGGGTGGTGGTCCCCATCTTTAAGAAAGGTGACCTGAGGGTGTGTTCCAACTATAGGGGGATCACACTCCTCAGCCTCCCTGGAAAGGTCTACTCCAAGGTACTGGAGAGGAGGGTCCGATCGATAGTTGAATCTCAGATTGAGGAGGAGCAATGTGGTTTTCGTCCTGGCCGTGGAACTGTGGACCGGCTCTATACCCTTGCAAGGGTGATGGAGGGGGCATGGGAGTTTCCCCCAACCAATCCACATGTGTTTTGTGGATTTGGAGAAGGCTTATGACCGTGTCCCCAGGGGCACCCTGTGGGGGATGCTCCAGGAGTATGGGGTGGGCGGCTTTCTGTTAAGGGCCATTCAGTCCCTTTACCAGAGGAGCGTGAGTTTGGTCCGCATAGCCGGTAGTAAGTCGGACCTGTTCCCGGTGAGGGTTGGACTCCGCCAGGGCTGCCCTTTGTCAACGGTTCTGTTCATTACCTTTATGGACAGAATTTCTAGGCGCAGCCGTGGTGTGGAGTGTGTCGAGTTTGGTGGCAGGAGAATCTCGTCTCTGCTTTTTGCGGATGATGTGGTCCTCCTAGCTTCATCCAGCTCTGACATTCAGCTCTTGCTGGGTAGGTTCGCGACCGAGTGTGAAGCGGCTGGGATGAGGATCAGCACCTCCAAATCTGAGACCATGGTTCTCGACCGGAAAAGGGTGGCTTGCCAACTCTGGGTCGGGAGAGAGGTCCTACCTCAAGTGGAGGAGTTTAAGTATCTCGGGGTCTTGTTCACGAGTGAGGGTAGGAGGGATCAGGAGATCAACAGGCGGATTGGCTCAGCGTCTGCAGTGATGCGGACGCTGAGCCGATCTGTCGTGGTGAAGAGGGAGCTGAGCCAGAAAGCCAGGCTCTTGATTTACCGGTCGATCTACGTCCCAATCCTCACCTATGGTCATGAGCTTTGGGTAATGACCGAAAGAACGAGATCGCGGATATAAGCGGCCAAAATGAGTTTCTTCCGTAGGGTGGCTGAGCTCAGCCTTAGAGATAGGGTGAGGAGCTCAGACATTCGGGAGGGACTCGGAGTAGAACCGCTGCTCCTCCGGATCGAAAGGAGCCAGTTGAGGTGGTTTGGGCATCTGGTCAGGATGCCTCCTGGACGCCTCCCTGGGGAGGTGTTTCAGGCATGTCCTGCCGGCAGGAGGCCCCAGGGTCGACCCAGAACATGTTGGAGAGGTTACATCTCCAATCTGGTCCGGGAACACCTTGGGGTCCTGCCAGAGTCACTGGTGGAGAAGGCCGGGGAGAGGACGGTCTGGAGCTCCCTAGTTGGGATGCTGCCCCCGCGACCCGGACCTGGATAAGCGGAGGAAGACGATGACAACGACAGAGATGAAAAGATCAATAAGATCAGAAAGGTCTGAGTTCTGGTGAAGGTTCAGTCCTCCAGGGCTCAACAATCCTGGCAGGTTCAAATGCCTTCTTCTGAAAGATGTTTCATGAGCCTTTAAAGTGTCTTCGTTAAAATCAGATCATCCAAACAGAAGCTGAGCATAGGATTGGTTTAGAGGAGTGCTCAGACCTTTTCTCAAGAGACTAACCTAACATTCAGCTCTTCAGGTGATATATCTGGCTGATGCACCTCTTTAGTGGAGCTGATTTAGAGTCAGGCACATTTGTGGGCAGCTTGGTGCTGCTGTAGCACTTATTTATGTTCCTGTTTAGTAAATGCCCTAAAACAATATTGTCAGTTGGGATTTCTACATGTTTTGTGTATTTGTTGCTTGGTCAGTTTATTGATTAGTTTCATTAACTTTTATTTTATTACCAGGTGCAAAACATCCAGAGATCAGTGTAACGTCCAGCAATGGTCAGTTTTTAGGTACTGTTTGACCATTCAACATCTAGTCAAAAAGGAGACACGAGACTGCACGTGCTCCCTTTAAATCAGCCTGCCTTCCTCACACCAGCTGGAGCTCAGAGCCTGCAGCTCTGACAGAGATAACAAAATCTTAACATTGACATCCTGTTCTTTCCAAGGTCCCTCACAGAGCAACCCCTTTATCTAAGTCTCCTTGCTCACAGAAGAAAGAAGAAAAGAAGATTTTAAAATCATTAAATAAACGTCTGTTTATTGCTACTTATAATAATTATAAAATAATGAGATGTTTCATTAATCTGTGCTCGATGATGTATGTTTCAGCATGTTTACTTGACAAGGTCATAACCATATTGCACTCACGCAAGAACAAAGTAAGGTTAAGTTAAACTCTGACACACAGCCTTTTATCCAGATCAGAGCATCCGGTAACGAAGAAGGCGTTTCTGAGATTCTTGGAAATATCCCCCAAACTTGTCAGCCTCTGGTTGGCTACACAATCATAACATGAGAACATTAAAACCAGATCGCTCTGGTGAAAGATTTTGACACGTCGTCAAAACCTTTTTGCACCTGCAAAGCTGATACAACAAAATAGTTCCTGCAGAACGAGTTGATTTGTTCAACTCCTTAAGAGTTATTACTGAGACGCAAACTAGTCCCAACTGTTGTTACCTGGAGATGACTCTGGACTGACCTGGTCGTACTGCAAGTTGATCTACGGACTTCTGTACCTGGGGGCCTCTGACCCCCCTGACATCTCGGATCCGAAAAGGGCGTCTCCACTTGGGTACGTAGAACACAGTGAGATAGCGTCTGATGTGGTTTTTGATAATAATCAACTCATAGCTTAACGCAAACCAAATTCTTTTACATCCAGAACTCAGCTCTCCTAGATACGGAAGTTCTAACATCGCATTCACACATAGGGTCCATACATCACATCTAGTTCCATCCATCACTAAATGCTTAGTTAACTTGTCATGTTTTAATTGTTTGTAAAGTAAATTCTTACTTTTATAAACCTGTTTTCTGAATCAAAACGAAGTGTGTACAATCCCCTAATAAATAAAGAATCCTAGAATCTTCTGATTAAAGCCCAATAAAGACCAGTCAGGGTGATATTCTATATTTAGATACAGTATTACAGCTTATTGGTCATAAGTAGAGGTAAAATATATATTGAGCTCTTAAAGTACTCAATTTACCAAACCCTACATCAGCCATTGCTTGACCGTTACCTCTACATATCAGCGTCTATCGGTTGACCTCTAATCTTTTAGAAAACAATGCTGCCAATATGCCTCAAAGCTGTGGCGGCCGCTGGGAGCCTTTGTTGATTTATAAGTGGTCAGACCTTGGCGGTAATTTGGCGCAATCATGTTTTTTTTTTATAAAAGATTACACAATGGCGGCATAAAGAGGGTATGGGGCGGTCTCTGCGCTGCCGTGGACTTCCATTTATCTTCTATCTTCTTCTATCATGACTTGCTTTTTTATTGCGATTGAAGCCGCACTCATTCCCCGTGCAGTCTCTGGTGATCTGATCTTCAGATCTAATGGAGAAAGGCTCCAGGAGCGCTGCATCGCTCCCGTTTAACACCTCAGCTGGTTCTGTTTACAAAAGTGAACCTTATAGTCGTATTTACTTTCATTTTCAATTTAGCTTCCGGCCGGAGTTCGGCAGTGATCATGACACCTCCCTCTGTCGCGCCAAGGGGTAATATGCATCCACAAGTCCGGCCTTGCAGCAACATTACTACCAAGCGTGGCAGCACGAATGCCACAAATTTCCTGCAACGCCATGCTGCCACGGCACGTTCATTAGACACACCGTGGCAGCAGTATTACGCTGATTTGCCCACATGGTGTGTCTTCTAAAAAGGGCTACATGATACTGGACACACTCGTAAAGACATTAGTGTTGGTATCTTAGATGGAGAAGATCGGTGGTTTTAGGATCGAGTAAAAAGCTGCTTCTGTCTAAAAAGAAAAAGACTAAATGAAACAAAAGAGGAAATTAAAGGAAGTGTCCTGCACTCTTGGTACATCCCTAAATCTGATCGCCAGACAGCAGGGATGTGTATTTTTGAAATTCTGGCGATACGATACATATCACGATACAGGGGAGACGATACGATATATCGCGATATATTCAGTCAGACGTTAAAAGCATTTTTTTTTTTACTGAATTTATTGTAAGAATGTTCAATAAACAGTCCAAACTGATACTTAACATGTTTAACATGAGGTATCTGAACCATGATGGAGGGATTTACAGTTCAATGGTGGAAACAAAACCCATTGCACACTGCTGCCAACTAGCGGGTGGCGATTGAATTGCACAAAACGAAAAGAAAATACACAAAAGTTTGCATGTAAATTCTTTCAAGAATTGGATACACAGCTTTTGAATATCAATGTAATAATTGCAGGGAAAAATATCACGATATATTGCCATATTGATATTTCCGATACACGGCTTTTGAATATCGATATAATATTGTTGGAGAAAATATCACGATATATTGCCATATCGATATTTTCTTACATCCCTACCAGACAGTTTCACAAATGTTCTTCAGGAATCTAATGAAAACATCTCGTATGTAGACCAGAACAGCAAAGACCTTAAAGACCCTCAGGAGGAAGCATCAAGACAACGATTTGTAAACTAGCTTAATCTTAAACTAGCTTTTAATAAAGCTCTCTCTACAGTTGGAAAGTTTTCTTCTTTTCACTATCAGCTGCTTGGGTTTGAGCCTAATTTAAATTTCTGTCCTTTTCCCAGTTTGTGCCTTTTAAGAAACAATACTTTCGCTACACGATGAGAGAGAAGGAGATGGTGCTGGAGGTCAACGCCACCCTGAGGAACAGTAACATAAGAGGGCCTCCTCCTTCAGAGCACAGCCTACGGAACCTCGTGGTGTGAGTCTCCATCGCATGGAGTTGTGTTGTCTCTTTGTCTGATTGTTGGGTACTTACATTAACACGGTACTTTACTGTGTGTGTGTTTCAGTTTAATGGCTCAGCATAAAGCCAGGGAGCGCGTGAGACCAGAGGATGTTCTGGAGTGTGTTAAGAAGCACCGCCTCTTCCCGCAGGCTGAAGCCTCCATCAGATTACGTATTCCTGACATCAAGAAGTTTCTTCACCTTGACATTGAGGTGTGAGATAAAGGAAAGTTGTGCTGTGACTAGGGCTGGGCGATATGGCCTAAAATCAATATCACGACATATTGAGGAGTTCACCTCGATAATGATTGGATGATAATTACATGTATGTGCAAAAACAAACGTCCACTAGATGGGGCTGTGGCAGCATAATTGCTCCACAGCCAGTGGAGGCGTGCCGCCAACGGCAAGCAGCTGCAAGTAGCAAGTGACTCAGCAAGGACCTACAAGAAGCCCAGTTCTTCTGTATTTGAATCATCCTCCATTTCTCATTTTTCTTACAGACTGGATGGGATGGAGTCACATGACTCCACCGGTCTGTGCCGCGGCATCTTAACAAGACCCATCAGTAACCTACTCGCGTCTTTTCATTTTTTTTTATTTCCAAAAGATACCGTCATAAACTTCTGTAACGATAAACTTTCGGTTTATCACCCAGTCCTAGTTGTGATGTTTAAAAGCACCAGAAGAGCTTCCTTAGAGTGAATCTGTGTTTCCAGGGTCCCAACCCATATGCAGCCATGGCTGTGATACTGATCCTCAGCGAGTGCGTGGGGGACGTCCAGGCCTTGGTGTCCCTGCTCTCTGGCTGCATGTCACAAACATCCATCACAGAGTACCTTAGCCACATGGCCATGATGCTGCTGGCTTTGGAGAGGAACGGGATTCACATTAGCAACCGGTACCACCTACCACACCCACGTGTTTGGACCTCATTTTATTTTCATTCAGCTGTAATTTCTCTTGGTTTTCACATCCTCTCCAGGTTGCATTACAACATCTACTATGTGCTTCACCTGCTGGAAAATGGACCCTTTTCTGTCAGTTCTGATCAGACTGGGTGAGTTCTCTGGAGGAGATTTCATTCTGACTCATTGCAGCGGCGACAGTCGGCTCTGCACAGTGCAGACTGCTGAGAGAATTAAACTCAAATATAGATTTCTGATCAGTGTAACGGGTCAAAGCCTCTCGGTCCATGGTGAGCTTGTTGTTTATTTTATCACCCTATCAGTCTGTAGGCCCAGCCGTGGGGCGGGAGGATCTTGTCTCAGAGCTGTGTGCAGTCTGGCCAACACGGATCATGATCTGTGGACAATAAAAATCTGCATCAATGATGCGTTTTTCAAATCCACATCATCAGTTATGTCTGCTAACATTTCAGCCGTAGTCGGGACGTCCCCTGGATGTGTCTCTGGTGTTTGGGACATCCCTAAAGCTCAGCACCAACAAAAGTGCATTATTACATCACAACGCATTGATACTGGTTAATTAGTATGGTTTAAATTGGTTATTTTCACAACACTCAGAAATCCTGAACGGTTTTTGTCCCAAAGAACAGGAATTTCTGCTGATTCCTGTTAGTTTCCTGACTTGATGCAGGCGGGACAACCAGAGGGACCGTTTGATGTTTACCAGGCTGTTTGTGTTTCTACACATCAGGTGTCCTCAGGTTCAGCTCACACGAGAGCAGCAGCAAATCCTGAGTCATGACATCCAGCCCGAGCACGTGGTCAAGATCATAGCGTTTGCAGGTAAGAGGGGATGCACCGATCAGGTTTTTTGCTACCGATATCAAAGAATGCTGATCACCGATACCGATCACCGATACCGATCACGTGGATTGGCCAAAAATTTTCTACAACATTATAATGAGTGCTACAAACTACATAATC
Organism: Nothobranchius furzeri; assembly: GCF_043380555.1. NCBI lineage: Eukaryota > Metazoa > Chordata > Actinopteri > Cyprinodontiformes > Nothobranchiidae > Nothobranchius > Nothobranchius furzeri. The sequence goes on along the minus strand of NC_091741.1, from coordinate 60,817,040 downwards.
TGGGAATAAAGGAAACGTAACCTAATCTAAAACGGTCTGTAATATCGGTCTGCTTTGATCTATTTTGAAAACTCCGATCAAAACCGATAGGGGTGCTATCGGCCGATTGGGATCAAATGCCGATCCATCGGTGCATCCCTACAGGTAAGAGGGGGTGGGGGTCTCATCAGATACCTCTGGTTTACGGCCTTTCAACACAACAGGACAACTGGTACACGCCACATAGGAGCTTCATGGAGACATTATTCATGTCATCCTGATGAAATCCATCAGATGTAACAGAAATGTTACTAGCTTTGGGTTATTAGTGTTCCACTCACTAGAGGGAGCACTTTCTCCACTTCTTGTTGGCATGTTTGAAGAGTCACATGACTCCTCCAGCCTCTCTCTGGTTGGAAACGCCCAAATGTGTGGAAGGAATGAATGAAATGGAGATGATTTGTGAAAGTGGTTGTAATGCTGACAAAGTTTATGCTAAAGGCTTTATTTTCTTTAGTTTATTATTCATTTATTTTGTGTGTGTGTGTGTGTGTGTGTGTGTGTGTGTGTGTGTGTGTGTGTGTGTGTGTGTGTGTGTGTGTGTGTGTGTGTGTGTGTGTGTGTGTGTAATCCACCACACACCACCAGATCTGTCTGTAAAGTGTCAAATGGCACATGATATTTTTAAAAATTGACCCTATCGGATAGTTTTATTAATCCATGCTTTCGTTCTTTTTTAAACACAGAAACAGTTTTGTTTACCTGTTTGTAGCTACGGTTTCGCCGACAGCTGCCGGCTTCTTCAGGCTGACGCTGATGGTGGCGCGTCACTTCCTTCTCCGTTTATCTGCGGGCAGCAGAGGACGTTGTCGCCCTCTACTGCCCGCTCTCCCCTCTCCAACGATGCAGTCCCATGCGTGGTCCAGCGTGTAATGTAAAGCATGGATTTACAAAGACACAGCAAGAACACACATAAGATAGTTTTATTAAACTCTGTGCAGAGGTTCAGGGGATGTTTTGTGGTCAGAAAAACACACAGGACAAACCTTTCTCCTGTTTAGTCCTCTGAACTGATGTCAGTTGCACGAAGCAAGCTAATCCCAAAAGCCAGGCTCACTCAATCCCAGCCGTAATTTTCCCAATTCGGTTCCACAGACGAGGCTAACCTGAAGCCTATTCCATTCCAGCCTGTGTTCCATTCACCATGGTAACACATTTTGGAGGACAAACCTGGTGATAATGATCTGTCGAGGCATGTTACCTCCCCTTTTTCTTGTCTGTGGCTGGCAGCTACGAGGTGGATTAGTGCCACTGCTGGCCCACAGCGGTTGCAGCAGCTGCAGCTGTGTTCTTGATGGCTAAATATTGATAAATGTGCAGTTTAAACTTTTAAAATTGAGCTGGATTTGCATGTTAACATTTTTTTGTATTTAACCTTCATTTGCAGGCAGAACCGTTTCATTCCACTGATGTTGCTCCTGATGTCAGCATTATTAAGTATATTTTGTGACGGTGTACAGCAGTGGTTCCCAAACTTATTTAGCCGCGCACCCCCTTCTATGTCCCGACCATGTCGACGCACCCCCCAGCCCCCACATCAGGGCATGGCTATATACATATATATATATATATATATATATATATGTATATGTATATATATATATATATATATATGTATATGTATATATATACATATATATATATACATATATATATATATATCAGATGTCAAGCTAAACAGACAGGGTTAAAAAAATTCCCCAACACTTTCATTTTTTAAATAGTAATTAATAAACATTCGATACCATTACAATTTCCTTTTATTTAATTTTAAATAAACATTTAGAGTGCCCAGGTAGCACATTAAAAAATGCAATTTAACGGTTTTCTTAAAGTAGGAACGTTTAACCTGTGCGGCCAGAGCTCTCTCCTTCCTTCTGCTCTGCGTAAACCTGAGCTGGTCACCTACTTGTGCGTAATCAAATGTCTGTAGGGGAAAAGATGGAAAAGCCATGAGGTTCACTTTTGCCTCAGACCGACTTATTGCTGTTTTATGGTGGCTGAATCTGCGATCCGCTGCCACGCGGACTGGAATAACAAATGCTGCAGTAACATGAGTTGTGGTCAGGTTCGGAGTCACTGGCTGGAGCGGACCCGACTTTAATACGTCATCCCACAATAGAAGCTAATATCTTAATTTGATCTGGAATGAAAAATGTTTTAAAACCTCTTAAAAGTTTTTTTTCTTTTATCACGGAGGAGGCAGCGCTCATTTCTGTCTTCAGTCTGACGGCACAGCGCCGGAGTTTGTGTGTGTGTGTGTGTGCGCGTGCGTGTGTGCGCGCGCGGCACAGCTCCATGAGCCGCTCCAGTCACCGCGTCTTGTTATTGGCGCTATTTAAACCAATGTTGTAAAATGACTTCTGCCCAGCCCAGATGTGCTCACATGTGCACCCGTGAGCCGTGGTTCCGCTGGAACGCGTCTGACTGACAGACTCGCTCTGAACTTCAGATCTTCAGTGCGCTGTTAAAAGAATAATTTCTTGATTTATTTTGTTACATCCACAATGTTCTGTGTGTGAGGTTTACAATGTCAGAACACCTGCATGAGACAGGTGTTAATTACAATCTGCCAGAATGACTCACCACCTTCAGATTACTCCAACACCGTTAAAAATGATCAAATACGGAACATATCGGCGTGCGCAGGCCAGAGTGCTGAAGCTCGGCGCATTGTTATTATGAAGCTAGGGCACATGTGGAGGACGCACACACACAAAAATATACTTGTTTTCAATTGCATTTATTGGGCCCACTTACTTTTTCTTAGGCCCACCCACAAATGAGTTTCTGGCTACACTAATGGTGACATAAGACAGACTTCTCTGAGCTCGGCAGCCATTACACTTTTCACCTCGCACACCCTCTAGCGGTAGCTCGCGCACCCCCGGGGGTGCGCGCACCACACTTTGGGAATCCCTGTACAGCATTCAAGACTTAAGGGTCACGTGACCACCACAAACTCCTGAAACTCACAGCTGCTCAGCAGAAACAACACCTCCAGGTCTCTAAACATCCAGACTCTGGAACAGAACATGAAAAACGACACATAAAAGATGAAAACTCAAATAAAATATGTGGAAGAATAGAGCTGCGGACATCTGGTGTTCAGATTTCTAATTAAATATCGCTATCTACACGGCATCTAAAGCAGCTGGAGGTCTGTAGTTTAGTTCTGATCTCTTTGTTGTCCTCATAGGCATGAATGAATAATTCTTGCTCCGTCTGAGAGAAGAACGACGTACTTTCCTTCCATTCTTCTTTATCTAGCATCGCTTAACAGGCTTTGTTGTTAGCCTCAAGGGCAACCTGCTGGCTTTATTATCACTTGTATGTTGCTTTGGACAAAAGCATCTGCTGAATACATAAACATTACCAGGGTGCTGTTTCAAGCGAGGCATTTTATAAAAAGCCTTGATTTTCTGAGCTCGCTTCGTGGAACAGCCCTCTAACCTTCTTGAGTGTCATACCCACAGGAACCGGGAAAACGACCACTCTGATAAAATACGCCGAGCTGCGGCCGCACATCCGGTTCCTCTACGTGGCGTTCAACAGCTCGGTGGCCTCTGAGGCTCGACGTCGCTTCCCCAGCAACGTGGACTGCAAGACCGTCCACTCGTTAGCTTACCGTGACGTTGGCTGGAGGTAAGCACACCTATGAAGGTTTAAATGAGTTGAATGTGAATCAATAAACAGGTTGTCTTGTTTTTGATATAGTTTGGTTTTCTTGTGTTAGCTATTGAGTGTGTTCTCTCCTGTGTCAGATACAAACCAAAGATGACTCCTAACCTGTATCCGTTCTCCATCAACTTTGCCCTGCCGGCGGGACGCGGAGGCTTCGTCAGAGCTAAAGTGATCGCTACAACTCTCAGTGCTTTCATGGCTTCAGCGGACCCGACCATTAGCACCAGACACGTCCCCTTTGACTACGTCACTCACAAAGGCCGCCGGACGGTCATCGATTCTGAAAACCAGCAGGTATTCAGGCCCACAATCAGCCACAGAATACAGATAAACTGAGTTCACATGCTGCATCTTTTTCCTTTTTTTTTGGTTTTCTTCCAGTTGTTTGCCCAAGATGCACAAACCATCTGGGGCAAAATGACAGACATCAATGAGAAATCGAAGCGGGCTTATTACATGACCCACGATGGTACTGAAATAAGTGTAATGCCTAAAAATGAAGGTAATTAGAGGCAGATTACTAATGAAGTCTTCTTTTTTCGAAGGCTACATGAAGCTATGGCAGCTCAGTAAACCAAAGCGACGCCTGTCGGACCAATACGATGTGATCTTCCTGGATGAGGCTCAGGACTGCACACCTGGTACTGTAGGGGTCATTATTAGTTTGTATTCTCTGAGTTCTGTGACATCACTGTGGGCTTCTTTTATCATCTCAGCCATCATGGATGTGCTGCTGTCCCAGCGCTGTGGGAAGATCCTAGTTGGAGATCCACACCAGCAGATCTACACCTTCAGAGGAGCCGTCAATGCCCTAACTACTGCTAGCCACACCCACATCTTCTACCTCACACAGGTAAAGGCTCAAGTTCGCAGAACTGTGATTATTATACATCCACAACACACTAACAAGACACCTCCGGTACCTTTGATAGGGTGCTTTCGTGCCTTTGGGTGTGACATCCAGAGATATTTTTGCCATATGATTGTATTTCCAAGCATTGATACTCCTAAAATGAAATGTTTTTGTCTGCTCTCCCTCGCTGGACATCCAGGCTCCTGCTTCTCACCGTCTGGCTTTGTTCTTTATGTTGCAAAATTTTATTTGTGACTTATTGAAACAATGAGGAATCTGTCCTGGATTCAATAAAATGCACTTCAATTCCATATGGCATTAGGAATACAGTCATCACAAGAGAGTGTGTGTCCTGCAGATTGAAGGTCTGCAGGCTCTGATGCATTTTTTTCAACCCATCCAGAGGTTTCTAACAATGAGTTCAGACAAAATCAAGGTACCAACATCTCCACCTGTCTTATCTACTTCTGAAGGCAAGGGGCAGTGTGAAACCTATGGGATAGACTAGGATGCTCTGGTATCTCGGGCCTTGAATCAAGCTGATATGAAGACTCATTTTTCATTCACAGAGCAAGCAAACACGACATTACAAATAAAGCGTCATTCACCACTGTTGTTCAGCTCTTGAACGTTGATCTTTCATCTTGAGAAACCTCTCACTAACTCATCAAAGTCCAATTATCCCTAAAGTTTAATCCAGGGATCCCCTACTGATGGAGGCTTTCCAGCTGAGCACCCTCCCGTCAGCCGGTGCTCCCCTCTTCCCTTCTCCACCCCCGGTCCAACCGCAACGTTGCCCTTTCATAATATTTAATTAATCTCTAACTTTTGTTCAAGTGGCAATGTTCTCTTCATTATTTCTGTTGCTTCTTGTTAGTTAACCAGCATGACCAGCATGGCTGCTGCTGTCCACCGAACGGAAAGCTCCAGTGTGTTATTCTCATCCATTGATTGGATGATCTGAGCTTGGGGCTGGAGTCTCTGGCTCCTACTACGGCTTACTATTCAGACTGAGTTGAGTATGTGCGCTGTGATTTCAGATCTTCCTCATTTAAAATGGCACAACAACGGCCCCTTCTCAGGTTTTTCAAGAGGAATAAGTCCACCGAGCTTGTCAGTATCATGGCAAAAACTTTGATATAAACACACAAATGTTTTTAGGAGATTTCTTGGTGACAGAATGGGTTTTTATTCAATATTACTCAAAAACAAACCATTCTGTTGCACTGATTATTTTAAGCATAGAGCCTCACAGCGCCATCTGGTGGGACCCGGCACCACTGGCCCCCTAATGCAGAGATGTCACTGTAATGCTGTTTGCATGTGTGTTATGTTATGAGTGCTGTGTTAAAGTAAGTTCCTCTGTGTTTTATAATGTTTAAATAGTGGTATCCTGTTTAGTTTCAATTTAGTTTCATGCAGACTGCACCGTGCATTACTGACGCTTGTTAGTCTTCATCTTCAATGACGAAGATGAAGACAGTCGCACAGGAGTTAAGTGCTTGCCCCGTAATCAGAAGGTGGCAAGTTCGAGCCCCGCTCAGTCTGTCGCTGTCGTTGTGTCCTTGGGCAAGTCACTTAACCCACCTTGCCTGCTGGTGGTGGTCAGAGGGACCTGTGGCGCGTGTGTACGGCAGCCTCGCCTCTGTCAGTGAGTCCCAGGGCAGCTGTGGCTACAATTTAGCTCATTCCCACCAGTGTGTGAATGTGTGAATGAATGATTGTGTTGTAAAGTGCCTTGGGGGGTCCCAGGACTCTAGAAGGTGCTATATCAAATACAGGCCATTTACCATAAATGTTACTGGTGTATGTGAATGCTACTGCATGTTATAAAACCTGTTTATTTAAGATGTTTCACATATACTGACACATCGTATTCTCTTTTCCTTTTTACACACACACACACACACACACACACACACACACACACACACACACACACACACACACACACACACACACACAGAGTATTTAGTATGAGTCGATATGAATCAAATTGAATTGTGAGTTGTGAGATTCACACTCCTAGAGAACACAGCTGAAGCAAACAGACTACAGTGTGCACTGCAGTGTGAGGTGTGTGTGCTGCATATCGCTCACACTGAAGTGTTTTGGTAGTTTCCCGAGTCTCTTAGTAGTTTTATTAAACAAAATTATTTTATTATATATTTATATTTATTATATATATTATATCTGTTCCTTCCTGTATGAACATCTTTAGGAGACGAAAATACAACTTTGAGACAAGTGCAGCGACTCAGACCCATAAGCGCCATGCAACATACACGCTAGTTTGTCCAGGGCCACATCCCACAATGCATTAAGACCTTATGTCACTATCTAATTTTAGCTGCTGTATAGTGTGCTATTAAAATCGCTCTAAATCAAACGGAAAATAATTTGGTTCCAAAGGCTGTTTAAATGCAGGCAAAATGTGTGTGAGTAATTTTTATAAAACCTGTTGAGTTCTGCAGCATTAATGCTGCTTGGCGGAGCAGTTGGTAACTGAACCCGAGTTTTCCTGATTTCTCTGTCCAGAGCTTCCGGTTCGGCGCAGAGATCGCCTACGTGGGCGCCACCATCCTCAAAGTGTGCAAGGGGGTTCAGAAGATTCTTGTTGGAGGAAAGCAGGAGGGTGTGTTGTCTTCTAGTAGCTTGATGGTTTTAAATCCTGCAGTCCTCTCAGCTCACAGACCCGCACAAGCCACTGCAGTTTTGTTTGAAGGTGTAGATTTAAGAACTCTAATTATCAGCGAACTTTTAAATTACCATTATTTCTGGATGGGATGAAAATGTGTGTTCATGATTCATGGTAAGAAGCTTCAAAAAGGTTTCAAAACAAGTTTCTGTCTCTGTCTGGACGTTTGATTGCTGCTTAACAATGGTGCGTTCACAGACCAGGAAGAAAATACTGAATCAGATATTTCATTGTTGGTCAAGCTAAAATAGTTAATTATTTTATCCCTAGTAGTATTATATTGATATTTTGTGGTTTACTTTAGGTCTAAATTACAAGTCTACATAAATCAGTCCAACTAATGAAAAGCTATTTATAATATATTTATCACAGAATGTGTCTTTAATAAGAAACAGTAAGAGACCACTTGTAAAATAAGTGATTTATAGAACATTCAACATTTTATGTTTACTGCAAATATCCAGACAAATAACCTACATAACCTGCTGTTTCTTTGTACGGATAATTAGTAGAAACATGCCATTTATTGTTGGCATTGATAATTGTCATTCATACAAAGGTAATTCAATTCTTAATCTTTGTATCATCAGCTGATTTTACTGTTGGTTCTGTAGGCGGAGTGTGTGATGAGATGGCTAACAAGGCGCTGGAGGCCATGAGGACGGGAGTAAGTTCAGCTAGAGGGAAGATCGGCATCCTGTCCAGATGCAACTCCGGCGTCTTTAAAGGAGCAGTGCAGCTCACAGATGCTAACCCGAACTGTCGCGTCCACTTCATCGGGGTGAGTTCATCCTCTCACAAAACAAGTTATGGATGAACTTCACATCTGAGTACACTTTGGGGTCAGAGGAGATGCTCTGGAAGTTGAGACTTAAGGTTTAATTTGGTGTGCTGTAATAAAGCAACAGACCTCATCCGTATTTTCCTGCAGGGAGTGGAAAACGCTGGGCTGGACAAGATCATGGACGTCTACCATCTGATGACTCAGGAGAACAAGAACGAGAAATCAAGATGTAAGATTCATTCAGGTCACTCATCAGCAGGTTTTCATCTGTTTACTGATCAAAGTTGAGCTGTTTGTAGGTTTTTGTCATAAATCTGTTTCACTTGGTCAGAAAGTAGAGACATTTGTGAATCTTTACTTGTCAAATTAATAAATGTTACAAAACAGGTATTTATGTTTTAGAAATTACTGGTTTTGTTCTAAGAGGAAACCGCTAGTTTCATTTTGTTTTCCGTTACCATTTTTACCTCTAAATCAAATGAAATCAGGATTCTTGAAACCATCCATCCATAAGTGAATGTCTTCGTAGGTCGGCAGGTGAAAGTTAGGGGACAACCTGGACAGGCTGTCAGTCCCTCACAGAGACGACACAACCTTTGACACCCTCACTCACCTAGGGACAACTTAGGGTCGCTAATCAGCCTGGAGTACATGTTTTTGTCTGTGGGAGGATGCTGGTGTGCCCAAGTAAAACCCACTCATGGATGAGGATAACATGACTGTGCAAAAAGGCTTCCCAGGTGGAAGTCGAACCAGCGACCTTCTCGCTGCAAGGCAACCATGCTAGCAGCTGTGCCACTATTCAGCCCTGGACTCCATAAACATTATAGTTAAAGGTGCATTATGTATAAATGAAGTAAAAATGACATCCTGTGGTAAAATGTGGTTACTGCAACCACTTTAAACAACTCTGGAGCTTTTTGCCGTCCTTCGTCAAATTACAGTTGTCAGCGCTGCAGTGTTAGCTCTCAGGAGACACGGCACCCCCACACTCACTGATGATAAATGGTAGTTACGTCCCTCCTTCCTTTGCTTTGAAAGGAGAAAAACTGACAATCAAGCAGCCAGCTGGATATGAAACATGTTTCAGTATAAGCTGCTTTCGAAATGACTGAAACATTAGACACTTTGGGATTTTCTCACTGTAAAATTCTCACTATATTCTTACATACTGCACCTTTGAACATTTGACGTTGATGTTGGTTTTGTTCTTTCCACAAGTGATCAAAGATGCAATCATTCGGTCATTTTCCATGAGAGAAGACTGCGCCTTCCTGGCCTTTAAGAAGTACGTCACACAAACCGATGACAAGGAGCTGGACGGGAAAGTGATCATTGTGGAGAAATACCAAAAGCGCATCCCTGAACTGGTGGCCCGGCTGAAAGGTTGCTCCGAAGTCAGCTTACATGAAGCAGGTGTGTGTAGAAACACACCCACTCACACGTGGTGTACACCTGGGCCGGTGTTCCATTCCCCATGCTGGCAGTAATTTACTTGGCCAACTGAAGCAATTTCATTTTTTTAAATATTTTATTGATTATTTCCTGCAAAATATTTTGTCTCTAAAGATCTTTGAATTTGGACATTTCCAAGCAGCATTTTAGTTGATTTACTCACCTCACATGTACTCACACTGGCTAAATAAGCAAAGTAATAAAAAAAGATTAGGTCATTTTTAATAGTTTATCAGTAAATGGTTGAAAACAAAATACTGGCAAGTGTAACCGAAAAAAAAAAAAAAAAACTTACTGCTGAGACCAGTACATACATATCCTGTGCTGGCCATTACGTGTGTCCCTGTGAACAGGACACATGTCTTTTGCAGTGGTATTTTGTCCCCAATGCAGAAGTAATTTGTCAGAATCACCACTATGGTATCGGTGGAGGTTTAAAGCAGTCATGTCACAGACTAAAACATTCTCAGCTATAGCTTGACATCAACTGCTGTTTGCTCGCTGCTAGGAGAAAGTGGGCATTAGTGACCTACTTCCAGGGGAGGCGGGTTCCAGATCTGAGACTAGCATCAGGAGGAGGAGCAGGGCCTGATGATGAACTTGGTTTCTATCCTTGTATTTGCAGGAAATCCGAAAACTTGCAGCTGAGGCAGGAAAATCCATGAATGCAGCCAAAAATAGGATTGTTGTTTTTTATGAGGAAATAAGAGAATCACATAATAGAAAGCTCCAAAATGGGGATTTTCCATGATATGGCCTCTTTAAAAATGACCGTAGGATTCTGTGTTTTCTATTCTACTTAAGATTTTTTTTTTTATCTCACTAGACTTTACCATGGGGACTGTCCACAAGGCCAAAGGTTTGGAGTTTGACACTGTGATCATTAATGATGACTTTGCCTATATCCCGACGTCTGGACACAACCTCAGCCGAGTTCCCGACTTCTCATTCTGTAAGTTTCTGTGTGTAGGCCACAAATGATCTGTCCAGCCATCAATTCAGTAAAATTCACAACAGGAGGAGTATCCCAGAGTTATCCTGTAACAGAGTCAATGTACTCTGACTTAGCAGGCCACTCAGATCTATGAATCTATCTGACTTTATCTGCCTAAACCACCAAACATGACAGATTTAAATAAAGAAAACATGTATTTCCTTTTTGTTGCCACATGTTTAAAACAGCTGACTGATATTTTCTGCTTTTCCCCAACAGCTAGGATTCCTGCTGACGAGTGGAACCTGCTGTATGTGGCGGTGACTCGGGCCAGAACCTCCCTAGTCCTGACTAAGAACATCCTGCGAATCCTCACGGTGGCCAAAGTAGGAAATTATCACAATTCTTCTGAAATTTTTACATCTTTTATTCACCAAATGTTATTCAGTCACCACGTCTACTTCATTACCTTTCAGCTTTTCCACACTGAAAGCTCCCTTCTTATCTAGTCGTGCTATCTGGTTTTACCAGCGTGCTTCCTGCACCACACCCCTGTAGGAAATTACACAGTGCCACTTTACTTAAAATGGTCAAAATGATTTTGAAGCTGTTGTAACAAATCTGCAAACACGCTAGGTTTTGAATGCAAACATGGTCATGGAATACTCGCCCCTTTCCATCGTTCATTTAACAGCAGGTGCTGAAGCAGTGTTTTCCCCACATAGGCCACGCCAGTAGATCACCCTTCACACACTCACATCGGAGGCGCACTGAAGTGAAACATTCCTCGCTCCAACTCTGCCGCACCCACGGGAGACGCACGAAAGCGAAGTGTTCTGCGTGCACGCGCACCCCGCGCCCAACAGCTGGAACATTTTCTAGAGGAAACACCGTGAAGTCTTTTTTAAAGTTTTATTACAGAGAGAACGCACATGTGGATGAGTCAAATGATGACGAGACCCCCCTCCACCCCCCTCTAACATATACACAACTTCAAAAGTTTACAGCCCTTTTTAATGCATTCTAGTGCAGCTGGAAGGCTGTGGTTTATTATTAAAAGATCCAGCCATCCATTTTCTTCCACTTATCCGGAGTCGGGTCGCAGGGGCAGATGCAGCACCAATCCGCCCATCTATATTATGCTTCATCTTTCCCTCACTCGTGAACAAGACCCTGAGATACTTAAACTCCTCCACTTGGGCAGGACCTCATCCCTGACCTGGAGAAGGCATTCCACTAGGGCTGCACAATATATCGAAAAATTATCGTCATCGCGATAACAGGACGTGCGATAGGCCCATCACAAAGCACGTCAAAAACGGCGATAAATGTTTGGTTCAAACATTTCCATCCGTGTCATACATCAACTTTTTGTAAACCAGCTCTGTTTTTTACGCGGAAGTATTATTTGACCAATCAAATGTAGCCCTTCTGATATGCGGCCAATCAGATGGGTCCGTTCACGTAATACGCCCGCCCCCTACGAGCTGCCCCGCGCTGCTCGGCTGTCTCCATCCGAAGGTTGAGATGTTTGCCAGCCTACATAACCGCTCTTGTTTTCGGCACCACCACTTCCTCCACTCGCCAACACCAGAGCGTCGGAGACGGTGCTGCCGAGCGGAGCTTCCCGGGCTGCGCTTACTTTGGGCCGCCGTGCCGCCGCCTGGTTCACCCGCTCCAGCACAGACTGTATCCCCAAAATTCCACTATCTCCGCTCCGCACCCGCTTTCCGCTGCCGCTCGCTTCCCTTGTTCGTCATGCTGGCTCAGATTAACGAACGCACTTTGTGCTGAGGTTTCTGGCTCCGGTTAGCTTCCAGCTAAAAGGCTACAGCACTCTCCTCCCAGTCCCACCCTGCTAAAGAGGGCCTGGAAAAGTTCCCCTACACATCAAAGTGATTTTTCATTGATGAGCTTTTATAACCTTGTTAATCAGGATAGTTGATTTGCTGCTGCACATAAACTGTCAGTCAGAAGCTCTGCTAGCCGCTTATCTTAAGAGGAGCTAGTTCAGTTTGTTAGCTTGTTATCAGAATCATAGTTGCAGTTTCATCATCTGAGCTGCTTTTTAAGATCTAGGTAAACTTGTTCAATTTGGGGTTAAAACCAAACGTTGTCACATATTTTCCATGTAGTTTTTTGCCAGTTCCTCTTCTGAAAGGTAGACAATTGTTTTTCTCTTTCCTTCAGAAAATCTTAATTTTCTCCTAGTTTGGCCCAGCACAGTTCACTTCCCAATTACAGCAACAGCCTTATATCATAACCACATAAGTGGAGAGAATGCTCAGTAGCAATGAGAGAATTTGCTGTTGCATTTAAGTGATGTTAACTATTATTTAACATTTAAACTTATTTTCTGATATTTTTATTTATTCTAAAAACCCTGGTAAGGGATGTTTTTCTGTATTTGGAGCATCAGAAAGTTTTATGGTGGTAGTGATGTTTTAAAGTCCCTTAGAAACTGCATGCATGCAGTTTGTTGTTTTGCTGCTAATACAGTAGCAGGTGCAGCTGCATGTTATTGCAATAAAAATGTTATGTTGTAATGGAATTCATGCATTAGTTTTTGTTTGCTTTGAACCCAGAGCAGACGTCACACGCCAGACGACATCAACACTGCATACTTTAGTATTTGTTCATTTATCGTGAGTAATATCGATATCGCAATATTAAGCACTGTTATCGAATATCGTAGGTTTTCCTAATATTGTGCAGCCCTACATTCCACCCTTTTCCGAATCAAGACCATGGTCTCAGATTTAGAGGAGCTGATTCTCATCCCAGCTGCTTCAAACTCTTCTGTGAACCGCTCCAGCGAAAGCTGAAAATCACATTCTGATGAAGTCAACAGGACCACATCATCTGCAAAAGCGGAGACCTGATCCTCAGGCCACCAAAACGGATGCCCTCCACACCTTGGCTGTGCCTAGAAATCCTGTCCATAAAGGTTATGAACAGAATCTGTGACAAAGGGCAGCCTTGGTGGAGTCCAACTCTCACTCGAAACGAGCCCGGCAATGCAGACCAAGCTCTGACAACGGTCATACAGGGACCTAACAGCCCTTATCAAAGGGCCTAGTACCCCATTCTCCCGCAGTACCCCCCACAGGACCCCACGGGGGACGTGGTCGAACGCCTTCTTCAAATCTACACATGTAGACTGGTTTGGCAAACTCCCACGCACCCTCCAAGATCCCCCTAAGGGTATTGAGCTTGTTCATTCTTCCTAGACCAGGATGAAAACCACATTGCTCCTCCTGAATCTGAGGTTCGACAATCCGACGGACCCTCCTCTCCAGAACCCCTGAATAGACCTTACCAGGAAGGCTCAGGAGTGTGAACCCCCTGCAGTTGGAACACACCCTGCAGTCCCCCTTTTTAAATAGGGTGAAACCACCCCAGTCTGCCAGTCCAGTGGGATTGCCCCCAATGTCCATGCGAAACTGCAAAGCCGTGTCAACCAGCTCTACAACATCCAGAGCCTTAAGGAACTCCGGATGGATCTCATCCACCCCTGGGACCTTGCCACTGAGGAGTTTTTTGACCACCTCAGTGACCTCAGCACCAGAAATAAGAGAGCCCATCTCTAAGTCCCCGGACTCTATTTCCTCACTGGAAGACGTGACGTGGGATTGAGGAGGTCTTTGAAGTATTCTGCCCACTGATCCACAACGTCTTGACTAGAGGTCAGCACTATAAATAGTGTTGGTAGTGCACTGCTTTCCCCTCCCGAGGCGCCTGATGGTGGACCAGAATCTCCTTGAAGCTGTGCGGAAGTCTTTCTAGAGGAAACACTGTGAAGTCTTTGTTAAAGTTTTATTACAGAGAGAGCGCACATGTGGATGAGTCAAATGATGACGAGACTCCCCCCCCCCCCCCCCACCACCACCACCCCCCTCTAGTACATAGAAAACTTCACAGACATACAGCCCTTTTTAATACATTCTAGTGCAGCAGGAAGGCAATGGTTTATTATTACAAGATCATTTACTTCAATTATTAATGAAAGAGAAAAATCTTCCTATTTGAGCACAGCTTGGTTCCAATGTTTGTGTGCAGTTATTGACTCAAACAAAACATTGTTGATTTAAACTGTTGCTGCTCTTAGAGGATGTCTAGCTGCAGAAACAGGTGCTTTAAATCAGCTGATAATAAACTCTGAGGAGAAGTAAAAACTGATCATTCATCCAGTCTTCACCCCAAAACCCTCAGATTGTCACCATGAGTTTGTGAGCTAATCTTTGGGAGGAAATTGTGAAATCCTTTTCTTGTACTGTTTGGTTTAATAGAAACACATTTAGGGAGCTGTGTGTGATTATCTGTCAGAAATGTTCCAAAGCAGCTTCAGGTCTCCACATGTTTTCTGTCAGCAGATGGCCCTGTCTCCAGGGTCCAGAGAGGCTGTGCAGCTGCAGGAATGATCAGAATCCCCATTCAGTAGCCTGTAGGTGGGACTGCTCTAGTGGTTGTGTTTACAGCCACTCTGAGGCTGTGAGAGTCAGAACATCTGTTCCTCTGCAGGATTAATCTGCCTCTGAAGGATCGTCAGTCTCAGCTTTGAAGTCTGTCTGTTCGATTGTAAAA
This sequence comes from Nothobranchius furzeri, assembly GCF_043380555.1. Classification (NCBI taxonomy): domain Eukaryota; kingdom Metazoa; phylum Chordata; class Actinopteri; order Cyprinodontiformes; family Nothobranchiidae; genus Nothobranchius; species Nothobranchius furzeri. The sequence continues at coordinate 60,802,009 of NC_091741.1, read as the reverse complement.
CCACCCAACAGCCACCAGGAGTCATGAGAATGTAATCTGTAAAAGACAAAGTCGTCGCTTTAGAAATTAGGCGTCTAGTTTAACTTTTTATTCTCTCCAATCTAAGAATGTTCAATCTACTGCTAACACTGATTTCTTTATCGCCGGGATCCAGTCAAGCTCCTGATCAGGATCTTTTTCACAGACTCAGCTCCTGGTTTCTCTACTGTTGACTTGGTTCTAGATCCGCTGTTCTGTAATACAACACAGTATTTGTGTTGGCCCAAAAGAAAGAACCACTTTTATCGAGAGAAAGAAATGATCCCCCACAGGAATGAATTTAATAACTGTAATTGGTCAGTCTGTTTTCTGCAAGTATGTGATTTAAACTTTTGCAAATGGGAATAGAGACTTGATATAGACACAAGTCATTTTACTTTACCCAGTATCTGGGGCAAATATTGTTGTTGGGACATCCCTAATTACTAATATGCCAAATAATGTCTGCTGATTTTAAAATTGGCAATAACACTATTATAAATGAAACATCTAGTAGATTTTATGTCAGAGTTCTAAACTAAGATTTCGTTGTTGTTTCATTCAGATCATTTGCAGTCTAACACAAGAGGAGTGGACGCTGGCGCGTTTTTGCAGCCGCTGCTCACCGGTGATTTTAACGTGATTTTATCGTGTTTTACTTTTTATGGAGCACTACATTGTAGATGTCCTAAGCGGGTGTTATATTTTTTCTGCCTCCATTGGATCCTGTTTGGTTGTCAGTTTATTGTTTGGGTGTACAAGCGGACTAAACCTACCTCTCACTCCTCCCGGCTGTTGACCCGCTGCTATCGGCTAGCTGACCACCGCTGTTCATCATGTGGACCTGCAAGTTATTTATCTGGTTGACCCTCCTCTGGTCTGCCCTGTCCCTTCTCCTCCAACCTGGGGCAGCTCTGTTCCAGTACACGGCGGCTGATCTCCTCCTGCTACGCGGGCATCTCTCTGTGCCTCCGCCGGTAGCATTACAGCTCCACCCGGAGATCGTCCTTCCTCCCCGCCGGAGATACATCCATCGTGGGTCTCGCCGTAACTTCCAGCTGGATAACTCTCACTCAATCACCTCATACTGGTCCACAACTCGTCATCCTCGCCTCAACACTGGCCGGACTGCGGACCTTCGCTCGCTAGCCAGCCTGGCGAAGACAGCAACCTTCAACCACAACAATACCGTCAACTTCGGCCTCCTGAATGTCCGCTCTCTCACAAACAAGGGTCAGCTCATTCAGGACCTCATCACCGACCATAAACTGGACTTCATCGGGCTCACGGAGACCTGGCAGCAACTTAACGACTTTTCCCAACTTAACGCTTCCGCTCCCCCCGGCTTTGTTTACCTTTCCTATCCACGTGGCTCCGGTCGCGGGGGCGGTCTCGCGCTGCTCTATCGCGAGAAGTGGAAGGTGCTGCCTGTCTCCACTCCTGCCTTCAGCTCCATGGAATCTTCTGTTTTTCAAATACCCGGTCCCACTCCTACAGTTATAGCCTTGATCTACCGCCCACCCAAGCCCAATAGTGACTTTTTAAATGACTTCTCCTCATTACTCACCCAGCTCACTACCCTCTCCCCCAATGTCATTCTGCTTGGTGATATAAATATTCATATGGACAACTTGAACCTCCCCCTCACCAGAGACTTCTCCTCCTGCCTCAACAGCTTCGATTTTCAAACATATTCTAATTTTCCCACGCACATTAAAGGTCACTCTCTTGATTTAATCTGCTGCTCTGGTTTAACCCCATCTAACTGTTCTGCTAATGATGTAAATATATCTGATCACTTTTTTCTGTCATTCAACATCCCCCTCTGCTCTTTAAGAACTAAGCCTATCCGTCACATCTCATTCCGCAATATCAAAAACATTAACCCAGACACCCTGTCATCTATTATTAACACTATATCCATCCCTAGTTCTGCTTCTCCTGACCATCTTGTTTCTCATTATAACTCCACACTCCACAATATCTTGGATTCTCTTGCCCCAGTCAAAACTCTGTCCGTCTCCTTTACTAACTCTGCCCCCTGGTTTACCCCTGAACTCCGACAGATGAAAGCCAAAGGACGTCAACTCGAACGCCTCTATAAACGAACTGGTCTTGCAATACACAAAGAAATGCACAAAACTCATCTGCTTCAATACTTGGACTCAATTAAACATACAAAATCTGCTTTCTACTCTGGATTGGTTTCCTCCAATGAAGGCAACTCCAGGACTCTGTTCTCAATAATACGCAATATTTTTCATCCCCCGGACTCTCTACCCCCCCACCTGTATTCTGCTGACTCATGTAACTCTTTATTAACCTTCTTTATTCAGAAAATTGCTTCCATACACCAGCAATTAATTCCAAGTTCTTCCCCTCCCCCTGAGATTTTTTCACCCGGCCAGTCATTTTGTTCCTTTCTTCTTCCCACCTCATCCGAAATATCTGATATTATCTGTAAATCCAAGCCCACCACCTGCTCTCTCGACCCCCTCCCTACAGTTTTGGTTAAAACATGTCTCACCTCCCTTCTCCCTCTCATAACCACCATAATCCACTCCTCCCTCTCTACCGGTATTGTTCCCTCACTTTTCAAAACTGCATCTATTACTCCAATATTAAAGAAACCCGGCACCGATCCCAATAATTTCAATAATCTTCGTCCCATCTCAAATCTTCCCTTTCTTTCAAAAATCCTTGAAAAAATAATCTCTGCTCAACTCCATGCTCATCTCACGCTCAATAGCCTCTATGAACCCTTCCAGTCTGGCTTTCGTCCTGGCCACAGTACAGAAACTGCACTCATAAAAATCACCAATGACCTCCTCACTGCTGCCGATACTGGACTGCTCTCCATTCTCATCCTCCTCGACTTGAGTTCAGCCTTTGATACCATCTCTCACACCATCCTCCTCCATAGATTGTCTTCCCTTGGCATTTCTCATACCCCGCTTGATTGGTTCCGTTCATATCTCTCTGGTCGTACTCAGTTTATTCAACTCAAATCCTTCACTTCCCGTCCCTTCCCTGTCACTACTGGCGTCCCCCAAGGCTCTGTTCTCGGTCCACTCCTTTTCATCACTTACCTTCTTCCCCTGGGAAATATTTTCCGTAAATTTGACATCCATTTTCATTGTTACGCGGATGACACCCAGCTCTATGTATCCTCCAAACCCTCCTCTTCACTTCCTCCTTCCTCCCTCACCAATTGTTTATCTGAAATCAAAGACTGGTTCACATCAAACTTTCTCAAACTCAACAGTGATAAAACAGAAATGTTACTTGTCGGCACTAAATCTTTTCTATCCAAAATCCACAGCTTTACACTTCCCGTCGACAACTCCTTAGTTTCCCCCTCCCCTCAGGTCAAGAGTCTGGGTGTCATCCTCGACTCCTCACTATCCTTCCAGTCCCACATAAACAATATTACCCGGTCTGCCTACTTCCATCTACGTAACATTAACCGCCTACGCCCCTCCCTCACTACTCACTCGGTCGCCATTCTTGTCCACAGCCTCATCACTTCCCGTATTGACTACTGCAACGCTCTTCTCTTTGGTCTTCCTCACAAATCCCTCCATAAACTCCAACTTCTCCAGAACTCGGCAGCCCGCATCATTTCCAGAACTCCCTCCTTCCACCACATCACACCTGTTCTTCAGCAGCTCCACTGGCTCCCTGTCACTTCCAGAATCCAATTCAAAATTCTGCTATATACATTCAAAGCCATCCATAACCTAGCTCCACCGTACCTCTCAGACCTCCTTCATCCTTCAACCTCCACCCGTTCCCTCAGGTCCTCCTCCTCCATCCACCTCTCAGTCCCACCTTTCCGTCTGGTCACTATGGGGAGCAGGGCCTTCAGCCGCTCTGCTCCCCAGCTCTGGAACTCACTTCCTCCTGACCTCCGCAACATTGATTCCCTCACTCTCTTTAAAACCAGACTCAAAACTCACCTGTTCCGTCTGGCATTCCAATAATTACTCTCTTTGCTCCAATCTGTCTGTTTGTTTTATGCTGTTTTATCTTTTATTGTTGTGTATTTTATCTCTGTAAAGTGTCCTTGAGTGTTCAGAAAGGCGCTGTTGAAATAAAATGTATTATTATTATTATTAAGATCACTCAGAATTTCTTTTTTAGTTTTTGTGTAGAAAGTGAAAATTTAATGGTGTGGAACACAGAAAAAATAGTTTTAAATATTATTTCTGATAATCAGTCTACAGACTGAACTTGGGCTGGATAATGGTTCAATAATGATGTATATCTATCGATAAACAGCTTTGTCCGTGAGAGGGGGGTCAGATTGTGTCTCACGCTCAATGTGTGACAGTTGGCAGCCCTGGTGAAAGCAGGATGGTATGAAATCATTTCCTGTCATGTTTTTAAATAATAAATGTAATGTTTTAGATTACGTGTTATTTAATGAGCCATAAGGCGTGGGAGTCCATAAGAAATATGAAATCCACCTTATGGATCTGTGAGGTTATTTAATCCAGAAGAGTGGAACTTTTTAATGCATGGATTAGATAACCGCTTCGTATTCACTCAGAGACAACAGAAGAGAGTCAAGTTTAAAAGTTAAGAATTTTATTACTAACAAATTAAACTATACTGACTTTAAAACTAAATGTATGGTGTAACTAAAGTGGATGAGACGGTGAATGGATGACGTGTGATGTTAATCAGAACCAGCAAATCCGAGGAAGCGATTAGTTCTGACGGGAACTGAAGGTGATGTCTTCGCATTAACCCTCAGATGCATGAATTATGAGATCTTCAACCATGATTTTTCAAACAATTTTTTTCATTCATCTTTAGGTGTGAATTAAACAAATTTCAACAAATATTCTTTGTAACATTTTGTTAATTTACAAATACTTTATTACATGTCCATCTCAGCGGACAGCGTGCATTCTGAACATGAAATATGTTGGCTTGCCTTACTGAAGTCCAACTGGAGAGGCTCACATGCAATAAAGTCTTCAACAGCTGTGCTTAATAGTAAAAATAAATAAATAACTATTTTGAGTACCTGTCCACTGTAGTGACCATTATGCATCAAAGGGTTAAGCTTTGGTTAGGAGGTTCATAAACACATGAGACACCATTTGCCAGTCTACACACCCTGAGCAGAAGTCCCCGTCTAGATCAGGAGGTGTAAAGGTCCAGCTTGACCTTATGGAGCCGGAGCCCGTAGAGCAGCCATGGCAACCGACCATCCGTCCTGGGATACGTCCGGGTCACAGCAATTTTGTTGGCGTCTGGTGAGACCCAAGCCTGGGTCTTGATGGTTCAGCTTTTATTCTGAAAGGAGTTGTTGCCGCAGTTGGAATGACAATGAATTTTTCAGCTTGTCGTTGGTTCTTTCGGTTGAAGAGTTTAGATCAGGATTGGCCACTTCGTCACTTTCTCTGGAACGCTTTGAACTGGCGTTAGAGATGACGTGGCATAGTTTTATACTTCGGCTGTTATGGTTTATTGTCGAATGAAAAATTACCAAACACCATCAAAACCACGCCTCCGTCAGATCTGTAAGATTCTGATTGGATCAGTGAAAGGAATGTGTTATGTCTTTTTAACGCTACGTGAAATGAGTCCTGTTGGAACATTTAAAGTCACAGTGCTTATTATATTCTATAGGATCATAATAAAGTAATTAATATTTTGATTTCACAAATCAGTCACATCTTATTCATTGACTAACACTTTGATGGATTAGCTTTATTAAAATAGAGTTCTTTGATTAATTAAAAGAAAAGAGTTAATTCTTCATTCTTCTGTTGAGCTGAAAATAAGCAGGTTAGAAGGAATGCATTAGACCTTGAAACCGTATCTCATGCAGACTAGTCTTGTGTCAGAGGAGGGAAAGAAACAGTCGTTCCGTTACATAAATATCCTTTTACATTGTGAGTAATGTGCTGCAGCTGCTCCTTGATTTGAGAAAAATCATGAATTGAACTACTAACACTTTAATCTTTTCCTGACATGGTACATTCCTATTACAAAAGGCATTAAATATAGAATTTTAGACAGTTTTTGTCTGTTCTTTAATGACAGTAGTTAATTAAGGAATAGCATAAACGGCCAGCGCTACACTTAAAATATACTTTCTAGTTTTTAAAATATTTTTTAATAATTATTGATATTGATCAATATGAATTTTTTTATATCGATCTGCTTTTTTCTATATCGTCTAGCCCTAGGTTAAACATGGAAATAGTCTTCTACACCTATCTCCTGCATTCGATGCTAACAGAAAATAAACTGTGAAAGTCTAGGATTTGAAAAGCCAGACAGATCTATGTCACACTGTCAACATTCATGGACTCGCACATCTTGACTCAAAACAGTAAAGGCTGTTGTTGGTTTAGCGTCCAGGAGACAACAGAGAACGTCTGAGCCTAGAAGAAGCTGTCAGCATTAGCAACTCCACCACACAGCAGAACTCCTCCAGGTTTCTGTTATTTGTGGAGATAAAACATCAATGTTGCAAAGTAAACCAACTCAATGGTAGAGTCTCATTGCTGTTAGCCAATCAGAGGTGAGATGTCTGATAATCAGGGAAAAGACTCAAAATCCTGTTGTCTGAAGCTACTTTCTCCACCAGCTGAATACTCTGTGCTGAAGCAGGTGCTTCTGGACATTTTTCCCCCGGTGTACGACTTACAAGGCATTCGTTCTTACTAGAGATCACTGCAAATGAACTGATTAAACAAGTGTTAATGAGTTAATCTCCTAAAATTCACCCAGTGGATCTTAAGACAATTTGCATACAATCTTCCAACTTTCAGCCTCGAGCAAAACTGAATTCAGCCTTTGTGAAATATCTGTTCAGTTGTTTATCTTCTAACATCGCTCCATTCCATCCTGGTGTCTGCAGGAATACTTCCTCACATCTCGGGTTTCCATGGAGGCCGGCAGTGCTCCTCTCCCATGCTCCATCTCCGACTGTCCCAACTGCATCACACCCGGGTCGGCGTTCACCATGTCCAAACAAAGCTTTAAATGCGTAAGACAACATTACGTCTGCTTCGCTTTATAATGAAACAAATCCAAATCCTCCTGGTGGTTTTATTCACATTTTAATTTTCATGCAGACCGACCGGGTGACTAGCAGCGGCCCGCTGTGTGAGAAGTGTGTTTGGACCCGGATCGGTCCCACAGCCTTCCTCATGACCGACGAGGTGTTCTCAATGGCCGACAGACCAGAGCGTCTGGAGCCGCCCATCCACTATCCGTTTTTCATGGCTCTTTTCTTCTAACTCCCTAATAAAAACCACCCTGATGATGTGGTCTGGGAAACAGAGTCATGTGACATTGACCTAAACACCAGGATGTAAATGCCCAGGAATCATAGTTGGTCATCAGAAAAGTGACTAAGAGTTTTTGTACTTTGTTTTTATAACAGATTAGAGATGTTTGCACAAAATCTTTTATTTGTATAGTCTGTTACATGTTGGCTATTTTAACTCCTAATTGCACAGTGTTACTGGACTTGAAAAAGGAACGCTTTTGTTGGTTTGTCTTAAATCTGGGAGTTTTAGCGGCGATTTCCTTAGGAAATGTAGCTATTTTGACAATTTTACAACTTTGTTTACTTTTCAACTGAAGTGTGTAATAAATGTTGATGCTAGTTTAGTGAATCAAAGTTTAGAATGTGTTCATCACGAAACAGACCCGCTAACCATCAGCCTCCACTTACTCTAACGATGTTGAAACAGCAGAGCTGACACAGAACACTCATTTACACTGAGCATGATTTCCTGCTTTTATCCAGTGAGGAACTCAACCACTTCCACTATTGTGGGTAGCTAACAGACCTTTAGCGAGTGGAAAAAAGGAACACATTGATGTCAAACCTGTGAAGTCAGACCTTGTAACTGCATGTAAAGCTTTGATATACCCAACTGCAGGATCTACTCTGGTTCCAGTTTCTACAGAGAACAGATGCATTACATGGACCCACACCGGGCCTACAGCCTTCAACATGATTAAGCATACATCCACTGTCTGTTTCTGTTCTCACATTGAAATAAAAAACCTTTGTGTTGTTTCAGCTAAGGAAACACCTAGGATATGTCTACCAAACAACAAAGCTCAAGCTCTTTCTTGTCTCCACTCTCTGCATCGCCCGTTGAACAAAAATCCAGAAATGAAAGATCAGTTTAGAGTTTTTATGAAAAATCTTTTTGAAAATGAACATGCAGTAACTGCTCCACCTCTGGTGGAAGATGAGGAATGTTGGTACCTACCCATCTTTGGTGTCTACCACCCCCCAAAACCGGGCCAGATACACGTGATATTTGACTCAAATGCACAGAAGGGTGGCATCTCTCTCAACAGTGTCTTGTTGCCGAGTGCAGACTTAAATAATACCTTGCTTGGAGTCTTGCTTAGATTCAGGAAAGAACCTATTGCAGTAACAGCAGTTAATGTTCTATGGCTTTTTGGTGAGAGAAGACCACAGAGGCTATTTATGGTTCCTCCGGCATAAAGACGACTTCTCCAAAGAAGTGATAGAGTACCACATGCGAGTGCATGCATTTAGGAACAACCCTTTTCCTGCAGTGGCGATATATGGCCTAAGAGGAGCTGCCCAGGTGGGTGAGCACATGTACGGACCTGACACACGCCCCTTTGTGGAGAGAAACTTATGCGGACCAACGGTTACCCTGGAGGCTGGCAGTGCTCCTCTCCCATGCACCATCTCGGACTGTCCCAACTGCATCACACCTGGGTCGACGTTCATCACGTCCAAAAAAGCTTTGAATGTGTAAAGCAACATCACATCTGCTTCGCTGTATAAGGAAACAAATCCAGGTGGTTTTATTCATATTCTGTTTTATTCAGACAAGCAGTGGTCCACATTGTGAGAAGAGTGTTTGGACCTGGATCGGTCCCACAGCCTTCCTCGTGACCGACAAGGTCTTCTCAAAAGCTATCAAGCAGGAAGGTGCCTGGCCTGTCTACACAGCAGCCTTTTGGAGCAGCTGCAGGCAGCATAGAGGAGAAGTGGAGTAGTCCATTCTAGAGGTAATAAAAGCATTCATCACCCTTTCAAGGACACCATAGGGTAAATGGTGTGATTTTTGCTATTTAGCCTCAAATAATAAAATCCAGACTAGACTACAGCACCGATATGTTATCTTAAACCACCCAAGGTTCCCAGCACAGTTAAAGAACTTAAAGGACCAATAGCACAGCTGCATTCTGATCAGTTTTCCCCAAAAATAAGCTGTTTTATTTTCATTCAAATGTATAATGTTCACCCCGGCCAGCCAGATGAAAACTCCTACAGTTTTGTCCATAATTCAATCCACGGCATTCTTAGCTGCCCTAAGCGCCCAAACCCTCACGGCCTCATTACCTCACGAGGGTCAGGCTGAGTTTAAGGAACGTGCCAAACATTTTACTGGCTGTACTAAAAAATATGTGGGGGCCAAAAGAGTTTGTTTATAGAATAAATCCAGATGTGGTGTTGAGGAATGTCCAAAGGTTATAAAACGTAAACAGATTGTGTTCAAAGCAGGAATTATATCAAAATACCCGTTCAGTTACATAACTGCCAACTCTCTATGACCTGTTCAAACGGAATGACTTCATCACACATATCTGAAACTCAGAGGGGGTGGGTGGGGCTTTCTCACCTGTTTCATGATGTCCCCATTATTCAAGGTAATATGAATGTCGATGACATACACAAGGTCATAGCCTAAAATTCCCAAATATAAATCTTGTATTTAGAAGTCTAGTTTGCATGTTTTGCTTTGCGTTGTTGCCATAGATGGGGAGGTTACTAATGGTTATGTTAGGCTACATGATTATCATGCAGAACTCAGAGGATCAGGACAGATGCTGTTTTGTCCCATGGGGGAACTCGGACCTCCAGTAGCAGCATAAGAATAAGTGAAGAAAGATGGAGATACCAAAAAGCAACAAGCATATCAAAACTCAGCTGCAGTAAAGACCAAAGGTGCGTTTGCACCAAACTAAAATATTGCGGTTGTTGAACCGAATATACAAGGCAGAACTGTTGAAGCAAGGGAAAAAGTTGAAAGGCACAGATGTCTACTTGAACATCCAACTGTAAAATCTTCATTAAATTAAATGGAACACCACAAAAGGCTAAAGTACTAGTCATCAGGAGCATGGAGGGGCTAGACAAATGTCGCTGAATCACAGAAGAGTCACCATGACTTGCATTACAGGGAGAAACCTCTCAGCATTAACAGCTAGAAGTAGAATGCAAACAGTTCAAACTGAACTGGAAACAGAATATAAAACTCAAGATACAAAACATGAGAGAGATCCTGTAAAAATTTTTTGCAATAATATTAATAACAGCTCAAATTATCATACAGGAAGTCCGTGAAAGGTTTTCATCTGGACACATTTTTGTCACGGTCCGTGGTGAGCCTCCTGCATTTCACCTGTATTTTCTGAGCATTGTTTTCAGGTGGGCGTGTCTGAGAGTCTGAGAGTCTCCAGCTGCAGCCAATCCAGTCATTACGGCCCAGGGGATTTAAGGAGCAGTGTGGCACTTCACTTCGCCGGATGATTACTCTATCTTGGGTAGCTCTAGCCTTAACCTGTCTTGATCCTGTGAAATTTCTAGTTCCTAGTCACTAACCTGTATTTGAAGCTCTGCTTGATTTCTGTCGTCAGAAGAAACCCTGATAATCCTCCCCTGCTCTGCTCCAGGTTTCTCTTTCACACTCCACCACCTCCATAACCAGCTTGGACTCCTGCACACCAGATCACGCCGTCTCCTCCCCTGGCCGCTCGCTCTCAGCCGCTCACCTGCCTCCACCAAACCGCTGCTCCTACCTACTCTCTGGACCAACAGTCCCATCACCTTCTGGAGCTTTCCTGCTCACCCGGACCTGACCAGTCCCTCCGGAGGTTCTCACCACTACTGCAATCAGTAAGCTCCACTCCCAATATCAGTCTCCGTCATTCCTCCATATACTCATTTTGTCTCCCTCCTCAGAGTTCCATCCTGAAATCTTGCTGCCAGCCTGCCCGTCGTCTGTTCCCCTCGTTGCCCTTCAGTACATAATAAAGTCGTTTTACTTACTTACCGGTTCCTGTGTGGTGATTCTGCATGTCGTGGGTCAAAAGATTGCCGCCCGCCATGACCGAATCATCCGGCCATAACAATGATCCCATTGCAGAATCCAACCCGTCCACTAGTGCTCCGCTCGCTGTTTCTGAGGTTCTCACACACCATGAACACGCCATCCATGGTTTACTGGAGCAAGTCTCCGACTCTCACCGACAAATACTCCAGATGGACACAATGTTACGTAATCTCACTACACGCTTAACTCCCTCGGAACCTTCTGCTCAGCCTCCCGTTTCTCCTCCGTCCGTACTTCCGGTTCCGCCCCCTACTGTAAACTTCCGGATACCCAACTCGCCTCCTTCAGACATCTATACCGGTGAGTTCGGCAAATGCCGTGGTTTTCTGTTTAATTGCCAGTTGGCTTTTGAAAGATCTCCTGAAGCTTTCATGTTAGATTCAGTTAAGATTTCCTATATTATTGGTTTACTCCGGGGTAAGGCTTTAGATCGGGCTGAAGCCAGGAGCCATGACGTTAGTTTTCTGCGTGGTCCACTTTCACATTTCCTAGCTGAATTCAAGCAAACGTTCGATCACTCAGAGACCCCAGCTGAGGTAGCCAAAAAGGTGTGGAATCTCCGCCAGGGAAATCAAACAGTAGCCGATTTCGCCATAGCATTTCGCACGCTGGCAGCAACTTCCTCCCTCGATAGTGGTTCGTTACTGGGAGCATTTACCCAGGGGTTAAATGATCGCCTCCAGGATCAGTTGGCGTTATGCCAGGAACCTCCTGACCTCGAAACCCTTATTACCTTGGCCATAAAGATTGAAAAGCGTCTCAAGGAGAGTTCTAAGGGCTCTAGAATGTCATTTCCACCGCTAACTCAAACCAGAACCCCTCAGCCACCAGTCGCATCTTCCTCAGGAGACGAGCCTATGCAGATCGGCAGAACCCAGCTGAGTCAGGAGGAGCGGCAACGTCGTTTCTCCGCTAATCTTTGTTTTTACTGTGGTCAATCAGGGCACAGAATCTCAAATTGTGGCTTGCGGGTAAAAGGGCAAGCCCACCAGTAGTTCCGGGATTACTGGTGGGTGGTAATGGTGGCTCAAACTCCCGATGTTTGCTTCCTTGTACTGTGGTGTGTAATCAAAGAAGTCGTGTGTTGAAGGCTTTAGTAGACTCTGGATGCGAACGTAACATGCTGGACCAATCAGTCGTTCAAGATCTGGACATTCCCACTATTCTCCTTCCGACTCCTCTGCGAGCATCATCCCTGGATGGCAACTCTCTCACTACCATAACCCACCAGACTGTGCCAGTCAGCTTGCTGGTGTCAGGCAACCACCAGGAAAGTATCTCGTTTTTTGTTTTTCCATCTCCTCACTCCCCCGTAGTCTTAGGATATGATTGGCTGGTTAAGCACAACCCACAAATAAATTGGAAAACATCCCGAGTTACTGTTTGGAGCTCACACTGCCTAACTGACTGCCTTCGTTCTGCTCCACCTATCTGTTCAGCACCAACAGCCGATTCCCCAGTTCCTCCCGACCTGTCTGAAGTACCAAAGGAGTATCATGACCTCGCCCTTGTGTTCAGTAAGGACCGAGCCTCATCTCTACCTCCTCACCGTCCTTACGACTGTGCCATCGATCTCCTGCCGGGCGCAACACTTCCATCCAGCAGGTTGTATAACCTATCCAAACCCGAACAGCTCAGCATGTCCACCTACATTAACGAATCCCTAGCATCTGGTATCATCAGACCATCCACTTCACCACTAGGAGCAGGATTCTTTTTTGTAACTAAGAAGGATGGTTCACTTCGACCTTGCATTGATTACAGAGGGCTCAACCAGATTACAGTAAAAAACAAATATCCTCTTCCGTTACTGTCATCCACATTCGAACCTGTTCAAGATGCTACCATTTTCACAAAACTCGACCTACGCAATGCTTACCATCTCGTCCGAATCAGAGAGGGCGATGAATGGAAAACGGCGTTCAAGACTCCCCTTGGTCATTTTGAGTATTTAGTCATGCCTTTTGGTCTCACAAATGCCCCCGCAGTGTTTCAATCCCTGGTCAATTCTGTTCTTGGCGACTACCTCAACCAGTTTGTCACAGTCTATTTGGATGACATTCTTATTTTCTCCAGATCCCCTGCTGAACACCGACAACATGTCAGATGTGTACTTCAACGCCTACTGGAGAACCGGCTCTATGTAAAGGCAGAGAAATGCGAGTTCCACGTACCCTCAGTTAAGTTCCTCGGTTTCATCCTTGAGAGCGGGCGGTTGAAGACGGATCCAGAAAAGATCAAGTCAGTTCTCTCCTGGCCTACTCCCACCACACGCAAGCAGCTTCAACGCTTCTTAGGTTTTGCAAATTTTTACCGTCGTTTCATTAAAAACTACAGCCAGACTGCCGCCCCACTCACTCAGCTCACATCCATTAATAAACCCTTTATTTGGTCCCCCTCTGCTGAAGAATCCTTCCAAGCCCTAAAAGACAAATTCACGCAAGCACCTATTCTGACCCGTCCTGACACTTCTGCCCAGTTCACCCTGGAGGTTGACGCTTCTGACTCTGGTGTTGGTGCTGTGCTGTCACAGGTTTCCCCCTCAGATCACCGTCTCCACCCATGCGCTTTCTTCTCTCGCCGCCTCTCCCCAGCTGAGAAGAACTACGATGTCGGGGATCGGGAACTGTTGGCCATTAAACTGGCCCTGGAGGAGTGGCGACACTGGCTGGAGGGAGCGGAACACCCTATCATCATCTGGACCGACCATAAAAACTTGGCATATTTAAAGGAGGCTAAAAGATTGAATCCTCGACAGTCCCGCTGGTCCCTGTTTTTCTCCCGTTTCCACTTTCTCATCTCTTTCAGACCCGGTTCCAAGAACACTAAACCTGACGCCCTGTCCAGACTGTATTCACCCGACAAAGACCCCGAATCAGCCCTTATTCTGCCACCATCCTGCATAGTGGGCGCTGTAGATTGGGACATCACAAAGAAAGTTCAGGATGCCCAGCAGACTGAACCCGATCCAGGTACCGGTCCACCACACAAGGTATATGTCCCTACCCAGGTTCGTGGTGATCTGATACATTGGGCCCACACATCTAAATTCTCTATCCATCCTGGGGTTGGCCGTACACTGGCTTTAATCCGTAGAACCTTCTGGTGGCCCTCAATGTACAAAGACGTCCGTGAATACATCAGTGCCTGTTCCATCTGTGCCAGAAACAAATGCAGTAATCAACCCCCAGCTGGTCTTCTCAACCCACTTCCGGTACCCACTCGCCCCTGGTCTCATATAGCTTTGGATTTTGTTACTGGTCTACCCAGCTCTAATGGTTTTTCAGTCATTCTCACTATCGTCGATCGATTCTCTAAGTCCTGTCACCTGGTTCCTCTCAAGTCTCTCCCAACATCTGCCGAAACTGCCAGTCTACTAATCAAACATGTCTTCCGTCTCCATGGTATTCCTGCAGAGATCTTATCTGACCGTGGTCCTCAGTTCCTGTCCCGTGTATGGAAAGACTTTGCAAACCACCTGGGGGCCCGTGTCGCCCTGAGCTCCGGGTTCCATCCTCAGACGAACGGACAATGTGAGAGGATGAATCAGGAGCTCGAAGCTATGTTAAGATGCGTGTGTTCATCCAACCCCTCGGGATGGAGTTCCCAACTGCCCTGGGTGGAATACGCACACAACGCTCACACCTCTGCATCTACAGGTTTGTCCCCATTCGAAACCGTTCTAGGTTACCAGCCCCCTCTGTTCCCATCCAGTCAGGACCCTCCTACCACAGCCCCCCAGTTCATTCGCCGTGCCAGGCGCACCTGGGCTCAGACCACGGCGGCCCTTCAACGGACAGCTGACCGCAACCGCCGTCTGGCAGATCGCCACAGGCGACCTGCTCCTGTGTATGTCCCTGGGCAGAAGGTCTGGCTCTCCACCAGGGACATCCGGCTGAGGGACACCAGCAAGAAGTTGGCTCCGCGGTTCATTGGTCCGTATTCGATCACTGACGTCATTAGTCCCTCCGCTGTCCGCCTGGCCCTGCCTCCGTCCATGCGTGTCCACCCTGTGTTCCATGTCTCCCTGCTGAAACCTGTTCTGTCCAGTCCTTTGTGTCCTGCCCCGGCTCCTCCTCCACCTGCCCGGCTCGTCGGCGGTGGCCTGGTTTACCCGGTCTGCCGTCTCCTCGACGTCCGTCCCCGAGGCAGGGGCCTCCAGTACCTGGTGGACTGGGAGGGGTATGGTCCGGAGGATCGTTCCTGGGTTCCTCGATCCTTCATAACGGATCCGGATCTCATCAGGGACTTCGAGACCTCTCGGGCTGCCTCCTTCTCCGCCTCCTCCTCCTCTGCTCGGCCGCCGGGTGGCGCCCGTTGAGGGGGGGGTACTGTCACGGTCCGTGGTGAGCCTCCTGCATTTCACCTGTATTTTCTGAGCATTGTTTTCAGGTGGGCGTGTCTGAGAGTCTGAGAGTCTCCAGCTGCAGCCAATCCAGTCATTACGGCCCAGGGGATTTAAGGAGCAGTGTGGCACTTCACTTCGCCGGATGATTACTCTATCTTGGGTAGCTCTAGCCTTAACCTGTCTTGATCCTGTGAAATTTCTAGTTCCTAGTCACTAACCTGTATTTGAAGCTCTGCTTGATTTCTGTCGTCAGAAGAAACCCTGATAATCCTCCCCTGCTCTGCTCCAGGTTTCTCTTTCACACTCCACCACCTCCATAACCAGCTTGGACTCCTGCACACCAGATCACGCCGTCTCCTCCCCTGGCCGCTCGCTCTCAGCCGCTCACCTGCCTCCACCAAACCGCTGCTCCTACCTACTCTCTGGACCAACAGTCCCATCACCTTCTGGAGCTTTCCTGCTCACCCGGACCTGACCAGTCCCTCCGGAGGTTCTCACCACTACTGCAATCGGTAAGCTCCACTCCCAATATCATTCTCCGTCATTCCTCCATATACTCATTTTGTCTCCCTCCTCAGAGTTCCATCCTGAAATCTTGCTGCCAGCCTGCCCGTCGTCTGTTCCCCTCGTTGCCCTTCAGTACATAATAAAGTCGTTTTACTTACTTACCGGTTCCTGTGTGGTGATTCTGCATGTCGTGGGTCAAAAGATTGCCGCCCGCCATGACAATTTTTCTATTATTCATTTCAACAGTAGAAGTATATACATATTGCCAATGCATTAGAGAGTACATCAAGCAGTTTGTTAATCCATTCAATTCAATTCAAGTTTATTTATATAGCACCAAATCACAAGAGTCGTCTCAAGGCACTTCACATAATAAACATTCCAATTCAGGTCAGTTCATTAAGCCAATCAGAAATAATGTTTCCTATATAAGGAACCAAGCAAATTGCATCAAGTCACTGATTCAGCATCATAGCTATTTCTGAAACATGGATGAAAGCAGAAAAAGGGGTCGATTGAGAATAGAGAAATAAAAGTCGAGGAGGTGTAGCAATATATGTGGAGAAAAGCTTCGAGTCTAAGGTAGTGAAGAGTTTGACTTGCAATAGAGGATCTGCTGGAATGTATCACTGTGGAGATTTGCATGGAAAAGATGAAGAATAAGACTGTGTTTATAAGGCTCCTGGATCTAGTGTGGATATTTTCACAGGATGGGTGGAAAAACATTTCCCAAATGTCTGAATAAGTTTGTGTAGATATCCAACCATCCATTTGGTGTTAGTTGCAGAGTTCTCCGGTGTTATCTTATAGTTTGATGTTATATATGTGTGTTTCATTGAATACCTGTTCTTTAGTTATCCTTCAAGTTCTGTTGGCTGCAATATTTGGTGGTATTTGTTTGTCACCACGATAGAAAAGGAGGTGCATGAGAATGATCTGACTGACACCAGTTCAACTCCAAGTCTGTGATTGCAAGAGCTGTTAATAAACTGCTCCTCATCCTCAAGCTGTGTCTGACACCTGAAGTGTGTAATTACACTTCTCTCTCTCTAGCGACTCAATTTCTGTGATGTTGCAATACAATGTGAAAAGCCCTATAGCAAAAGTACATGGCCTGTACGTACGGTGGTATGTATTTTTAACACTTTGTAAGTGTTCAATTATCAGACATACCAGTCATAACTTTTCTTACAAATAGCCGTAAAGAAAAAGCAATCCCCACATATAATGACAGTACAGACAGACATGAAAAATACAAAAGAAGAATAAATAAATTAATAAATAAAAACCAAACAGATGATTACTTGACATACCTCTGATACTCACACAAGACCTCCACAAACCTAAAAATAAAAATAAAAAAATGAAAAAGTGCACCCGACGTTAGTTTTTACAGGATAATTCTGATAGGGCAGATATGTAGTCTTTCAAGATTCTAATTCCAGGCCAGGTAAGTTGTTCACAAAAGTTATTAGAGGCTCCCAAGTTTCGTGGAACTTGCTGATGGAACCATTAAGGGCACATCTGATTTTTTCCAGCTTAATGTTTTGCATAACATCCCGTATCCAGTGATGATGTGATGGAGGAGTAGAAGCCTTCCATTTAAAGAGAATCAAGCGCCTGGCTAGGAGAGAGGTGAAGGCGATAACCCTCTGCAGACGTGCAGGGGGAGCAGTTCCATTACCAGGAAAACAACCAAAAACTGCCACCAAGGGAGAGGGGCAAATGTTAGAACTGTAGGGATTGGAGATTACGTCAAAAAAAGATGACCAGAAAGGTATAAGTGTACAGCAGGACCAAAACATATGATAAGAAGAAGCAGGCGTTTGTTTACACCTATCACATAGCGGATCTATATTTGGAAATATTTCCGTTAATTTAGCTTTTGAGAAATGTAACCTGTGTAATACTTTAAATTGTATCAGACCAAGCCTGGAACATATGGAGGAGGAATGAATTCTAGAGAGAGCTGTATCCCATTCCTCATTCAATAGCCGGACTTCCAAATTGTTTTCCCACTGTTCCTGAATGAGAGATAGAGGGGTTGAAAGCAGCCATGATATGGGAGTAGATGAATGATATTCTACTTTTTTTCATTGTATTATCCTTTAAGATAGAATCCAAACAAGGAGAGGGGACTGTTGGAAAATTAGCAAGCATTTTACAAGGAAAATCTCTAATTTGCAAATATGTACCGTGGTGATGTTCATCTAATGTAGTGATGGGATTTATGGTTCTTTCATGGGAGCCGTTCATTAGTCGGTCATTTACCTCAAAGAGCTGTTCACAAGACCGGCCCTTTTGAACGGAGTGAAGCGGGGGGCTCCTCGTTCACTTCGAAAACCTGTTCAAAAGATTTGATTCATTTGTGAACGTCACATCACTACCCCCTATAACTTTCTGTCTTGCAGAGGAGAGTATATTTATGTCGATGAGAGGAGCTCATTTGTACGCATCTGTGTGAAACACGCATAGGAAAAAAGAACGGCCCCCTCCCCAGCCGCGACTCGGCCCATCATTCATGTTTAAGAGCCGTTCACAAGAATCGGTTCGTTCGCGAACATCACAAATCTAATCTAATGAGACTTGGTGTGTGGATTGAATATTTTATACATTATTAATTATAGAAATGTTTGCATGTGTGTTTTTGTTGAGTCACTTTTCAAACTGAATACAAAAGATTTGTTCTTCTTGTTTTTTGTAGACTTGATAGCTTTATCTGTTTAATTTGTTATTTTGTAGTGTGTTTTTCTGTAAATATTTGTTTTTATTTCTATCTTTTCAGACTGATTGCGCTTTGCAAACTAATAAGTAATATAGATGTTTTAGTATCTAATAGTTAGTAAATGCAGAAAAAAACAGTGACATGTTTTAACCTACTCACACACATTGACCTTTGTAACACTAATCATTTTGTTTTAACAGGTCCAGATTAGAAACATGTGGAGCTTTTTACCAGCGTTGCACAACAAGGGGATTCATATTTCAGGAACACGTTTCTACAAGATGGACTGCAGCACGAACACTTCCAGCTTCAACTGCTTTCTTAGAGCATGTGTGTTCATGTCAGACCAATAAGTGCATCAAACCATTGATACTTGTCAGGATTGATGCCATCAGAGAGAAGTTGTCATGAAACCATCAAGCTTGTCTGTAGGTCCAGCTCCAAACTGGACGTCTGTCATCTTAAAACCTGCTCCTGTCTAAAATGAAGATGGACTATTAAAGGACATGATAGTTGTGAGCATGTACTGCAGTAAAACAAAATCAAATCAAGCTTTTTCAGTTATAGTTTCATACATCAGGCCATAATAAACCTGATCTGCTTCTAAAATAATTCAAACCATGCAGAGTACTAAAACACACACGTTCCATCACGACATTGTTTATCAAACAAAATAAAAAAAAGTGAAAAGCTTTGATCTGACAGCTTGTAGAACCTCCTTTAGTTGGAAGAACTCTAGCTCTGTTAGGCTTTATCCGTCTCTCACTTGGTTCTGGTGGAGTTGTGAGCATCTGCTTCTGCTTCAGCTCACCACAGCCTTTTATTCATGTCCAAGTCAGGGCTTTGTTTCTGCAGCTGTTTGGATCGTTGTTCCATTTTAGTCAGCCAGTCTGATCCAATCAGCTGTCAGACAGATGGACTCACATTAGGCTCTGGAGTACTTTGGTCTACAGAGGAGTTCAGTAAGAAGCCCAAACCATCAGCCCTCCACCATCTTGCTCTCAGAGCTGTTTCTGATGATCTGCCGTGTTTGGCTAAACATGGCTGTACTGTTCTCGTTATGTGTTGTATTTCCAAAGTGTTAACATAGATAAACAGCCAGCCAAACTTCTTTTAAAGAGCCAGGAAAGTCAGCGTGCTTTCTCCTTTAATTTCATTGTACACAACAGAGATGCTGTTGAATTAGAGTAAAGCTACAAAAACAAAAAAATATTCTTACAAATTTACAGTATGTAAGCAAACATAGGAAAACAGCGTTACCAAAATTAGAACAATGTCTCAAAAAGTATGAAAATTAGATCAAAATCCACAAATACGGACAGGTACATTTCTGAACAAACAATAAAACAGCCACTGTTTTCAGAAGGGTTTGATTAAACGATTGCTTTGGATTGATCTGGATTAACATGCAAGTCAGCCAAGCTATCTCCTTCTGAACAACTCAATAAACATCCTGTTTATTATTTCTTGTTCCCTGTCCTGGCAGCCTTCAAAATAAAAGTTGCTCTTTTTGAAGGTAACAAAATAAAATAAGAAAAATGAGATTTTAGCTGTACAAACTAATCTTAAAGTAGCAGTGTGCAGTTTTCTAGGGCTGGGGGGCAGTACATACATTTCAGGGTAGTTTTACACCATGTTGCAGTGACTTTTGCCAGCTTACAAAAACATTACGATAAATGTTGTTACCTGTGAAGCAGAAAGAAAGCAACCTTGGCGTGATTCTTCAGAGTTTGATGGTCCTCCATGCAGACTTTAGCTTTCTCTTTTTTTCAATTTGATTTCAAATTACATTTTGACATACATTTCAGTTTACAGCATATATTTAAAAAAGAACTGAGAATTATATCAAATACAACAGAACATTTGAGGAAAAAGTGTTTTGCAACAGTTATAACATGACAATAAAACAAAGTACACTAAGATGAAAACAATTAAAGTATAAACATTACAAGGGTTGATATCTCAGCATAATATATCTTCAACCATGATTGATACATTAGACTGTAACTTAAAGAGCAAGAGACTCATGCCAATGTTATTATAGTTTGGTTATTTTCCGATAATACTTTTAGAGAAGTTTTAAATTGTTTATTTTCCTTTTTAAACTGGTCAATGCTTGCTGTTTTTCCATTTATTCTTATGTCTATGGCAAGGGTGTCCTTTTATTGTGGGCAGTCTAAGGCACACCTGTACATTATTCTAATATACTGTCTAATCAGCTCCTTGATATGCCACACCTGTTAGATGGGATGGTTTATCTTGGTAAAGAAAAAGTGCTCACTAACAAACATGTACAGATTTCAGAACAGTATTTGAAAGTCATGGGTCTTTTGTGCAAGTAGGCAAATTTGCAGATGATTGAGTTCAGCTCATGATAAATGGGAGCAAAAACAAAAGTGTTGCGTTTTTTTCCCTATGACATCATTTTAGCAATATTTTTTGGTAGACCATCCATGTATATCAACACTTCAGATTTGTTCAGCCAAACATTGTTAATCCCAATATTTAACCATCGATAAACATCCTCCCAAAAACCCATTGTGATTGTAACCTGGCAGCAGCGAGGTGTCTCATTTATCACACATTGTATAGAATCCTTACTAAAACTGTACTTAAGCTCAGTAAAAAAATTTTACTTACGCCAAGTAGGTTTGTGATCTATCAAACATGGAGTACACACAGCTGCACGCAATCTCCGCTTCATAAATTGGAGACTAACAAGAATGTTTCTCAGCTGCATTTTAGTCACATCCCGCCCTCAACACACCCACTTACTGCCATAAATAGTCAATGCAAAGTACCTTGTGGACCTCATGCATATACATAAGCCGGCTGTTGCAGCGCTCCGCCGATGACATGGCGACCGTAGATCAAGGCAGATCAAGGAAGCGCATTTTCACAGAAGCAGAAAGTGAGGTACTTGTGGGAGAGGTGGAGAAATGAAAGGAAGGGCTTTTGCAAAACAAATAAGAGAAAATCCACGGAGTGGCACCGCTTTGCTGAAGCCGTCAATGTTGTGAATTCTTCAGCGAGATCTGTGGCGGATATAAAAAAAATGGTCCAATTGGGATTCAATCCCCAAACTCCCAGGTGAAAGTCACGCATGTTAACCAGTCAGCCTAATGGAGATCTCCCTTGTCCAGGCAGCCAAGGCTCATGATCGATCAGGTCACAGTGACAGGACACACACTGTCACAGACGCATGACATTCTGTCTCAATCTGTCCGCCTGCTGATATTCTGCATTCCGTATTCTGCTCTTCAGGCTGTGTGTGTGTGTGTGTGTGTGTGTGGGGGGGGGGGGGGGGGGGGGGGGGGTCTTGTTCTGTGTGAAAACGAAGCAGTACAAGTGATAATGCTGCAGGATTTCATAATTTTATCCTTCTCAGCAGCAGCACTGCAGGTGCTCTCCATGTCCAACATGTGCGTAAGCCAGGTCCTTAGTCAACTTAAAGTTGCGCACATTTTTCCGCTAAGTTTTCTTTCATAAATCACAAAGTTTGCATGGAAAGTTGCTTACGCAGTTTTCCAACCCCATTTTGTGCGTAAGCAAGCTTGATAAATGAGGCCCCAGATCTTTATGTGTCGACTCTACACATTTCCCCTGAGTTTGGAAAACTCCAAATCTCGCAAGAATTCATGTTGCGGCGCAAGGTTATTGTGATTGACCAAGAGAAGAAAAGGTGTTCAATCGTTTCACATTCTGTCATACAGAAAACACCCTGGTACACTTCATAGTTGAATCTAGAGCAGGGGTCCCCAATCCTGGTCCTGGAGGGCCGGTATCCTGCAAGTTTTAGTTTCAACACACCTGATTTCAATCAGCAGCTAATTAACAGGCTTCTGCAGAGCCTGATGAGCTGCTGCACAGGTGTTTCAACCACTGAATCTAGTCTGTTGGACTAGAAAAACCACAAAACCTGCTGGATACCAGCCCTCCAGGACCAGGATTGGGGACCCCTGAACTAGTTTCGGCAGCAGGATAGGTAATATTTTGAAATAAATTTCTTTCACCTGGGTGCGACTGGCCATTTAAGATAGCTAAAATAGGACTTTGTTAATGCAATTTCATTATCTGTGATTTATTTATTTTGGTTGAATTTTCTATATCAGAATACTTTTTAACGTACCAACACAAATTCTAATCCTCCAACATTTTGGAAAATAAAATTTTGCATGTGAAACCATATAGAATTTGATTATGTTGATTGAGACTGACAAGGAAATATTAATTTTTGATTAGACTTCTATCATTTTAATAAGATTCTGCCAATAATAGAAAGATCTCTTGTGAGCCAATGGTTGAGAGATCTTTTCACACTATCTATTTTTCCTTTTATGTTTAGTTCTCTCTTATTTCTCGTATTTTACTTCAGTTTTGGCAGGAATGGATCCTTTATTTGTCTCAGTACATGGATGAGGGGGCACTTCTTTGAGTTCAAACATAATCCTGAAGCTTTAGAAAGACAGATATATCTAATACTTTTTCAGTTAATGGTTAATCTTTTAATAAGATTACTGTGTCCTCTGCAAATTTACTTGTTTTAAATTCATAATCAAATACAGTGATTCCTTTCATTTGAAGGTGGTTTATAATTAGATGTGCTAGCATTTTTGTTCATAAAATGAATACATTTGACGAAATAGGGCAACCTTGTCTATTACCACGTGAAATCTACATTTTTGGTGTCATTCCAGGGTTGAGCAAGATGTAACTATGGATATCATAAAACATTTTTATGATCTTACAGAACCCTTCTCCAAATCTGAGTTTTCAGCACTGTAAACATTAAACCATGTTCCATAGTGTCAAAAGCTTTAAAAAAGTCTGAACAACACAAGACTATCTGGTTGTATGAACAATTGGTAATCAATCATATCTAAAATCAATTAAATGTGATTATGAATTTATCTTCTCTTTACTTTTTGATAAGATTCATAATTATGCTTTGAATTACACTGAAGTCAGTAGTTTATAATCATTAATACGGTTATTGGTCTCCACTTATCTGGCGTAAGTATCACGGTCAGAGCCGGATCCAACAACAGCCACACAACAGAGAAAGTTTAAAATGTTTATTTAAGGACTTGACACAGCGATCTGGACCCCCTGGATTCGGTTCTAGGCAGCGTGGCCTCCTGAAAACAGCAGCAGCGTTATGTGGTGAGGGCTGCCGATAAAGATGATTACTCTGGTCCAGACAGGGATTAAGGCAATAGGCAGGTTCTGTGGTCAGGCATGCAGGGGATGGGCAATAGGCGGGCAGACAGGTTTAAATGCTCAACCGACTGCGGCAAGACAGCAGATGATGTCGCACTGAGTGGCAGGAGCCAGGTGCTTAAATAGGGAGCAGCACAGGTGGAATTAATCAGCTTAGATTGCTGCTGCTGCAGGGAGACAGGAAAACACACAGACATTAGGGCATGACCATGACATTTAGTGGATCTTTGTTTGGTTTTGTTAATAAGGTTATTAATGCTGTTTACATAGTGGAGGACAAGCAAACTTTTTAATATTCCAAAATCGCATCATATTGTAGCTTTTTCATATCTGCCCAAAAATGTTTTAGGAATTCAATTGTTTAACCATCTATCCCTGGTGAGGTTTCCTTTTTCAGTAGTTTTAATGCATTTTTGATTCAATTTCTATTTCAGTTAATCCTTCTTCCAGTATACGTTTATCGTCAATGTCCAAGTTTTGGTAAATGGCCTGTAATTGTACAGCAGAGTTCCACAACCCCCCAAAGCGCATCACAACAGCAGGATTCTCTGGTTGGAGCTGGGATCAAACCAGCAACCTTCGGATTAATGGACAACCCGCTCTACCTCCTGAGCTAATGCTGTCCTGCTTTTTTTTTAATAAATTTGTCGATTATTTCAAATAAAATATCACAGAGGGAAAAATGGAGCATGAGATCGACAGGCGAATTGGTGCTGCGTCTGCAGTGATGCGGGCGTTGTACCGATCTGTCTTGGTGAAGAGAAAGCTGAGCCAGAAGGTAAAGCTCTCGATTTACTGGTTGATCTATGTTCCTACCTTCACCTGGTCACGAGCTCTGGGTAGTGATTGAAAGAAGGAGATCGTGGATACAAGCAGCCGAAATGAGTTTTCCACAGGGTGGCTGGTCTCTCTCTTAGAGATAG
Source organism: Nothobranchius furzeri (assembly GCF_043380555.1). Taxonomy (NCBI): domain Eukaryota; kingdom Metazoa; phylum Chordata; class Actinopteri; order Cyprinodontiformes; family Nothobranchiidae; genus Nothobranchius; species Nothobranchius furzeri. The sequence continues at coordinate 60,777,124 of NC_091741.1, read as the reverse complement.
GGTGGGAAGCTCAGTCATCCAGTAGGGGCTCGGAGTAGACTCGCTGCTCCTCCACATCGAGAGGAGCCATTTAAGGTGAATCAATCAATCAATCAATCAATCAATGAATCAATCAATCAATCAAAACTTTATTTATATATAGCACCTGCGCCCAAGGCGCTAGAACACATCATAGAAAGACATACAATCATGAAAAGAGAAGTTAAAACACTGAAAATAAAGTGTAGAGTATAAGACAGAGGACTAAAACAATGAATAAAAGCAAACTGACAAGAAATAAAACAGCAATTAAAAACAAGAATTAAAAATAACATAAAAGCAAGCTGACTTCAAACATGTTCTGTAAACGCTAAAGGAAATAAATGAGTTTTCAGTCGACTCTTGAAAACCGACAAAGAGGTAGACAGCCTAATTGCAGGTGGCAGCTGGGTTCACTAATAGGGCTAGAACCGAGAAAGCCCGGTCCCCACGAGTTTGACAATTAGTGTGAGGGACGACAATGAGGACCTGATCAGAAGAGTTCAGAGAGTGTGAAGACAAATATCTCTTCAGGAGCGCCGCTAAGTAAGGAGGGGCATCTCCCTGAAAGAAATTAAAGACAAAAACCAGAAGTTTAAAACGCGCCCGATAAAAGATAGGAAGCCAGTGCAGGGAGGCCAGCACAGGACTGATGTGATCCCATTTCCTGGCACCAGTCTCAAAACCTGGCGGCGCTGTTCTGTGCAATCTGAAATCGGCGCAGTCTGAAGACTGACCAAGCCCAGCATAGAGAGAGAGACTCGGGGATCTGATTAGGAAGCCTCCTGGACACCTCCCTGGTGAGGTTTTCCAGGTATATCCAACTGGGAGGAAACCCAAGGGAAGACCCACGTCACGCTGGAGAATCTATCTCATGGCTGGCCAGGGAACACTTTGGTATTCCCCAAGAGGAGCTGGCCCAAGTAGCTGGGGGGAGGGATGTCTGAGCCTCTTAGCTTAGGTTGCTGCCCCCACGACCTGACTCCGGATAAGTGTCTGAAAATGGATGGATGGACTACTTCCAGCTATAAATATCAGAGTTGGAAGCCATCTACATACTTCCTTGATGTCACCACCCAGATGATCTGCAGGGGCTGACTTTAGACTGAATTAGTTGCCGGACAAGGGACTTCAGGATAAAAAAACTGTCACAATTTCCATTAGTTAAACATGGTGGTGGTGTCATCATTGTCTGGGAGTGTTTTCCTTCAACAAGGGTTGGAAAATAAATCAAGGATTCTGAGACATGAAGCAAACCAATATTTCAACATAAGCAATCCATATTTAGATCGATCAGATTGAACAATATCAGATTTATCAAGTTCAATAACCAGAATTTACAAATATATTGTAAAAAACATTTACCAAAATGTTGGCTAATTAAAACTTCACATTTTAGTGTAATGGACTGGAATGCATTTCTATGTGCAAACAACACAATGTGCAGTAGCATCTGCAGAACATCACAATATTTTTTTCCTTTTGATAAAAAAATAAAAATAAATCACTCATTATCTTATTTCTATATCATCAACAGGTAGTTCAGCTCCTTTGTTCACTCAGTTAATATTTCCTGATTTTAATGTCTAACTTAAATTTAGTAGAATGTGTTCAAAGTACTCTAAATATAGTTCCTGTACCCCCATGGATTATTAAAAGCTAGGGGCCTGATTTATAAAGTTTATTTACGCACAAAATAGGATCTGAAAGTTGTGCAAATCAAATTTTGTGATTTATAGCAAAACACTTGCTGGAACAATGTATAGGGATGCGCCGATGGATCGGCATTTGATCGCAATCGGCCGATAGCGCCCCTATCGGTTTTGATCGGAGTTTTCAAAATAGATCAAAGCAGACCGATCAGGTAGGGTTGTCACGGTAACCAGTGTAGCGGTAAACCCCGGTAAAAAAAAAGGTTGACAAAAATAATAACCATCTTGTTTTTTAAAAAACTATATTATCTCGGTGGGTTTACTGTGGCTGCGGTGTAGGCGCGGTGACCCTTACCAGCCACCGTATCATCTGCTGAAGCTGCCGGCGGCTCATGCGAGCTTTGTTGTTTACAACCAAAACTTTCTTGAAGCTAAAGCTGAAATAATGGCCAAAGGAGGAGACGGCAGCGCTCAGGAGGACATTTATTATCCCTCAAAGAAGACAAAGTCGGAAGTACGGGCATCTTTTAGATATTTGAAGAATGCCGAGGGAGTTTATAGAAGACGGCTATCCTGTTTGCAGCACGTGCAGAAAAGATCAAGAAATAGTTCATTTAAGCATACACACACACACACATGCATGCATTAACACACACACACACACACACACACACACACACACACACACACACACACACACACACACACACACACACACACACACCCCTCCACTCCCATCTTTAAACTGAGAATAACAATGAGAACCAATGAAAATACATTGCATAAGTTATATAACACTGCATTCATACATAGTCTTCAAATGATATAGCAGTTACACTTATTGGTGCATTAAATGTGATGAGGTGTGTATGAAAAGCCTAAGGCACGCCCATCTACTCTACTCTGTGGGTCCCCTATTGTCAAAAAAATTAAATGAGAGTCTATGGACTGACACAAGTTTATTATTTAGTTTACAAACTAAATATTTAGTTTGTAAACTAAATATTTTGACTAGTCTCAGCTTTCCTGCTAGCGGCTCATTCCAGCAGGTATTAGCCTTGGTTTGATGCAATAAGCAAAATATAGCACTGCCTGCTAAAAGCCCCTTTGGATAAATAAAAATAGCCCTTAAATCTGGAACATGTTAGTCACCCCCGAGGACTATAATACTGCTGTTCTGGATGACACGATTTAAATGACTATCGCCATCTTCCTCCTTGCCTCTGTCTCCAGATTCACATTCACAGTATTCACCGCTGCAACAACGTTGTGCCTCTCAAAGGCAATAAAAAGGTTTTCCAAGCCCCTACTTCACCTTCAAGCACCTCAAGTTCAATCTGAGTACCTTTTCAGTGGTCTTGTCGTAGGAGTATCCACCCTGGGACAGGGAGATCAGGGTTCAAATTTAGTCATGATTTAAACACGGGACCTAATGCCCACTTGACACTCAGCTTTAAGGGGTTGGATTGGGGGGGGGGGGGGGGGTTGTTAAACCACCAAATAGATCCAGAGTGCAGCCACTGCTGCAGCTCACTGCTCCCCATGAGGATGGGTCAAATGCAGAGATGTAATTTCACTGGTGTGTGATGATGACTAATGGGATTTTAAGTATTTTAGTCCTCTTGGCTACCAGTGAAATTCTAGTCAGCTTATGTATGTGCAGAAAACTCATAATGTACTTTGCATTGAGCATTTATAGAAGAAGAAGAAGTTAAGATCTTTTCTATAGTGCTTCTCAAGATAAAAATCACGAGGCACTTCACAAAAACAAAAAATGTAAAAATATCCATCCATCTTCTGAACCCGCTTTGTCCATGCGGGGTCGCGCGGGGGGGGTGGGGGGTGGGGGGGGTGGGGGGTGGGGGGGCTGGTGCCTATTTCCAGCAGTCAACGGGCAAGTAGGCGGGGTACACCCTGGACAGAGAGCCAGTCCAACGCAAGGCAACACAGAGACACACAGGACAAACAACCATGCACACACACACACACACCTAAGGATAATTTAGACAGACCAATCAACCTAACAGTCATGTTTTTGGACTGCGGGAGGAAGTCGGAGTACCCGGAGAGAACCCACGCATGCACAGGGAGAACATGCAAACTCCATGCAGAAAGATCCCAGGCCGGGAATTAGAAAATGATTAAAAATATATTTAAAATGAGCAAAAAATTGACTATTGTGATTTAAAATGTAAAGAAAGAGAGAGAGTGAATAGGAAAGATGGAAATCAGTGGATCCTGAGGAAGGTGGAATAGGTAGGGAGAGCAGAACAAGGAGAGGGTGATGAAGGTCACACAAGAACCAGCCTGAACAGGTGAGTTTGCAGCTGCTTTTAAAAGGAGACCACTGAGTCCACTGATCTCAGGCTCAGAGGGAGAGAGTTCCAGAGTCTGGGGGTCACAGCAGCAAATGATCTGTCACCTTTGGTCTTTAGCCTGGTGCTGCACAACCATTTATAGCAGAACATGGGTGTGTAGGACACCCAAGCACATGTCTAGGATCTGTGTGATTTATAAAGTGGAAATGTGCAGCTGTGCATGAGTAGTGTTTTATAGGTCTGCATATTTCTTTGCATAAGATAATTTTCTGGGCTGGGTTTATGTAGTTTTAGTGAGAATTCTGCACAAACTTTTATAAATGAGGTCCCTGGTGTTCTCGTTCAAATAACTTTGATTCGCGCTCAGAAACATAGTTATACAGTAAAATAAAAATAAATATTGCAATGACAAGTGTTAAATTTGAAGCTTCAAAGCATTAGTTTATAAACTCATCACATTGGTAGCATTCTACTCTTCTGCATTAGGACAATTCCTCCAGTAACACTGTTGCTGCTCCACATCTCTGGATACCAGTACTAAAGTTAAGCTGGGTTGTTCATTGGTTCCAATTCATGCCTAGTCGATGCTGGGGTCATGTTTTTCCTATAAAATAAAATATGAAAGAATTATTTTTTTCTGTAAATCATTTAAAACGTTCAGATTTCTCTTGGATGACACAGTGTCTGAAAACTACCCTACCTTCGATATAGTAGGAAGATACCGATGACGACTATCCCACAGATCATGAAGACCACCACAAAGCTGATCCCCACCTTTTGCCCCACTGTTGTTAAAAAGAAAATATCCTCCAATCAAAAATGTAAACTTCCAGTTATTTAGTCTTTTATAATTTTTTAAATAATTTGCCCCGAAACAAATATGTGATACAGAACTTTATGAATAAGTGGACAGACTTTATGTTTTAATGATATTTGTTTTAGATATTCAGTTCAATTCAAGTTTATTTATAAAGCGCCAAATCACAACAAGAGTTGTCTCAAGGCACTTCACATAATAAACATTCCAATACAGGTCAGTTCATTAAGCCAATCAGAAAAATGTTTCCTATATAAGGAACCCAGCAGGTTGCATCAAGTCACTGACTAGTGTCATTGACTTTACAGCAATCCTCATACTAAGCAAGCATTTAGCGATAGTGGAGAGGAAAACTCCCTTTTAACAGGAAGAAACTTCCAGAGGATCCTGGCTCAGTATAAGCAGCCATCCACCACGACTCACTGGGGATCGAGAAGACAGAGCACGTGCGCGCACACACACACACACACACACAAACACACAAACACAAACACACACACACACACACACACACACACACACACATTACCTGAGATGGCTTTTTCATGCGAGGTCTGGTTATTTCCTGGTGAAAGCGTAGAGTTCTCAAATATACAGCATTGTGAGATGTTTTGTACTATTCCTGCAAAGATAAAATAACTGCATCTCTATCATGTATTCATTATATAAATACCACATTTGTATATAAAGAGTTGTTAAAAGCAACATCATTTGAGTCAGGCAGTATAGGCAGCCTCCTCCCCTTCCGGTTGGCTCACGGGTCCCCAGAAGAACGAAAAAGTTGATCAGAATCAGAAAAACTTTATTTATCCCCGAGGGGCAATTAAAAAAAAATAACAGCAGAGCAGCATGATGTTGGACATACAAACATTGAATAAATAGGCAATAAGAAAGTAATAAAGCAGCAAGAAGATGGATAAAACAGTAAAATATGCAAAAAACACTAAGTGAATAAAGTGACTAAAGTGTTGTCTGTATAAAGTTAAATATATGGAGAGCCCAAGGAGAGGGTTTATTGGGGATGGTCCTGCAAGTAATGCAAGTCCGCGGGGCTAAAACGCTATTTTCTAATCTGCCTTACGCCCTGGATCACACATATGTTGTACTTCAATTTAAATAAAAACTAATGATGTGTGTTTCGACCACACCAGCCATGTACTTTGAGATTTATCAGCTTGTAAATGTTCGTAATTAGCATGACTACAAATCAGACATCGGCACGTCGCATATATGACGTCACCACCAATTTCAAGTTAGTCTTTTTTTCCTCCAGTAAAGACCATAGACCAAGTCACAGGCTCCAAGATGAATGATCAGCAGTTTTACATCAATTTTCATATTAGGCCAGGTCATGTGGCAAATATTAAATCATTGCTAATAACATTTGACATTTGTGCAAACATTTGTCACATTAATAAAAAACTTCTCCTGGTTGGATAGATTCACTTTTTAAATGAAATACATTTCTAATACTGATAAAGCCTAATAAAGTTATTAGACTTCGGGACTTCACTGAACTCAACAACGGCTGAAAACTAATTATAGAGCTCATGTAAAATGCAAACGTTTCGTATAAACTGATCAGAAACTCATGTTCTTACCCTGTGAGGTCAGTGCCATGCCGTTCCTGCCTCCCAGAGACGACTCGGAGGTTTCTCCCTCGTAGGATGAAAAGCTAGTGGAAGTTCCTGAAAATAGCAATAAAATAAAAAATTGTTTATTTCTACTATTTAGAGACAACGTAAGTGCTTTCCTAAAACCTCTGTTACTAGTTCATTTGTTTTACTGCACAACTAAATTGTATTTGGATCTGGAGAACCCCAAATTATATCATATAATATTTGATAGAGAAGAGGCTTTTCAAAGCAAACAACAATTATTTTTATCTAGACTTAACATGCTGCATTATGAAGGAAAGGTAAAGCACGTGTGCTAGTTTGGCCCACAAACAAACATTACACATTCTGTTAGCAGCTTTATCTGTGCAGCACAAACAAAAACAGCTGTAATTTTGCAGCAATTAAAGATGATGTTACTTTTTTTTTTTTTACCAGTTGGTGATAAATGCTCTTTAACTGACTCTTTCCCTCTGGCTGGAAGTTTAGACGTTTTATTGCTGAACATACCCCAGCCAGCATGTGTGATTTCTGGAGGGGCTGAAACATACCGCAACATGTTTCAATCCTTATTTGCATACAGAGCAGCAAACTGCACCATTTAACTTTTGATGTTGTAAGTTTATTATAAAGTCCATCGTTTCCGTAGTTATCAAATATACATCATCATCATCAGGGGAAATACCTGGACAGAGACAGGAGTTTGCTGGTCTGGAGCATACAGGTGTGTCAACTATCATAAAGAACAAGTAATGACTTTAATGAGGAAATTGCTGCTCATCAATCTGTGAAGAGTTAAAGGTCAATTCCAAATAATTTAGAGTTAATCTACAGCCGACTGGACCAAACTGGTCCCACTCTGTTCTTTCTATATTAGTATTTTCAGGTTATTAATATAATTAAGGCATGCAAGAGTGTTATAAAGGTTAGTGTCTGACACTCATGCAGACGTAGAACTCACTGACTGTGGTGGTAAAGGTGGCGTCATGACGAATAACACTGTGACTCTCTGCAAAGTCAAACACCATCAATCAGAGATTAAAACAACCAATCTACAAGTCTTTGTACCTCCATCATTTGTATTTTTTTATGCAACTGAAATCTTAATTTTAAAACAATTATTTTTTCTGGGAGGCCAAATTTAAAGTAAGAGAATATTTGATCAAGTTTTATGGTGAAAAAACTCTGATTTAATCCAAATATGTAAGTTTAAATCAAAAACTTTTGAACTGCATCAAAGTACATACAGTTAAATGTAGTTATAAACATGGCAGATTCAACTAAACATTTAGTTTAAGATTTCAAGGTAAAATGTAAAAAATAAAATAAAATAAAAAAAGCATGGTGAAGAGATCTCTCTGACTGTGTGAGTCCATTCAACCGTGGATCATTTATTAATGCAGGGAAACTAAACCATGATCTGAACATCAGAAGGACTCTGGGGTGTTTTGGAGATCTTTACATGATGCTTTTGTTTTGGTAGGCTACTTCCTTTTAATGATAGTCTGAATTTGTGTGTTAGCTAAATATTTAAGCTAACTCAAATCTCATTAAGATTTAGACTTAACTTTTTTCTACTTCAGTCTGATTATACATTAGTTCACAAATATATAAGCAGATGCTTACCTGTGGCGTTTGGTGATTCTGTAGGGATTTGGGGTTTTGCTGAAAGAAAAATGAAGACAGTTTGTGAATCGGTGTCATAATAAACAAAACAGTTTGAGATGTTAAGTGTGAGAAACCGAGACTTCTTATTTGAAAAGATGACTGAACCAAGAAAAACATGACCAATAACGAAGGATAACGTTCAGGTGTTTAGGTTTTCCCAGGTCCAAAACTTTTTAACAATGAGCTAAGAAAAAGCAAACTGTATAAAATCTGATGACAAAGCAACTTCTTCCCATCTTAGCCATAAATTAAAGAGAAGAGTCTGAGTGTGTGACACTTTATTTTAAATGGAATAGCTGCATGCTGAAGCTCATCCATCAGTGAAACAGCTGAGGTCACAGACTGAGAACTCTCCGTTACTGGCACAAACACTCTGCTGTTGTGTAAACTCAGATCATCATGATTAATGTGCAAAAAGGAGAAAATTACTTTTTGAATAGGATTAACTTTAATTTTGACATGTCCACTGCAGTTCCATCATCTTCATCTAAGCTACATTCAGATGTATAAACTATCAAAGTTCTGAAGAGAACAAAAATGTAAGGAAAGGTTTTTGCTGCTGTCAGCTGCTCATAACGTCTCCATGGTAACCTGCATCTCAAACTCCCTGAAAGCAAACTTAGGAACAGGAACACAAACTTATCAGTAAGCCTCAGATGAACAGCTGCTGTGTGAAAACTAGAAGTTGTTTTAAAAATAAACAACAAAATGGAACGGTTATATTTTCCTGCTGTTTTTATAGAAGATATAACAAGTTGAAAAGACCCATCACTCCCAATTTTTAAAAGGAATTAAGCCAAAAATAGAACTTGTCTCTGAAAACTTGGGTGTGTTCTCCTACATTCTGGTGTAGTCTATTTATGCTTTTGCAATTTTGGCTTGCTTTTAGCACCCCCTAGTGTTCGTTAGTAAAAGCAAAAGTGAAACCTATCTCCTCACTGGGCATTCGTCTTTTTAACACCTTAATCTAACTGATAAAATGTCTCCTCAGCCTTTATTAGAGTCTACAGGTGTGACTCCTCACTAAATAAAACAAATTAGCTCTGATGATGATCTAAAACATGCAGGAAACGTGCTGGAAGCAGACTGCAGCACTGATGTGTCGGCTCTACGTCACTAATGGCAGTTTCACATCTGGGCCTGGACCGGGCTGGGTGGTGTCGGTCCGCATCCTGCACGGGTAGAGTTTGTTCATACACTTCTCATGAATGGGGAAATCTCTGAGCATGTGGGCAAAAGACACGCGGGAAAGTCCGGCCGTGAGTGTGTGTGTGGAGAAGTCTTTCTCCACACGAAAATAGCATGAGGTGATGAGTAAATCTGTATGCAACACAGAAACACAACGATAAAATCCAAAACAATTATAGCAGTAAGTAGTCCCTGATTATCTGGAAGTCCGATTTCTATAAACAGACCACACAGAAGTAAAATTTACAGAACAAAGACCTTAAGTCATTCATACTTCCCTTCCAAAGAACTAGATTTCTCTTAAGTCATCTTGAGTCATTCTTCAGATTTTTCTTTGGAGTTTGGGTGTTTTTTCCCCAGATTTAGCTGCAATGTTGCAACAATTAAACATAAGGTTGCTACTTTACCACAGTTATAATGGGGGGTTTTCCATTTGGCATGAATCAATTTCATTTACTTCACGGCAGCTTGAATTTCATTTTCTTGCTGAACATACACACCAGTGATGAAATGTAAGGCTGTCATGCAGTTTTCTGGAGGGATTGAAACATTCTTCATTCTTCATTTACATCTAAACTGATAGATTATCATGTTCTGTAGATCAGAATCAGAAAACTTAACAGACTGAGGCGTCTGATGTCTTATATGTATGTTATATATGTTGTTATATATATATAATATAACACACACACACACACACACACACACATATACATATATATTCCTAAGAATCTGAAGACTTAACATCCAATTGGAGGATGTAGTGTTTGTCAAGTCCTGGTTCAGATGTCTCATAATTTTCCCCCATTTTTAAAGACATTATTTCAAATCCAATGTAGATATTTTTCCATTAGGAGTAATACTTTGTTTGCCCACTTTCTTTATTTTACTCTTGAAAACAATTTCAGAAGACTAACTAGTTATTAAAACATGCATGCATGTTGAAGTTACAGACATAAAAATAAAAGGCTAGATCAGTTTTTCATCCACATATAAATGAAATGACAGAAAAGTTGTTCATAGGAGCAGAAACATACCTGGGCTGTTTGAGGGCTGCACCGAAAGATTTGGATCTTCTGAAACAAAATATAAAACAATTTGTTTATTAATTGGACAAATTTGTAAGAATGAAATACAACCTCTCAATACATTTGCCTGACAGGCTTTATGGGTAAAGCAGTTGGTCCCATCATGAAATCTGGGTTTTGCTGTGCTTTTGTGTTTTCCTTATTTGGTTTGGTTTTCATTTGTAATATTTTTCTTTGTTTTTCATGTGTTTATTTTGATTTGAGTTACACACCACACTGTTTTTGTTTGTTTCTTATTTTCTCCATCTCTAGTTAATGTACTCCCATTTCCTGTTTCCTGGTTTGTTGTTTCAGCTGCTACAGAGCATGTTTCGGTGCTTGACACACTTTTTCTTTCTCTCTATTTCATGTTACCAAACATTTTACGATTGCATGTTTTGTTTTGGCTTTCTTTAAAGAGCAAGTCACCCCCAAATCAGCTTTTTGTTGTTGATAAACTATATAAATGAGTCTAACCGTGCTGTAAACACAAGTAGTCAATAATTTGGCACTTTAATGCAAGTCACCTCCTACAAGAAACTTACTTCACTCCCACTTCATGTTTGAAAAATGCAACGAAAGCTGTTGCCTGGCAGACCGAGAGAGCGAAGCCGCTAACAAATACACACACACAGGCTCACAACTGCATTGTGACATCATAATGTACCAGTTAACATCATAGCATTCCTCTTAGCAAATAGCGGTGGCAGATTTAAATTCAAATACAGTGCAGAGTTTTTACCTGACAACGGCACAACACTGACAGTTTTAGGCAGAATATTTATATTTTAACTAAGATGCACTGAAGTGCCAAATTGTTGATTACATGTGTCTACAGCACAATTAGGCACTTGTTTATATAGTTTATCAGCAAAAAAAAGTTGATTTGGGTGTGACTTGCTCTTTAAAATTTAAATATTCTGCCTAAAACTGTAAATTTTGTGCCCTTTTCCAGTAAAAATTCTGCACTGCATTTGAAATTAAATCTGCCATTGCCAGTGTTTTCCCTACATAGGCTCAGGCGCGGCGCTGCACCACGACTGAAATTCCAGCACCACGCCTATGAGACACCCCCCCCCCCCCACACACACACACACACACACACACACAGAAGCACGGAAGGGAAGCGCTCTGCGCACAATGACCCACCTTTCAAAATAAAAGCAGAGTAGCTCTGTTCTGTGGAAAAAATAATGTTTTTATTCATTTACCAGCAGAAAATGTTGGTATATTATCAGTTTTAATCAAAAGTGGACCAAAAATAATACAAAAAGTACGTTTTATTGTTATTTTGTTATTTAAGGAACAACCTAAACTTTTATTTTTATGTCAGGTCGTTTAACTGTGGCTAGAAACAAGCAGCGCTTGTTGCCATGATGCAGCGGAGTACGGTTCTGTTACAAATGCTGTCCTTGTCCTCCCGTACTTGCAGAACAAACTTTCTGGTGTACTTGCCAAGAACATCCTTGTCTAGTACACAAGAACTGCGCCTTGGGCTTCCTGACAGGGTTGCGGAAGGCGCTTTATAAATAAAGCTTTGATTGATTGAGAACGTAGGCCTGGGCAAGATATCAAAAATATATCGTTATTGAAATTTCTGACTCTTATCAAGATAATTTTTCCTATGTCAATAAATTTGACAAAAAAAAAAAATGAAAATATGTGTGTAGGTTGGCAACGTTCATGTCCCTGTACCACCTTGAGTCATATAAAAATGTGACTCAACGTAATACATGTGACAGACCCATCTAGTGGACAACTTTTGTTTCTGTGCATACCTGTAGTTATCCGTTTATTGAGGGGAAATCCTCAGTATATCGTGATATTGATTTTAGGCCCTACTGTCCAGCCCTACAAGAACGTACTAGCGTCCTTGTGTATTAAGAAACGGCCTGCGTGTGTGTGTGTGTGTAAGAGGCTCCGCCCTCTCAGTCCAGCAGGCAACAGTATTTGGTGCATTTTTCAAACAAGAAGTGGGAGTGGAGTTAAGCCTGATTCATGCTTCTCCGTCAGCTCCGCAAGAGACAGACACGCACGGATTGACGGAAGCGTTTTGCTCTCATACTTCTCCGTCTCCTGGAGAGTGTTGCAAAGCAATTCCCCAGCAGGACAACAGAGGGTGTAGCGCTGTTCTGTGGTATCCTGTCATGTATCTGGTCCAAGATAGTGTGTTTATATTGTGTTTGTTGTTTATAAGATACTTTTTAACACAGACAAATTTGTCTCTCATCCTCCTCCACCTCTTCATGCGCTCGCCACCTCTAAACCCACATTTCCTGTAATTTCCGTCCACAAATAAAACGCTTGCTGCGCATCTTTTCACTCCTCCAGTCACGGGGAAATTAAACGTTCATGTTTTTAGAGTTTTTTCACGAGGTATTCTTCAAGCTTTTCCGTGTCTGCCGCTAGTTATTCTCGCCTCTCTTTATGTTTTTGAGGGCGCAATGCCAGCGCTGTAGACGACAGCGGCGTCCTGACCAATCACAAGCTTGCATTGTCTGTCTTGACTGACGGATGTTTAGAAAAGAGAGCTCGACTCCGTCCGTCCTTGCGGAGCTCTCCGGCAGGCCCGCAAGGACGTTGCGTGTCTCCGCACTGACTCAGACGGAGAAGCATGAATCAGGCTTAAGACTCTGGTAAGGGGTGACTTGCTCTTTAAAATAAATGGCAATAAACTTCTGTTTTTGCCTAGAATCTTATCTGCAGCTCTTCCTGGACGGGTCCTGTAGCAGAAATAAAAAATGGAACAGGAACTTGAGATGAGTGAAGGGGTAGATGAAACATGAGAGGAATACTGTTGCTTCCATGTGCTGATGTAAATAGGTTTTATCTCTTGTGAAGACAGCAGGAGACGATCATTTTTAGTGATTAGAAAAGAGCAGTTGACACCTTTCTGGGTCCCTGCATAGTGCGTACATAAAGGGGTGAAGAGCTGTGCAAAAAAATCTATTTTAATGCGGAAGCTGTACAGAGTCTGGACCGCATCCATTCCACATTCAGTGTGAAACTGGCTTAAAGCTGCAAACAAGCTAGGATTTGAATGTAAACACGTTCACGGAACACTCATCCCTCGCCTCAGGTATCTTCCCTGCATCCGCCTCCACCGAAAACCCCACATTGCCATAGGAAACAAGATTGTGCTAAACACCAGTAACCATTTACTAGGTCCAAACGTCTGTGACTTCAAATGGTGTTTTTCTTTATAGAATTCTGGTAGGTTGCCATAAAGCAGAGGTGATAGAAGCCAGCTGTTTTTCCTTCTCTGATATTATTGAGCAGAGAATCTCTCACACACACTAGTGGTACTCTGTTGCTAAATAAGTTATGAGTGGAGGACCCAGGGAAGTGCTGCGGTTCGGCAAAACCGACAACCAATGGTTGCTTTTATGCCCGGATCACACTGTGCAATTTTTGGCTATTGCATTGGATTTTTCATGTCACAGTGTGAGAACCCCGGAAAGATGTCACACTGTATGGCGCAAGATCTTGGTGAGGCAGACTGCACAATGTCTCTCTCCAGCAGGACACGCTGCGTCATGAGCGCACCTCCCAAAGCATACGTCACTATGCAGACCGCTAACCAAAACAAAGCTGAAAAAAGTTACAACACGTTTTTTTCCTCAAAGAGGAAGCTTCGTTTTTAAAACCCTCGCTTTGGCGTCAGGCTCATTTGGTCGTGAGATGACTCAAAAAGCTGCCGCAGAGCTGGTCACACTGTACGTTCACAGCATGGTGCACAAATATGCAAATCACCCAGACGATGACCGTTTTTTGTCACGATTCTGCTCAGGATTTGGCAAAAACCACAGTGTGATCTGGGCTTTAGACAAATGCGAGATAACCACTTTAAATATATATTTTTATCTCTACAATATTTTAGTAGCTATACTATGTTAGAACATTGTTGAGAGGCATAAAAACAATTTTTTTATGCTAACTTGTTTCCCAAATTTGCAGTAACAGCTTTAAAGTGCAAGTCACCCCAAATCAACTTATTTTTCTGATAAACTATTTAAATGTGTGTCCAATCGTGCTGCAGACATGTGCAGTCAATAGTTTTGCACTTAAATGCATTTTAGTTAAACTTTTGATTTTCTGTCTAGAACGTACCATATGATGTCACAATGTTGTTGTGAGCCTCTGTGTGTGTGTGTGTGTGTGTGTGTGTGTGTGTGTGTGTGTGTGTGTGTGTGTGTGTGTGTGTGTGTGTGTGTGTATTTGTTAGTGGCTCCACCCTCTTGGTCTGCTAGGCAGCAGCATTTGTTGCATTTTTCAAACAGGAAGTGGGAGTGGAGTAACACTCTGGTAGGGGGTGACTTGCTCTTTAAGTCACTTAAAGAGCAAGTCACCCCCAAAACAACATTTTTTTGCTGATAAACTATATAAATGAATGTCTAATTGTGCTGTAGACGTGTAATCAATAATTTGGCACATTAGTGCATCTTAGTAAAAATTTAAAATTTAAATATTCTGCCTAAAACTGTCAGTGTGTGTGCCGTCGTCTGCACTTCTTGAGGACGCTTAGGTCCTTCAATGTCTGTAGCAAGATGCTGCAGATCTTCTACAAGTCTGTTGTTGAGAGTGTAATCTCTTCAGCCATCGTCTGTTGGGGTAGTAGCATCAGAAGCAGGGACCTGAAAAGGCTCAACAGCCTAATAAAAAAGGCTGGTTCTGTTCTGGGGACGACTGTGGAACCACTGGAGGAGATAATGCAAAGAAGCATTCTCCAGAGAATCAAGAAAGTTATGGACAACCCTGAGCATTCTCTTCACAAGACTGTCCGACAACGGAAGAGTGTCTTCAGTAAGAGGCTTCTTCAGTGTCGCTGCAACACTGACCGCTACTGGAGATCCTTCCTGCCAACAGCCATTGTAATATACAATAACTCTTTGATGACTTGATTATCATTATTATTCTGAGCTACTACAGCAATCATCAATTTCCCTCTGGGATTAATAAAGTATTTTTGAATTGAATTGTCAGGTAAAAACTCTGCACTTCATTTGAATTTAAATCTGCCTTCGCTATTGGCTAAGTGGTACACTATGATGTTGTCTGGTACATTATGATGTCACAATGTTGTGAGCCTGTGTGAGTATTTGTTACCAGCTCCGCCCTCTCAGTCTGCCAGGCGACAGCATTGGTAGGGGGTGACTTGCTCTTTAAATGTTTCAGATCAGCAAACAAATGTAAAAAACCATACAGAGATAACCTAAACGATGTGTTGCTTTTTGAGATATTTTAGTCTACTTCATATTGTCATACAGGCTTTTATTTTACAGCTCCATCCTGAATCAGGTACCTGGATGGTTTCCGTGCTTGTCTGGACTCAACCATGCTCACCTGGGACTGCTTGAACATTTCAACCTTTACGTTTTTTTTTATTATATAAGCTCCTTGAATCCATAGAAACAGTCCCAGATAATAGTCATCATCATCATCATCATCATCATCATCACAAGCTTTATGGAGACCAGACACAGTCTGGTCCGGTACATTATTTAGCAAGTGGGTCAATTACTCTTTTATACAGGTCCTGGATAGTTTAGATAGCATTTTCTCCCTTCAGTAAATATAATCATCAACTGAAAACTGCATTTACTCAGGTTATCTTTATCTTCAACTGAAATCTGTTTACTAAAAATCTGAAACACTTCAGTGGCAAAAACAGGAGCAATATGTAAGGAGGGAAAAAATTTTCATAGCAATGTGAGTCTTGATCACTGCTGTTCTGAGCATCAGGTCTACAACTTGTTAAGTTTGAATCAGCAGAGAGAGAGAGAGAGAGAGAGAGAGAGAGAGAGAGAGAGAGAGAGAGAGAGAGAGAGAGAGAGAGAGAGAGAGAGAGAGAGAGAGAGAGAGAGAGAGAGAGAGAGAGAGAGAGAGAGAGAGAGAGAGAGAGAGAGAGAGAGAGAGAGAGAGAGAGAGAACACTTACTTATACACTCAAGGTTTGATTCTTGCCATGACCCGCTGTCCTCGCACTTAATGAGAGATGATGTTCCAGCTTTCCTAACATAACCTTGAACACAAGTGTAGCGAAATGTGTAGGTGTCCCCGAAGCAGTTCACTGATGGAGGTATAGTAAAGGTCAGCAGAGGAATAGTTGAACACGAACATTTTCCTATAGGAAAAATCAACACAGAGTATCAGAAAAACTCCCCTACAACAGATCTTGTACAGTAGTTATTTTTCAGAAATTGTTTTTTCAGTATTTATTTATTTATTTTTGTGGAACACTTATGTCATTTATTTGTCTTTGTCTTCTTAACGAAACAAAAAGTTTTGAATTGTTTTTTGTGGATATTTTGTTGAATCCATATTTACATGTGGGGATTGTCACATACTTCATTGACCCAGCATTAACACCCTGCCTATAGACCTTTGAGCATCATTTGCGGCCCGCACCAACGTGTGAAAAAAATATCACAAACCATTTTTTTCTAACAGCCAGCTCCTTTTTGATTAGCTATTTGGACAAAGCAAATACATATTGAATTGTTTTTTTTTTTATTTGTACTGATTTCGTAAAAAAAATGTCAGCCTTGCATTACATTTTCAACAAATATAATGCAAATTAATCACACGCAATAAAAAATAACTATCGGTCAGCAGAAAAAGGAGAGTATATTTCGCTCTTACCCAGGCTGGTCAAGCGCGCTGTTCCAAGCACACAAATCATAACAACACTAGCAGACCGATAGAAACGAGCCGGATCCATCTGGCAGCTTTGTGATGAACTAAAACATGTTCCTTGTTTAACTCCGAACCGGTAAAGTACATGTTCTTTCTCCACAGTTTGGGGCTTCATCGAACGCTTTCGCTTTCACTCTACCTCCCCTTTATGCTAATTAGTCCTTTTGAACGCCATGTTTGTAGTTTAGGTTAGGTAGGACATGTGTTTTTCTGGTCCTCCGGGCACCAGGAGGCGCATTTGACGCAAAGCGGAAGTGAACATTCTTGCCGTTTGTTGTTGTTCCGCTGCTCCGTAGCTACGGTGAGGAGGAGAGGAGGTAAATGTTCCGCTCCACGTTTTAAAATAAATTGATACCACACAACATCTAATTCATATTCATTCATGCATGAAACTTAAAAGCTTAAAAACGAACTAAAATGATTAATAACTGGTATTTGTGACAATCAGGGCATTCATGTTAGCATTAGCTTTCATGCTAACCTCGATTGTGAAAGTTCAATAAATCTCCTGAGGTGTCTTTTATAATTTAAACTGCTAGATTACACACGTTTACCTATCTTTATAGCAGTGTGCTGATTAACAGAGTATTGCTCCTGTTGTTGAGGTCGGAACTGGACTCTGATTATGTGTTTGCGCGGCGACAGGCTTGCTAACAGGCAGTCATGTCGCTGTACGATGATCTCGGCGTTGGTGCCAGTGACCCCAAGACCGAAGGCTGGTCCAAGAACTTAACGATGCTGCAGTCTCAGCTGAAGGTGAAGAAGGCTGCTCTGACTCAGGCTAAGGTAAAATCCAGATCCCACACTCTTTAAAGAGAGCACAAAGAACACGTGAATAGAACGAAGATCAGAATGTTATTAAAACGGCCCAACAATAATTTGTCATGGCAGTTTTAGGACACGATTTGGTATATGAGTTTTTGGGAATGATTTTAGCAAATGTTTAAGAACCCTGTATTACCACTTTGTGACTAACAGGCTGTCTCCAAGAACAAAATCTACATTTCTCAAACTGCATTTTGACACGTAAAATGAGTAATTACAACATCAAGGTGATTCCCAGAGTGATCAGCTGTATTATATAGTTTTTGTAAAGTAAATAATGTACAAAAACAATGGGAATTTGTTTGTTTTTCATCCCAATAAAATCAAACGCATCATTCTGATCAGGTTTAATGAAGCCGGTGGTTTGATTTAACTATTAAGAAAAACACTGACAAATACTATTAAAAAACGTCTTTAAATATATTCTGAAAGTCAAACAGTAACAGTCTAATCTGTGGTCGTGTTTGTGTGTAGACCCAGCGAATGAAACAAAGCACCGTTTTAGCTCCGGTCATTGATCTAAAGCGAGGAGGAACCAGTGATGAGCGACAGAACATTGATACCCCTCCTCATATAGCAGCTGGACTCAAGGTCTGTCCCACTCACTTGATAATTTCTCATGGTACTGTGATAATTAGTTTTTGTTTAATTTTTGTGTTTTGTTATTTGACTGGTTTGCAATATGTCTTGCATCCATACATTTATATATTATATATAACTTGTCCTGCCTTATGCTTCCTTTAGGATGCAGCACCCAGTGGTTTCTCCTCCAGCGATGTGCTCATCCCGTTGGCCGACGAGTACGACCCCATGTTCCCCAACGACTACGAGAAGGTGATGAAACGTCACAGAGAGGAACAGCAGCGCAAGAGGGAGCAAGAGCGTCAGAAGGAGATCGAAGAGAGAGAGAAGTATTATCTTTTTTTCTGACACCCTAATCGATTGTTCAAATAAAAAATAGTTATTTGTGGGGTCTTGATGCGCCTGTAGTCCCACTTTCAGAATCATTTAAGAGAGAAATGTTGAACGTGATGTTCTTTTAGGAGGAGGAAAGAAAGACACGAAGGTGGTGGAGGAGCTCCGAGTGGCTTCTCTCGTTTCCCAGCTACAGAGGAAGACTCAGAGGAGGAGGAAGAATATGAGAAAGAGTGGAGGAAACGAAGTGAGTACACATGGACGTGTTAACAATATGGTAATATAACAATCATAACTAGGTCTTTTATTAGTGCATCAGAAACATCCTTGTCATTTTTTAATTGCTGCTCTTCTTTTTATCTTGCTATGTACAATATGTAGATTGACCAGAATGTCTGTTTGCAACCTTATTCACACGTGACTTGTGAATTATATCAACCTGTAGGCATGGGCGGCATCCAGGTTGTACCACGGTGTACTGTATTACCTGGACTAATTTAATAATGATGACATAAGCCTTAAGTGGAATTCCCAAACAGTCGGTTTGGATCTTCACTGTTCAGAAACTGAATAACAAACACTATAATTAAAGCAATAACAACATAACACACATAAAATTAGCAACTTTTAAAAAAGAAACTTATAAAAAGGGTTTTTTGCCTGAAAAACCAGCATGTTTACTTTTTCCAGCTTTAACCTCTGACTGCTAAACATCCACTTCGACGAGCTTGTGGCACGAACATAAGGGTACTTTGGTGCTAGTCGCAACATCTAGGGAAGGCTAAGGGCATTGTCGTCTCTTTTAGTTACAGGCTCCAAACAGAAGTCTGCTATTTCAGCTACGGCTCGCTCCTCTGCGCTGCTGACTGGGCGTGCATCTTTCTCTGACGTCTTTTGTTTGCACAAATTACCTCATCAGTGTTTACCGGCTCTCCTTTTAACCCTTTAATGCATAATGGTCACTACAGTGGTCATGTACTCAAAATTGTTATTTATTTTTTTATTTATTTTTGCTATTATGAACAGCTGTTAAAGACTTTATTGCATTTGAGCCCCTCCATTTGGACTTCACTAAGTCAAGCCAGTATATTTCATGTTCAGAGCGCACGCTGTCCACTGAGGTGGACATGTGATACATTATTAGTAAATTATTAAATGTTGCAAAAATATTTGTTGAAATTTGTTTCATTCACACCTAAAGATGAATGAAAAAAATTGTTTAAAAAAATCATGGTTGAATATTTCATAATTCATGTTTGCTTCAAACCCGAAATAATCCCAAGCTGCAGCAGTTGTGCACTTTTTAGACACCAAGCCAGCTGATTCACAAGCTGCCATTTTCTCTCAGTGCGCCATCTCTGCACTGTTACTTGATGACATCACGTTCATAAACTTTATGGAACAGCTCTAAAATTTGGACAAAACGTTTTTAACTATTTCAGTAAAACTAAGTTCAACTATGCATCCGTTTTATACTTATATGGCCTTTATCTTTTTTATTTTTAATCACTGTTTTTTTCATGACAGTATTGGAACTGACACTGTTGCTATTTTTTTAACACCGGCTGTATACGGTAATACCGCCCAAGTCTAACAACCTGGTGTTAATCAGTAATTATTCCAGCACCAGAATTGGTTAATTATTTTGGATTTTACTTGAATATTCCACTTTTTACCCAGGAGCTTTGTTTTCTTCTACTTGATTTACGCAGCTGGTTCCTGCTAAAACTGTCAGTACATTAATATTTTTCTACATATTTGAGACAAACTACTGTAAAAGCAGGTGTTTTTTCACTTGTTTGGGGATTCACTTGATTTTAAGGCAGCAACATATGATTGTTTTAGTAACAGAAGTTATTCTCAAAATAAAGAATGGTTCAGGATTTGAAGGAAAAGCAAGTTGTTGTTATTGGACCACATTTCGGTCCCAAATAATCTGATGGAGTTTTGTTTTTGATCCTTTTAAAAACCTATGAATGCAACCTTATGCTTCATTTTTCTCATATGAACTACTTTTTGCAAATTAACAGAAAAATAAAGAACGGACATTCTGGTATATTTCTAAACCAGAACCAGGGTCATTTTTACAGCAATATAATTAGTTCTTTCTATTTGCCTAAAGACAGAACTGAAGTTTGTACATTTTTAATCATTTCTCCTGAACAAAATTATTAAAAATGTTTCTTCCAAATCAAATCAAATCAGACTTTGTTATCAGAGCTTTTATCATAAGAAAACCACCAAAAAACCTCTCCTGTTTCTTTATGTTTATAATTTTAGCAGATGCTTTTGTCCAAAGTGACTTGCATCTGGAATGAGGCTAATGTAAGAAAACAATATGTTGGAGACACACACACACACACACGCACACGCACGCACGCACGCACGCACACACTACACACACACACACACACACACACACACACACACACACACACACACACACACACACACACACACACTTATCACAGCTGTAACAACAACAATTGATTTGTTAACAAACATTTGTTGCTTCATCCGTTTTAAACAGTTTTTCGGCTTGTCTGGTGGTATTCTTACTGCAGTTAATCAAAGTATTACACTGATATGACAGGATCACTGAGTGCCCTGGTGTTGTGCTAAATTATCCTTAGTTGTATGTTATTTTCATACTTTTTCTTTTCATGTCAGGTATGGGTGGAGCAGCCATCGCCCCTCCTTCATCACTTGTAGACAAAGACGGTAAGTATAATGAATAGGGTTGGACCATTACCAGCATCAGGGATCTGCCCTGAAGAAGAAGAAACGATCTTTTCTATAGCGCCTCTCAAAAATCACGAGGCGATTCACAAAAACAAAAAATTTAAAATATAAAAAAATAATTTAGAAACTGATTCAAAATATGTTTAAAATAAGCAAAAATAGACAATTGGGATTTAAAAGAAACTATGTAAAGAAAGAGAGAGTGAATAGGAAAGAGGGAAATCAGTGAATCTCGAGGAAGGTGGAATACGGTAGGTGGGGAGAGCAGAATAAAGAGAGAGTGGTGAAGAAGGTCATACAAAAGCCAGCTTGAACAAGTGAGTATTCAGCTGCTTTTTAAAGGAGACCACTGAGTCCACTGATCTCAGGCTCAGGGGGAGAGAGTTCCAGAGTCTGGGGGCCACAGCAGCAAATGATCTGTCACCTTTGGTCTTTAGCCTGGTGCTGCACAACCAGTAGGCTTTGGTCACTGGACCTCAGGGACCTGCTGGGGGTGTAGGGACTAAGAAGATCACCAATGTAAGATGGTGCTTGTCCATGTAAGGCCCTATAGACCAGAACCAGGATCTTGAAATGAACCCTGAAGTTGACTGGCAGCCAGTGAAGCTGGAGGAGAAGTGGGGTGATGTGGGTGTGTTTGGAGGACTTGGTCAGAAGCCGAGCACAGGCATTCTGAACCACCTGTAGACGGTTCAGGGAGGTTCTGCTCAGACACGTGAAAAGAGAGTTACAGTAGTCTAAGCGTGAGGAGAGGAAGGTGTAAATGACAGTCTCAAGTTCTGAGCAGGACAGAATGGGACTCAGCTTAGCAATGTTCCTGAGATGGAAGAAGGAAGAGTGAACAAGAGAACTGACATGAGAATCCAGGGTGAGAGCTGGGTCAAAGGTCACGCCAAGATTCCTGACAGAAGGTTTGGTGTGGGAAGCAAGCTGACCAAGAGAGTCTCTGACTTTGGGAACCAGCTTGCCTGGGGCACAGATGAGGAGGTAGCTTTGTTCTATCATCATTCCCGTTGACGTGCATGTACACAGCTATTCAGATTGTTGGAGTAAAATAATACCCACTGCCTATGTGTGCAACATCTAGCGAGCCTCCCTGCTGTCATTTGGACTACCTGACTTAAATAAATGATGGCCTAATTAATGAGCTCCAGTTTTTAAATATGTGCTGGTGAAGGTTCTCAGTCATCCAGATCATGGTAATCCAAAGGTTTCAAATGAAGGCAACTGGACTTCTTTGGTTTCTTGGAGAGCAAACAAAGAAGTCGATATCCGTTAACAATATTGCTGTATGGCCGAAAACTGTTATTTACTGATATTGATGGTTTTGTCAACATTTATCTTCTGAAATCAGCAGAATTTGTATGGACTAAAAAGGCTGAATGTTTGAATGTAAAGTGCAAAAGTACAAACTAGATTTCATATCTAGTTTTCTAATCTGAAACCAGGGTCAAATTGATCCAAATGAGAGATGAATCCAGACCAAACGCTGCCTCAGTTAATGCAGCAGTCGTCCAGCAGAGGGCAGCATTGGCCTAGAAATAAAGACCTGTAAAACAGATGTATTTTTTTTAATGATTTTACATCATCATTTTCATTAAACAAACATGTTAGAATTCTCCTTATCAAAGGGAATAATTGTGTCTTTATAAACTGTTTAGGTTCTTCGTATACTTATGAAGATGAAGGTCGTCCTGCCAGAGGCTCCAAGGCAGCCATTCCTCCACCCATGTATGAAGACTCCGATCGGCCCCGTTCGCCTCCTTTACCAAGTAGCTCCTTCCTGGCAAACATGGGGTGGGTCAGCCATTTGAGTTTAAACTTTTAAAACACTTCTAGTAGAAGGAAAAAAAAAAACTAAAATTGCCTTAATGGTGTACTTCAAACAGAGGTACGGTGGCCCATAAGATCATGCAGAAGTACGGCTTCAAAGAAGGTCAGGGTCTGGGGAAGCACGAGCAAGGCCTGAGCACGGCCCTGTCTGTGGAGAAGACCAGCAAAAGGGGCGGGAAGATCATTGTGGGCGACGCTGCAGAAAAACGTAAGTCGCGTTAGCGTATTTCTGCTCTTGATCCTACCTTTTTTTGCTTTTTCAACACCGTCTGCTTTAAATAATCTTCATGGGTCAGCTACTTGAAAACCTACTTCAGCTTGTTCTGTCAGCTGATACCAGCTTGTTGTCATGAACTGTGTTCATTTGTGTCTTATTTTGATATCGAGCCGTTATTTTCCAGTGACTTAGTGTATGTGTGTTTCATTGTGTGTGTTTGGTTGTTTTTGTGTGATTAAGCAGCGGGGTCCAGCCAGTCAGCTGGTGCTGAGATTCCAGGAGGAGGCTTTGCAGGTTGGTTTCCTTTTACCTTACTCACTGTTTGTTTGTGTGTTTTACCCTCACATTCTGTTACACCAGTTAATGCAGAGCTAAACGTTCTATAGCAGCGGTTCCCAAACTTATTTAGCTGCGCACCCCCCAGCCCCCACATCAGGGCATGGCTATATATATATATATATCAGACATCAAGCTAAACAGACAGGGTTAAAAAAATATGATTGACCTTTCTCCCCATCACTTTCATTTTTTAAATAGTAATTACCGTAAATCCTCTAATACAGACCCGGGCCTGTATTTGACTCAAGCTCATCAAGCTCCAGGCCTTTATTGGAAGAAGGGCCAGTATTAGAGGCAGGCCTCTATTTCTAATTGAGCAAAATGAACTAATGGTTCGTTGGAGTTTTTGACAATTAATATTGCGCCCACATTTTCAAAGTTAAACACATTTCTTTTAACAACGGTAGTTTCTGCTTCAGCCCTCCCCCTGCGCAGCGGCCGCAAACTCACTGATGCGCCTGCAGCCTCTCGGAGTTCCTGCTGCTCTAAACATTAAAATAATTATTTCATTTTCTGTTCCTCACTTCTGATGACCTTCAATGGTGTCTGTTTGTTGCAACCACCAGGTACAAAAACTAACTTGTTTTTATTTGACAATTTTTCTGTCCTGCCTGTTTATTATCTTCCTGCATCTCCTCTCAATCCTAAAGAGAAACTGCTACCTGGGTTCATATATATTCACCTCATGAGTTACCTTTGAACTGCAGTTCTAAAAGATCTACCGACAGCAAAAACAGCGGAGCGCTCGCTGTTTGGCGGCCGTATCAGTGATCAGTGCGTCGGAGGACAAGGTGATGCGCCCCGCTCCACAGCATGCAGTGAAACGCATCAGGTGCAAATAAAAGACAGAAAACATTAAAGGAAATGAACTGACACGAACGATCGCGTGTTAAATTAGTTTTTGAGGTGGCGACACCTGATTGTTACTGTGGCCGTGCTCAGGAGGCAGATCTACCGACCGCGAAAACAGCGGAGCGCTCCCTGCTTGCCGGCCGCATCAGTGATCTGTGCGTCAGAGGACAAGTTGATGCGCCCCGCTCCACAGCAGCGATACACATCAGGCGCAAATAAAAGACAGAAAACATTAAAGGAAATGAACTAGGGCTGTAGCGACGCCTCGATGACGGCGACGGCTCGATTCTAAAAATTTGTCAACGTCAGATCCGGTAGTCGACGCACCACGCCCACTTGTTGCATCCCCAGGAGTTTGTAAATAGAGGAGGAATCGGCCTGTTTTCCCTCTAGTTCGCCCTCTTCTCCGCCTTCACTAACATCTCCGCCAAATACCGAAGACCCGGAACAATGTCCGTCCACTATTAGATTCCTTTCCTGTTTTGCCCGCCTTCATCTCCCGGCAACGGACAACAACTTCCGGGGTCAGATGCGCTGCTTCGTGTCTATCGCAGATGTAGAACATCACCTGGAGCGTTTCTCCCTTCATTAAGGAGCTTCTTTCAGACATTAGGAGAGCTGTTTTGGTGGTAGCAGTCTCTCCTCCGTGCTGGTCTGTTTGCTGCTGGGTGTTTTTGGTTTATTTAAATTTGGTAACTTCAAATTAACGTTGGTAAAGCTACTGTTAGCATTTTCGCTAACAGCTTCTTGCGTTGGGATAAGCTGTTACGTTTTGGTTTAGAGTTCATCTTTTTTTGTGGCGTAGATCTCCCTTTTATTACATTTAGAGTGTTGTGGGTTTTTGGTTTCGTTTAAGATATCACCTTGAGTTTGGTTTAACCACCCAGTTTAGAGTTGGACCTTTGGAGATTCTTATTTTGCTCCAGAACCCTGTAATCTTTGCCCAGTTGGACATCCCTACTTATTTGTACTTTTGTTTTAATTCCCCACAGGCAGAATTAGTTTTATTATTCCCAACCTGTGGATGGAAAGGTTTATGTTTTTTTGTAGTTGTAAATAAACCTGATCATCATTTTAACTTTTAAATCCCGTTATTGTCCCTTACTTTTTGCACACGAGCCAAACTCCCCAGGAAGAGTCGTAACACCACTCGCCTCACGCACATAAGTGACCAAAACAAAGCAGTATGGAGACGCTCCATCTCTCCGACCACCTCTCAGGCAGCAGCCTGCACTCCCAAGTTCAACATGTCACCAGAACATAACCAACCAACACAATAAAAGCAGTGTTTTACAAAATAGAAGGCCTGTAGTGTTTATTCTCTTACAGTAACAATTTA
This sequence comes from Nothobranchius furzeri, assembly GCF_043380555.1. NCBI lineage: Eukaryota > Metazoa > Chordata > Actinopteri > Cyprinodontiformes > Nothobranchiidae > Nothobranchius > Nothobranchius furzeri. The sequence continues at coordinate 60,751,023 of NC_091741.1, read as the reverse complement.
TCAATTTTTTTGAGGAATTTATTAGAGATTTTTTTGGTTTTTATTAACTGGGCAATAGAAAAATAATCATTAGATTAATTGTCTAAATAGTCATTAGAGTAGTCGACTATTCGATAAAATAATCGTCAGAATAATCGTTTTAAAAATAATCGTTTACCCCCAGCCCTAAAATGAACCGACATGAACAATTGCGTGTCAGTACCTACGGTCTGGCACAGCGCGTTGCCCCCCACCCCCTGAGCGCAGAAGCTTGTCACCTGCTGACAGCAGGCTGCTGTCTTTTCCAAGGGCTGCATCTTGCCGGTCATTATCACGTGACAGCAACTAGTCGACGACAGGCATAAAAAGTCACTATAGTGAAGTTGACTAGTTCATACACCCCCTACTGCTGCTCTCCAGAGTGTTCTGCAGCATAATCAGCACGTTCTCTTTGAACTTGATAGTGTAATGACCTGGCTGGGGTTGTAAGCCAGGTGCATTCTGGGTATTGTGTTATATGTGTTTCCTATCGTTCTGCTAGTTCCTATGTGCTGATTTGCGTGTTGTGTGAGTGTTATGTAAGCCACAGGGAAGGTGATGTGTGTTCTGTGGAGCGGGTTGAATTAGCATGGTTAACTGACACCGTGACTCTGTGTGGTAGGAGCATGATAGAGGATCGTGTCTGTAGCGTTACAAAGCATTGAAGAAAAAGCCTAATAAAGGTCTGCGTGAACCTCTACTGCCTCCTGCTGGTTGATTTGGGGACTATAACCCTGGGACGCTCATACTTGCTTGTTACCACATTCCACCCGGCCACAATAAGAGACCGGCCATTATTTACCTCCGCTGACTCCGACACCGGCCAAACTTGGAGACCCTGCCTTTAATTGAATACCGGCCTGTATTGGAGGATTTACGGTAGTGGTGGGAATTCCGGCTCTTTTTAGAGAGCCGGTTCTTTTGGCTCAGCTCACCAAAAAGAGCCGGCTTTTTCGGCTCCCAAGTGGCTCCTCAGATTTTCTCTTGCGTAGAGTACATTTATAACCAAAATAATGCAAAACTGTATGTAAAATGATTTACTAATGTAAAAAAATGCAATATATCACATATTTATCATTTCTATGGATTTAATAACTGAACACTTTAAGAAATCTCCACTTTCCGACTGCTGGCGCTCATTTTCTCACCGGCTTCGTCGCACTCTCCTCCCTCTCGCTCACCTTTTTCCTCCTCCTCGTTCCCTCTCGTCTCCCTCCACCCGCATGTGCTCTGCTGTGTGTCTGAGTCTGATCCTCCCTCTTCCCGCCCCTGCTGCTCTGTGTGTGGACAGTCTGGACACACAGTTACACATGTTGACCAATCGCCTGTAGCTTTCACCAAAGCAAGAGGGGAGGGGAGGGGAGGGGACGGCTCTCAATGATGAGCCGGCTCCCGTCGTTCACTTCAAAGAGCCGGCTCTTAGAGCCGGTTCGTTCACAACTGACACATCACTAATTTACGGTAATAAACATTCAATACCATTACAATTTCCTTTGATTTAATTTTAAATAAATATTTAGAGTGCCCAGGTAGCACATCAACAATGCAATTTAACGCTTTCTTAAAGTAGGAACGTTTAACCTGTGCGGCCAGAGCTCTCTCCTTCCTTCTGCTCTGCGTAAACCTGAACTGGTCACCTACTTGTGCGTAATCAAATGTCTATAGGGGAAAAGATGGAAAAGCCATGAGGTTCACTTTTGCCTCAGACCGACTTATTGCTGTTTTATGGTGGCTGAATCTGCGATCCGCTGCCACGCGGACTGGAACAACAAATGCTGCAGTAACATGAGATGTGGTCAGGTTCATGAGGAGTCACTGGCTGGAGCGGACCCGACTTTCATACGTCATCCCAAAATAGAAGCTAATATCTTAATTTGACCTGGAATGAAAAATGTTATAAAACCTCTTAAAAGTTTCTGTTTTTTTTTATCACGGAGGAGGCAGCGCTCATTTCTGCCTTCAGTCTGACGGTGCGCCGGAGTTTGCACAGCGTCCGCGCTTATTGACTCTGTGTGTGTGTGTGTGTGTGTGTGTGTGTGTGTGTGTGTGTGTGTGCGTGCGTGTGTGCGTGCGTGCGTGCGTGTGTGTGTGACGTGTGTGTGTGGCACAGCTCCATGAGCTGCACCAGTCACCGCGTCTCGTTATTGGCGCTATTTAAACCAATGTTGTAAAATAACTTCTGCCCAGCCCAGATGTGCTCACTTGTGCACCCGTGAGCCGTGGTTCCGCTGGAACGCGTCTGACCTCTGACAGACGCACTCTGAGCTTCAGATCTTCAGCAAGCTGTTAATAGCCTGACACATTTAGAATACTGTCCCACAGTCAGTGTGCTAATATAATAATATAATAATGCTAAAATGCTCAGATGGGAATCATTTCTTGATTTATTTAGTTACATCCACAATGTTCTGTGTGTGAGGTTTACAATGTCAGAACACCTGCATGAGACAGGTGTTAATTACAATCTGCCAGAATGACTCACCACCTTCAGATTCCTCCATCATTGTTAAAAATGATCAAATAAGGAACATATCGGCGTGCGCAGGCCAGAGTGCTGAAGCTCGGCACATTGTTATTATGAAGCTAGGGCACATGCGGAGGACACACGCGCGTGCTCGCAAAATATACTTGTTTTCAATTACATTTATTGGGCCCACTTACTTTTTCTTTGGCCCACCCACAAATGAGTTTCTGACTACGCTAATGGTGATATATGACAGACTTCTCTGAGCTCCGCAGCCATTACACTTTTCACTTCGCGCACCCCCTAGCGGCAGGGGGTGTGAGCACCACACTTAGGGAATCCCTGTTCTATAGCATCGCAGAGAGCGTGAGATAATTATGATGGTCTGTTAGTGACACTGGGAAGAAATGGAAACTAACAAGAAGGCCATGTTGATATTAAAGTGACAGTGTGTAGTTTCCCAGTTAACAGGGGGCAGTAGACACCTAAATCATTAAAAGCAAGCATTATTTTTGTGTTCAAGTAAGGCCTTACCAACAGATGGCCCTTAGGGTCAAAAATCCTTGGGAGTACAACCTCCAGCAAAATAACAAGAAAATCAGATTCCCTTTCATCACTTGCAATGAGTGAAGAGGTAAATGTGTAAAATAACATTTATTAATGCTGAAAGTTTAGTAACCATTTGTTACAAATAAGTAAATGCATTTTGTCCTCACGGGCTCCCGTAGAAGGAAACATGGCATCCAATATGGCGTCTCCCAGAGACTTAGACCCGCTCCCATGTATTTTAGACTCAATTTTTATGGTTATATGTTATGAAACCACCGATGTGTTTCAACAACTGGGCATCTTTCAATTCATTTACAGCAAAATTTCAATGGATATTTCTAGAGATTAATGGTAAAAACTACACATCGTCACTTTAAATTACAAATGCAAAGAAAAAAGGCAAAATTGTGCTTTGGAACCCAACTATACCTGTTGTTGTTAATTACAAGGGTTCCATTGTGTGTTTGACTGAGTAACAAGATGCTTGTGCAACTTTGGAAAGTCTTAAAAAGTGGAATTTTAAAACACTTTCCAGAAATTCAAAAGTGTAGAATTTTTTGTGCATTCTTGCTGTCGACTATTGTTCTCTAACTATGTGCAAATGTCCACCCTCTCAGAGGGAAAATGATGTAGCATTACTGAGATGAACTAAATATCAATGGAAATCTTAGATCTGCAGCTGTCAAAAGGATTTACCTTGTTAGCATAAGCGGGCAACACACAGCTGGTTCAATTTCAACCAATTAGGCAGTAGGCACCACGTATAAAAGTACATACAAATAAAAGCTTTGGAAAGGTCTGGAATTTTATATTAGGAAAAGAGCTCCCAGGAGTAAGCTATAAAAGTGAGGTATTTTATTTAATATGAGGTTCGGTCTTTTGGCTGCTTCCACAGCGGATCTTAAAGAACTTCCTTCAGTCTTTCAGCTCCAACAACCTCCAGCATACACACATGCCTCAGCACACGTAAAGCTTATAAAAGTAGTTTAATAACAAACTGTTTCAAAATAAAAGTCAAGTAAAAATAGTGATAAAAAAAACTACAGCGACAGAAACAAAGACCTCTCCTGGACACCAGCATCACAGTTCAGACACATCAATAATGGATTCAAGAACGAGTACTTACCACTGTGTAGTGATACGCTGGTGTTTTGTGCATTACTCTAATAACTGTGATCAGCTGTTTTAGAAATCGGAGTGCAATAATAATCAGGTAAATATTAGCACTAACAAAGAAATAAACTAAACACGAAACATTGATTTTAGCCTGAGTGGAATGACCAGGCTGGATCTAAGCTGGTTTATGGTCCAGGCTGGACCCAAAGAGCTGCGTGTATCACTAGTAAGTGATACACTCAGCGTATCAAAATTAGTTTGAACACAGAAAGTGACGGGTCTTTTTCTCAAACTACTGTACTGGTTTAGTTTTAATGTTTTATCATCAGTAAGGAAACAATAATCTGATGCAGCAACTTAAACATGCATCCATTCTGGTCTGAAGGTCAGAAAAATGGAAAGCTTTTGTCAGATGTAGTTTTAACTTTATACCACTAGGTGTCGACTGATTTGAATTTTAAAATTATTGTATTAGATTATGACAAATTCTTGCTGTAGAAAAGCAGTGAAAGTCACTGTCTTGTTTTGTTAAATCAAAAGTTTATGGACTTGATCATCAAATCAACGGCTGTCTAAAGAGAAAATGCCAAATAAAGAATTGTATCTGAGTCAAAATAGCTCCAATCATTTATAAACCTTTAAGGTTGCAGTGGGAATCAAAACCTTTAGGTTTATTATTTTAATTATTACAACCAATTTCTGAAGAAAATGATATATTTTTTCTCTTTAAACTGCATTAATGTTTTTATTTATTCAGCAAATCAGTTCTCATGAAGTTACTGAAGTAGGTGATGTTTGACCAAACAAAATCATTTGAGCTACTTCTTATTTTAATCCTTTTTCATCAAAATAAGTCCATCAGTGACCTAAAAATAGTTTAATCATTTGAAATGACTGAAGTTTGCACTAGAGAGTGTCAACATCAACACCTATCAAAAAAATCTATCGTTAAATTCTTGTTACCATGGAAATGTACCATCTCTGCTTGGACCCGTGTCTCATCCTTCAATCTGACAAATAAACTGGGGTAATATAAATTAAAAGTAACAAATGCATTTAAAAAAATGCTTAGACAACCCGTAACAAACACTTAATGCTTTTTGCTACAGATGTATTTACACCAGTTACATTAAATAAAACCACAGCAAATTGCTCCTCCTGAATCTGAGGTTCAACAATCCGACGGACCCTCCTCTCCAGAACTCCTGAATAGACCTTACCAGGAAGGCTTAGGAGTGTGAACCCCCTGTAGTTGGAACACACCCTGCGGTCCCCCTTTTTAAATAAGGGCACCACCACCCCGGTCTGCCAGTCCAGTGGGACTGCCCCCAATGTCCACGCGATATTGCAAAGCCACATCAGCCAACACAGCCCCACAACATCCAGAGCCTTAAGGAACTCCGGGTGGATCTCATCCACCCCTGGAGCCTTGCCACAGAGGAGCTTTTTAACCACCTCAATGACCTCAGCACCAGAGATTAGAGATGCCAACCCAAAGTCCCCAGACTCTGCTTCCTCACTGGAAGACGTGTTGGTGGGATTGAGGAGGTCTTCGAAGTATTCTGCCCACTGATCCACAACGTCCCGAGTAGAGGTCAGCAGCACACGTCCCCCCTATAGATAGTGTTGGTAGCACACTGCTTTCCCCCCTTAGGCGCCGGATAGTGGACCAGAATATCCTCAAAGCTGTATGGAAGTCTTGCTCCATGGTCTCACCGAGCTCTTCCCATGCCTGGATTTTTGCCTTGGCGACCATCCGAGCCGAGTTCCGCTTGGACTGCCGGTATTAGGGCTGCAACAAAGAATCGATAAATTCGATGAAAATCGATTACTAAAAGCGTTGGCAACGAATTGCGTCATCGATTTGTTGTGTCGCACAACTCTTCCAAAAGCGCCCCCCCTTCCCGCCCGCCGTTGCGCGCAGAGCAGAGCAAGTCAGATCAGCGCGAGGGAGAGCCGCAGATCAGCGCGAGGGAGAGCCGCAGATCAGCGCGAGGGAGAGCCGCAGATCAGCGCGAGGGAGAGCCGCAGATCAGCGCAAGGGAGAGCCGGCAGATCAGCGCGAGGGAGAGCCGGCAGACTTGCGCTGCTGCGAACCGGTTCCGCATTGTTGCACAGCGATCCAGGCAGCTGCTTCCAGCGCACGGTCCATTCTCAAAGTGGCGCAACCACAAAACTATAATTAGCACACGATCGTTCATGTCCGCACATGTTCTCTATTTTCTGTCTTATTTGTGCCTGAAGCTCGCTACTGCGGAGCTCATCACCTGTGCTGTGGTGATGTCACCTCACTGACGCAGCATCGAAAACGCGCTCTGCGCTTTTCGGTCAGGAGATCCCTTTGATCTGCTCAAAAGTAACTGATGAGGTGAAAAGGTAAGAATCCAGGCAACAGATTTTCTGGAGAATTAAGAGGAGATGCAGGAAGATGAGAGACAGACAGGACAGGAAAATAGTTCAATAAAAACAAGAAAACAAACAAAGTGTTGAAAAGTAAAATGTAGGTAGATTTATCTCCACTACACGTTTTTACCAGTAAAAAGCAATAAGTTCTACACATGTCATATTTATACATCTGATACAATTCAGATCACCTTCAAAACTCAGTCACACACCCAGGGCCGTTTCAAGACATTTTGGGGGCCAAGGCAAAATCCCCCCCCCCCCCCCCCCCAATAACTGGGCTCCCCAGAAGCCTCTGTGTAATTCATGCCCTCTCCAGTAGTGTTAGTTATACGGTGTTTATAAAAGCCCCTCAGACATTACTGACATGTTCTAATATTATCAGATGAAAAACTAAATTATCAGACATGCTGTCTCCTCTGCTTCTTTTATAAACTTGTAAAAAGTAACAAAACCATTTGAAAGCCACTATTTGTGGATTCTCTGAAAGTGTCCATGGAGTGTGTGACAACTTATTTTTTCATTGATCATATCGTCTAATCTCACAGCTGAAACAAGCATCCTTAATAATCTGTGCACAGGAAGCTTACCGATGCTGTAGTAAAACAAAAGGTATAATAATTTATTATTAATAAAACCTTGTTGCAGCACTAAAGCAGAAAAATTAGATTTTGCATTAAATACGCAAAATATTTACATATGAATTGTTTTAGAGCCCTTTAATTGGCAGAATCTGATATTAATTTAGTTCTTACAAAAAATGGGTCCCAACATGGTTTGTGTGGCGTTGCCATAGTGTGACGTTATAGGCACAGATCCCCTGTCCTCTTGTTTGGAAATGGAAATATGGTCACCCTAATTAAACAAACTGTCCACCCGGGCTTTTGCACTGCACAGAGACGCTTCGCTGCCTACGACTGAACGTCAGTTGAGAGTCAGTCTCATGCAGACTGACCGATGAAGAGAGGGCCTCAAGTTAAGACCCTCTCCTCATTGGTCAGTCCACACGAGGTGGGTCAAAGGTTACTCTGGGCGGGTTACGTGTTGTCAGGCATTCAAGTATTGAGTATATTTACTGCATATTACAGTAAAATATTCTGTATGTGACCACATTATGGTGTTCCTTGGGTCGTGATGATGGAGCCCTTGAATATTGTTGCCCAGGGTACAACAAAGTGTTAATCTGGCCCTGGTTCCGCCGTCACATTCCCGCAGAAACTGGTTGATCACACCGGGGCCAGACTACTAGCATGTGGTTTTACAACCACAATGTCCTCAGAAGCAAAAACGCTTTTAAAAGGGAGGGAGGAGTCCTAACTGTTGCTGCAGGCGTGTTGTGTGAGAGTGCAGTTATATACTGGTTAATATATTTTTGGGTTCAGTTGCTTTCATGTGGCCTAATGTGAGTCTATTTGGGATCATTGGAATGATCAGCAGCATTTCTTGGTGTGACTTTATGGCAGTTGCCCAGGGCATCATCACAAGGAGGATGGCATTCATTTACTTTTGTTTTATTTGGTATTTTTTCAGTCATTTTTGGAAATAGTGATCAATTTTGATTAATTCACAGCCTATGTTTAATTACATTTAAAATAAATGTCAACAGATGAGATCAAACAAAACAGATGAGAATTGCCCTTAAGCTGTTTAACTTGGACCAAGCATTTTAGGTCACAGATAGATGTAGCTTAGGGTCTCTGTCTATACACCTTATAAGACAATTTAGGTGATGGCATGTTGTTTTTCTGCTATTGAACTGTTTTCTAATAATGTTGTGTTAAATAAAGTGAAGGAAGGAGAGAAATAACGTTTCCCTAGCAGTTTTTAAAAATTTCCCCATGTAATCCGATTAATCGTGTCGAGACCCCATCCGATTAATCGATTATCCAAATAATCGTTTGTTGCAGCCCTAGCCGGTATCTGTCAGCTGCCTCTGGAGTCCCACAGGCCAGAAATACCTGATAGGACTCTTTCTTCAGCTTGACAGCATCCCTAACTGCCGGTGTCCACCAGCGGGTTCGGGAGTTGCCACCACGACAGGCACCGATGATCCTTCGACCACAGCTCCGGTCGGCCGCCTCAACAGTGGAGGCTGATGCCCAGCCAAGGTGTGGGGGGCATCCATTTTGGTGGCCTGAGGATCAGGTCTCTGCTTTTTGCAGATGATGTGGTCCTGTTGGCTTCATCAGAACGTGATCTTCAGCTTTCGCTGGAGCGGTTCACAGCCGAGTGTGAAGCAGCTGGGATGAGAATCAGCTCCTCTAAATCTGAGACCATAGTCTTGATTCCGAAAAGGGTAGAATGCCTTCTCTGGGTCAGGGATGAGGTCCTGCCCCAAGTGGAGGAGTTTAAGTATTTCAGGGTCTTGTTCACGAGTGAGGGAAAACTGGAGCGTGAGATCGATAGACGGATTGGTGCTGCATCTGCAGTGATGCGGGCGTTGTACCGGTCTGTCGTGGTGAAGAGAGAGCTGAGTCGGAAGGCGAAGCTCTCGATTTACCGGTCGATCAACATTCCTACCCTCACCTATGGTCATGAGTTTTGGGTAGTGACCGAAAGAACGAGAACGCGGATACAAGCGGCCGAAATGAGTTTTCTCTGAAGAGTGGCTGGGCTCTCCCTTAGAGATAGGGTGAGAAGCTCGGTCATCTGGGAGGGGCTCGGAGTAGACCCGCTGTTCCTCCACATCGAGAGGAGCCAGTTAAGGGTGGCTCGGGCATCTGGTCAGGATGCCTCCTGGACGCCTCCCTGGTGAGGTTTTCTGGGCACGTCCAACCGGGAAGAGACCTAAATGTAGACCCAGGACACGGTGGAGGGACTATGTCTCTCACCTGGCCAGGGAACGCCTTGGGATTCTCCCGGAAGTGCTGGCCCAATTGGCTGGGGAGAGGGAAGTCTGGGCCTCTCGCCTTCGTGACCCAACTCCGGATAAGCGTATGGATGGATGGATGGATGGATGGATATATATATATATATATATATATATATATATATATATATATATATATATATAATACAGAGAAGGCTCCTTTAACAGAAAGTGGAAATGGAGATAACACATGAATGGTTGCTGTTACTAAACTATTGACATTATTCTTTCATACTCTTGGTTTTTATTTGTATATTTGAACAAGACATTTGTACCATTTTCCAACAGATTTCCTGGAAGATTAACAGCATTTTTGTTCCTGAATGACCCATTTAGAGCCAGTCGTGCTTAACACAATAAAACCACCGCTTTATCCTGACGTTAACGGCTAAAATAAATGGGAAAAGTACACAAGACACTGAATGGTTTCATTTATCGCATGTTCTAGGTTAACCTTTTGTTCCACACATTCTCCAGCATACCTGCAGCCTGTAAATATTGTTTTGCGAATGAAAAAATGTGACTAATGTTTGTTTTTACCGATCAGTGGATCCTTCCAAGAAGTCAGATGCCAATCCACTCACTGAGATCCTGAAAAACCCAACTAAAGTGGTTCTGTTGAGGGTATGTCTTTGTTACACCATCATTAATTTCTCAAGCATGGTTGGAATTAACCTCTGCTGAAAGAAAACCAGAGTCAAAGCAGTTTGAAGTTAGATAATAAAGTTATTTTCCCCCGTTTATTATGTAGAACATGGTGGGTCGGGGAGAAGTGGACGAAGACTTGGAGGGAGAGACAAAAGAAGAGTGTGAAAAATATGGCAAAGTTGTTAAATGTGTCATTTTTGAGGTAAGAAGAATGAAGATCAAGTAGATGGAGGTAAAGTGATCAGATGAGACAGAGAAAGATGTTTTTTCTCCTCAGATCGCAGAAGTGCTAGATGATGAAGCCGTCAGGATATTTCTGGAGTTTGAGCGGGTCGAGTCGGCCATCAAAGGTCAGTGTTCACCGTCACATATAAGAGATCAACTTTACATAATTGCTTCACTTTCTTCCCATGATTGTGTAGCTGCTCTAATAATGTGGGTGAAAGTGTGTCCCTCTCTAAATGAGTTGGCCCAGATCTGAAACAAGGGGAGACTCGGTTCCCTGTGGTGTTATGTCATATGTGGCCTAGCAACCCAGTCGTCTCCCCACGGCACCAACAGAACCGGTCTTACATCACAGCTTACTGAAAGCAGGGCGCACCGTTAAAGAACCTGTCATGCTACAAGATTGGTTTTGTCAACAAAAAGGGTTACTAAGTGGAGAAATCTCTTAATGCATGCTAGGATCATGGCGGTAATAGAATCTTCAACTTATTTTACCACTTGGTTCTTTTGTTTTCATTCCCCACTTAAGTCTCAGGTTTATTCCTTCTGTCTAGTCTAACCCACGCTTACAGTTCAGTTTGTATTATTGTCATCGGTTATCAAAGCTGAGGTCAGGTCCCCACTAGGGGTCATGAAACACAGGATTGGGGATGGGTACCGAGATGATCTGACATCGAATGACCCTAAAATCACTGCCGATGGCGTATTTAGCCTTAATGTTAGTCAGTAGAACAGAGAAGTGTAATTGTTGACAAGTCTTTTGTTAAACTACTTTTCATGTGTTTGTAGATTTAATCCAGTAATAATTGGGTCCTGGATCTTTATGGCTATGTTTTATCGTCTTCGTCTTCATCTTCCTCCGCTTATCCGGGTCCGGGTCGCGGGGGCAGCATCCCAATTAGGGAGCTCCAGGCCGTCCTCTCCCCGGCCTTGTCCACCAGCTCCTCCGGCAGGACCCCAAGGCGTTCCCGGACCAGATTGGAGATGTAACCTCTCCAACGTGTCCTGGGTCGACCCGGGGGCCTTCTGCCGGCAGGACATGCCCGAAACACCTCCCCGGGGAGGCGTCCAGGAGGCATCCTGACCAGATGCCCAAACCACCTCAACTGGCTCCTTTCGATCCGGAGGAGCAGCGGTTCTACTCCGAGTCCCTCCCGAATGTCCGAGCTCCTCACCCTATCTCTAAGGCTGAGCCCGGCCACCCTACGGAGGAAACTCATTTTGGCCGCTTGTATCCGCGATCTCGTTCTTTCGGTCATTACCCAAAGCTCATGACCATAGGTGAGGATTGGGACGTAGATCGACCGGTAAATCGAGAGCCTGGCTTTCTGGCTCAGCTCCCTCTTCCCCACGACAGATCGGCTCAGCGTCCGCATGACTGCAGACGCCGAACCAATCCGCCTGTCGATCTCCCGATCCCTCCTACCCTCACTCGTGAACAAGACCCGAGATACTTAAACTCCTCTATGTTTTATTCTTTTTTAAATCTGAAATTATTGTGGCTTCTCTCATGTAGTCTGATGTTACATCTGTGTCCTCTGCAGCTGTTGTGGATCTAAATGGACGTTATTTTGGAGGACGAGTCGTCAAGGCCTGCTTCTACAATCTAGACAAGTTTCGGGTTTTGGATCTTGGTGAGCAGGTCTGATGTTTCCCTAAGAACATCGGCTTGTGCTGTCCTCAGCTTCTCATGTGTACAAAATTGTCTGTTTCTATATTTTCCAAACATTAGTGTCTGTTGAGTCTTTTTTGTTAAATACCTCCATGTTGAGAGAAAATAAAAGGTGTAAGTTGTACCTTGTGTTGTGCCTGTGTTATTCATCAGTGTTTTATTCTGAAACAAAAACCAGACTTGTCATGTAAACATCCTCTAAGACAGAAGCTCCCACTTTCCAAGAAACTCAGTTTCCCTGTTTGAATTTTGTTACATAATGCTCTTTCTGTGATTGTTTCAATATGTCTCCAGGGTGTGAGTCCCAACTTAGCTCTGCTGGAATATAGGAAGGGGACTAGGACAGTGAGCCTCAGCCTCATTCAAACCTTATGTAAGGGACCCTGGGGGTTCTCCTCAACAGCGCCGTCCCACCGGAACACTTTAATTCAGATCATCGAAACAGGTTGATTGTTGAAGCTGGAATGTGAAGAAATAGATCAAAGTCATGACAGAAAAACCAAAACGTAAAAGTTTGGCTAAATCAGACTAGTCAGTTTATCTCTCCAGGCTGTTGTCAGTGACTCGATCCAATCTGCTGGGTTCCCTACGAAAGAAACGTTTTACTGATTGGCTTAATCACCTGACCTGTTTTGGAATGTTTACTATGTGAAGTGCCTTGAGACGACTCTTGTCGGGATTTGGCGCTTTATAAATAAACTTGCATTGAATTGTTATGTCAGATCTTAACATAGAACACGTCTCTTGTTTTTCGAAGGATTCATTAAATAATAAGCTTTTAAAATTTCTGTTTTTTCCGGAGCTGAATGACCCTTTAATCAGCGAATATCTAAACCAAACATGTTCTCTCGAAGAAGGTATTTTATGTTGTCTTTCAACAATAAGATGGCCTACCTCCTAAAGAGGATCCTTTGTTTTGTTAGATGTGTTGATGCTTTTTCTCAACCATATAAAAGACCTTGTGATTGGTTCACATCCCATTACTCACCTATGGTGATGAGATTTGTGACTGAGAAACGAACTGAGTCCGCTGTAGGGTGGCAGCCTTAGAGATAAGTATTTCTGTCAGATGTGGTTCAATGGGATACCTCCTGGTCTCTATTAGATCTTTTCTGGGCATTGGAGTTTTTTTAGGGGGCACACCTAAAACTTACAGGAAGGTTTCTGTAGTCCTGGCAATGCCACTGAGTTCCCAGTGGCTGAGAGTCTCCACAACCTGAACGTGGAAAATGGACAAACTGCTAATATTCTGGTTATCTTTCAAATGGATGTAGTTTTTTAACCATTTTTTGGAGGAATCAAGACCTTAACCACATATTTTGTGTTTAGGGTTTCAATCCTCATTCATAAACGTTGGTATCACACAATCAAAGATAAGTCTTTATTTACTAAGCAGGGTACAATTTGGACTTAAGCTCAATCTATGGTTGAACATAGCACCTCGGCATACCTTTGTGAGGTCTTGGATGCACTAATGATCCTAAACATTAAGGTAAATCATCGGGTGACTTGTCTGTATTTGAAGGGAAAGTAAATCTAAAAATTTTCCCAAGGCTGTATTGAAGCTCTACCCAAAAGTCTGCTAATGCAAGTGACTTTGAATTGAAAAATTGTGTAGACACAACAGAGGACCAACCAGCTCAGGGTAGTAATGCTTGCTGATCATCAACTCTATTTGTAGTGCGCTTTTCATCTGCAAGAAGGTGAACCAAAACGCTGAACATAAAAGCATAAAATAATTTAAAACATCACTGACCCAAGCAAGGACCCACAAAATATACATTAAGACAAATAAAAACAGGATAAAAGCAAACAATTGATAAAATAACACTAAAACAGGATCTAATTTAACTATAATATCTAAAAAATGTGGCTAACTCACATGCTGAGGGAACACTACAGTACAGAAGTGAGTCTTTATCTGACTCTTAGAAACGGTCAATGAGAATGCTTGTCTGACCTCCAGTGGAAGGTCAGTCTACAGCTTTGAACTGAGAAATCCCTGCTTCCTGCTGTTGAACATTTCACACGTGGAACAACTAGTAAGTCTTGCTGTAATGACCTTAGAGCACATGATGGGATGTATCAAGTGAGTAACTCAGAGAGGTAGCTAGGAGCACAACCCTGCAGAGACTTAAAAACAAAAACATCAAAGAAAATTAAGTCAGAGGACTCCAAAGTGTCTGATACCACAGGCAGTTAGCAGAGGTGTGGACTTGAGTCATATGACTTGGACTTGAGTCAGACTCGAGTCATTATTTTAATGACTTCTTGCTTGACTTGATACAATCCATAAAGACTTATGACTTGATTCGGACTTGAACGCTAATGATTTGCAACTTGAATCGACTTGCATCTGTTGACTTGATGATGACTTGAGCATATTTGATATTTTAGCATAAAAGTGGTACAACATGGACAAAAATCATGAATCATTCTTGGTTCTGGGTTTGATCTTGTACTGCTGAATGCTGCTAGCCTGGCAAGCCAGACTAAATAAATGTATTATTTAGTCTGGCCACGCTCCATTGGCTGCTCTCGGTTGTGGGGCGGGTTCTACCGTTGTCTTTCAAATGATCTCCGCATTCCACTGGACAAAGAATGTGACATACTCTTGTTTCACTCTGTTGCATCATCCCACCCACCAGGCATATAGAGTGCCCTGATTGGCCCACTAAGCGGATAAAGCTCTGTGATTTGTTCACTAAGCAAATAGAGCAGTATGATTGGCCCACCATTATGGACCAATCACAGATCTTTATGTGTTTGAAACCCCTCTAGAGAGCTGTGATTGGCTAGCCAAAGTCCTGGTAGGAGCTGCTGAGGTTCCAATGGAGCATGCCTAGACCAAACTTTGCAAAGCAAGAATTTGGTCTAGTTCATTAGGCTAGAATGCTGCAGCTCTTTGTGTTTCAGTTGCACTTTCTGCTTGTTTCAGAAAAGCTTTATTTGTCCCAGAGGGAAATTAGAGCAAATAAATAAAGCTTTAAGAAGCTTTAGTTCTGGAATTTATTTATTATCATCGTCATTAAATTGAATTTGGACAGATGACTTGATTATGACTTGAAAATTAAAAGTTTAGGACTTGACTTGGACTTACAGATCATTGACTCTGGACTCGACTTGGACTTGGTTGTCTTTGACTTTGGCTTGACTCGAGAATTGACTTTCTTGTGACTTGGTCACACCTCTGGCAGTTAGCCACAACTGCCCTGGAGCACACTGACAGACTGCCACCGGTCCCGCCGACCAGCACCAGCAGGCAAGGAAGGTGAAGTGTCTTTCAACAGCAACTTGACCTGGACAGTGTGACGTCAGTAGTTTACTGACAGCCTTTTAAACACCTACCTGCATACCAGCATGACTTCACATGAGTTTGAAGGATAACAATACGTTACTTCAGGTTGAATCAGTTTGCTCATCTGTCTCTGAAATCTGCTTCATGGTATTGTCTCGTACTACTGCTTCATTCCCTAACATCTTTATCATAGGATTCAATTCCCATCCTGTCCACCACCATTGTTCTTCTAAAACAAACAAAAGAGAACAATTCTGTTTTATCTTTGAAACTACTAAAGATTACTGGATCATCAGGTATAGCCCCAAACCATTACATTTCTACCTCCATGCTTAGCAGTTAGACTTAACACTCATTTAAACAGATTAGTTTGATAACTGTAACAAAGTTGAGTCTGTTCTTCATGAAGATCTGATGTTTACCCACAGTACAGTACAACACATAATTCAAAGGCTAACAGATCACACAAAATATTCAGTGAGATCAAGATTTGACCAAAGTAGCTTCAAAATGATCTTAATTTGAAACACCTTTTCCTGAGATGTATACATTTCTTGACATCTGTTGGAAACTTGAGCCAAGGTGAAGGGTATGAGATGCCCAGAAAGTGTTTAAAAAATTGACATTTGTAAACAAACAAACAAACAAACAACCAAACCCTTTCATCGCTGTAACTTAAAAAAAAGACAAAAAAAAGTATCTTTACTTTTTCTTTATCATTGAAATTAGAATAAATATAAATTCAGCTGAATGTGTTCAACCAAAAATAGACTAAAATGCACTAAACTGGTTGTCAACATTGTTTTCTTTGTAGAAGTAAGTTTCCTGTCTGATGAAACCAGGAATTAGTTCTTACAACAAGCCTTGATGAGCAGAAGAGATGGTAAAAAGTTCAGCAGCAAGACAATAAACAAGTCTGGCTTGTTTGTTTGGGTGGTCCGGAAATGACCTCTTGTGTCTAAAAATAACTTGGCTGCATTTGCATGAACCAAAGGGCTTGTGAGGCAATGTCCTTTGGGTGAACCAGACAGAAGCTGAAACTCAAACACATGATAGTGATGATAGGTATGACAATTTGGGCACCTATGGTAACTTGACCATGAACTCTTTGGTAGACCAAAGTATTCTAGAGTCTGACGTGAGTCCATCTGTCTGACAGCTAAACTGGGTCAAAGTGGGTCAGAAAACAGGACAATGATCCCAAACGCAGCAGCAGATTTACAACAGTTCAAAGTCCAGACCTGTGGCTGAAAACCTCAGTTAAATGAGGAAATGTTGTCAGAAAGAATGGAATATAAATTCCTGAATGTGATGTCTGATAATTACTTCCACTTTTAGCTCATATAGGTTCTCATATAGGTACTGTGGAATCCATCCATCCATCCATTGTCCATACCCGCTTGTCCATGCAGGGTCATGGGGTGCTGGTGCCTACCTCCAGCAATCTCTGGGCAGGTAGGCAGGGTACACCCTGGATAGGTTGCCAATCCATCTCAAGGCAACACAGACACACAGGACAAACAACCAAGCACACTATAAATCAACCTGATTGAGCAGCTTCTGCAGAGCTTAATGAACTACTGAACAGGTGATTCAACCTCTGAATCAAGAGTGTTGGAGCAGGAAAAGCACTAAAACATGCAGGAAAGCAACCCTGGACGACCAGGATTCCCCGCCCCTGCTATAAAGGAACACATGTAGTTTGTTGATAGTTTTACTGTTATAAATGATAATATGGATTAAAGCCCTAAACATTAAAGGATCACGTGATAAACATGTGTTCTTACAATTTATAATCACTGTTTGAACAACTGTTTTACTACAGAATGGTATGTTTATAGTATAATACTGTATGTCCAGGAAGGAGACAACAGCAAAATCTGTTATAAGGGATCTTAATTAAGGATTTTTTGAACAAAACACTTTAATTACTGTCATTTTCCTCCAGTCCCTCATGAATTAACATTTAATTTGGTGGAAACTCATCCTTGCAAACCCTCCTGCATGTTTGTGTTAGTTTCACTCTCGCTCTCATCTTCTAGCAGCTTTTTCCTCAGTCATCACGTGAGAGGTGGAGGACACCCTGGGCTTGGACAGGTCATCAGTCAATGAGACAAACAGGGAATAATACCCTTTAAATACTCACTCCTAAGGAAATGTGAAAAGCTGCATGGCGGGGAGAACACACAAACAAAACGCGCAATATAAACCTGTGACCTTCTGTGAAGTAACAGTGATACGTGCCTGCTTTGGTTTCAATAAAACTGCAAATGAAGCTGAAGCTGCTAAATCCATGTTTGAGTAAATGAACGCTGCATAGGGGAAGGAGATGAATTTTATCTCTTCAATATGTTTTAAAATCTTTCTCAAGCTACTTTATTGTTTGGTTTTGCAACCAATTTGCAACTTGACTCAAAACACGTCTGAATCACTAAACACAAAAATGATCTAGGTTTAACTCTAGAACATATGAAAGGTGAAATGTACAGCCTGGTGGGTGTTAGTTAGTTAGTTAGTTAGTTAGTTCGTTAGTTCGTTCGTTCGTTCGTTCGTTCGTTCGTTCGTTCGTTAACTCTATGAAGACCTCTGCATGTCCCC